>NC_040905.2:203404674-203704996 GCF_004126475.2 Phyllostomus discolor
CAGGATGGGACAAGGCTCTTCCTTACTTGGGCCCGCGACTAGGAAAAACAACGCTGACCTGTAGGACCTCAGCAGCTGGGCTGATAACACAAAGGAAACCACAAAAGAAGATTTCCCTCCAAATACTTCCTTTATTGCCCAAACCTACTCTTCCTGCACACAATGAAAACATTTGGACTGTTTTGTTCTGCAGCTATCTGAAGTTCGGCATTCAACACACAACGTTTAAAACCTACCTATTGGTACAAACTGGCAACGCATTTTAAATTTAACATCGCCCGATGGCTTTCATTTTGCAAACGGAAGTATTAGGAAGCCTATACAATGGTTATGACAATTTCTTCATCAATTTGTCTTGAAAAATTACCATAAATTATGACTTAACATTCACTGAGAATGTTGCTTTTCAGCCCATCAGTTAACACTCCTGCTACTATCATCTCAGGAAAAACATTTGGTTATTTTGAATTTAACTCAACTTTTTAAGTGTAACGAAGCATACTTGTTACTTTGAAGTTGCTGGTTTAATTCTAGTGAAGCATGTGTAATTTTTAAAAACACTCATACTTCTGTGGAAAATGACTGCAACCAATTTTGATAATGCAATCTAGTAAATGTCTTTACTTGATCTACTTTCACCAAAAGTATGACTTACAATGCTTGTATAGAAGTAATATTTTTCCTCTTGCTGTGGTAAATTTTTAGAATAATTTACTTTCTCTTGAAATTTTAATTTGCTTAGGTTTCTACCATGCTTATCTTTGTTTTCTTAAAATAATACCCCATTCACGCACATCATAGATCTACATGCATAGAACCCTATGTATAAATTATAATGTGGGATTATGCATTAATAAAACTTGTTTTCTTGTATGACTAGAAAAGAAAAATAGAGTTTTAAAGTTTAAATATCAACAACTGACATTGAATAAACCAGTTGCAGTTTACAAAGCTGTCAGCACAGAGAAACACCTTCGTTTTTCTTCTTTTCAAAGTACCTTTTGGGTCTCCAAATGGCATCCCATTCAACACCACTGAACTTTGTCAAATAGGGATCTTCAAGGTCACCTTAAAATAACAAAAAGATGTGCTCTCATTACCAGTTATCTCATCGACCCATAGGACATGGTTGTGGCTCTTCAAATTTATACTAACAAAAAAAAATGTTTTACATGAATGAAAAAGGAATCCAAAGTTTTTCTATAACATTTCCATGGAAACCCCAATGGATCTGAGGGGACAAACAAGAGCGCAAACAGGAATATGTGTCAATATATGTTTTTTTCCCTCAGGGTGTGTTGTTTTTGTTTTGTTCTAAGGGGGGAATCTTCCTCATGTGGCACTTTATTCCCAAGTGGAAAACATTCTTTAAAGGAAATTCTTAAAACATAACGCATAGTCAACAAATGAAGTATTCAGGATTTCACCATGTGGTTGGAAAAGAATGATCTGTGACACATGTCTAAAGACTTCCAACCGCTCTGACCATGTAAAAAACAACGAATCTGCAATAGGTACAAATTATATACATTTATTTTTAATAATTTTAAATAACACTCTTGTATAAATTCTTTTATATATTCAAATCATACACAAATTTAGAAATGCATCATGAAGCCTAGTACAGCATAGGTATGAGAACACATTTTTAAAATTTGTGTTAGAATTTTAGTGACATAAATACAAGTTTAATGTTTCAGAAACATTCCCTAATTGCTTGGGCTGAAATTTAATGTATTACAGAGTGCTTGTGCCTAGCATTAAAATTGCTAACTTTAAATCATTTAGCTTTTGCATTAACGTAAGTCTGCAGCCCTGGGCTCACATTCTAGGGCTGCCATTGCAGTTACTGCATGTTAAGACAGGTTCCCAACTGCCTCTGGAAAAGCATCACTCAGCCACTGACATTTTAATGATCCATAACCTTTAGTCCATTTGATATTACATGACTTCTTCAAATAAATTGGCGTGTTCTTCCTGCATTTCCCCTTGGCATAGTCACTGATTCGAGCGTAAAGAGAAAACTTGCATTAACCTTCCATAATTACTCCCCTCCACACACCAAATTCTTTAGCTTCCAAAATCCTTACTCTCAAGATCATAACAGACCAAAGGTTCTTCGTGGATGAGACCAGAAACGCTTTCCTTACTCTAACAGGCTACACTGGGTTGCTTTTTACTTTTCAGAACTTTTGTCAGAGAGCTTTCCTTAAGATGTGTAAATTCAGCTCCTAAATGTATACTTCAAAATGTATGAACCAGGGGATGTTCATTACAAGGGTGTTATGTTCACCACATGTCCTACAAAAAAAAATAAGGGACTAAGGTAAGTCAGAACCCAATCCCAGTTGAGGCTGTCAGGAGGAAGTACTGCTGTTGAGCTTTCTGCCTCCAAAATGACCAACTCAGCTGACCAAAATGAGCTCGGGGGTGAGTGAGTGTTGTTTCAATTGTCAATTTTCCTGGGAATACAGGGCTAGAAAGTAGCCATGTAATTTGATGCTTCTACAAATTCTCTCCTTCCCCCCAAACATTCTCTCCTCCACTCCCTGTCCTGTTCTCCTCTCTTAAAAGTCAGGTATCCCCAAGAGTAACACATTATTAGCCCATAGGACCTTAGCATAAATGAGGTTTAGTTTTTATTATCATTTTTCTCTATAACTGGAGAAATTCCATTAGTAGAGGTAGGGAGGGGAAAATAAGAGAGGACGGACATAATTAATATCACTACCTAGGGCATCTAACTGTCAGAAATGCTTAAGTGCTTGCTAAAAGGAATTAATGATGATAAGAGTATCTTTAATAGCAGTATCTACCATTTATCAATGATTCATACCAGTCTTATTTGAAAATAAACACGTTTCTGATCTCTAGACCAAAAAGCCTGATACTAGTCTTTGTAAAGCAGTGATGGGATACTTGTGCTGAGCGCCCTCGTCCATGGGATCGTGCGTTAGAGCGGTGACTGTTTTTATAACGCACACCACGCTCGTTTTCTAGTCTGATTTTGCTGGTAGATCACTTCATGATTAAATTTTAAAGCAATATTATTTCCACCAGAAAAGAGTGGGGGCATGAAATAAAATTTTAAATGTTTAAGTCCTTAATTGTTTTCCATTGGGAAAAAGTAAAAACATGATCCAGGACTGTTCAGAAGTATTTAAAGGTCAATATTCTTTGTGATTCAATGTTTGCAATACCTTCTAAGGTCTGTTTCAAGGAATCTCTATCTGGCCAGAATCTGGATTATTTGGCTTTGGCTCTTATACCCCAATAAACACTCCTTTCTCTATTGGGTCAGCTTCTGTTAATCAAATGTTTATTTCTCGCCACCCCTAATCCCCGGCTTTGAGGGGGCAGGTATGCCACTTTGCACAATTCCTTAAAACTGTGCAGTGCACATCTTATGCACACATGCGGCAGCCACTGGGGGAAGCAGGTTTTCTGTCCCTGCTTGGAAGGATTGGGTCACTTGAATGGAGCATGAACTGATATTTTTATATCACCAATTCCGGCTTCAGAGAGTAATCTTCTTGTGTTCTCTCCACAAAATCCTTCTTAGCCGTATGGCCCTGAATGGTACCTTGTCCTTAAAAAACTAGAAATATTTACAGATGGGACTCCTCTTCTCAGCTTTCCTGTGTCTGTGGCTAAGCAATCTCTGCATTAGCATATAGTTGAAATAACATGTGCTTCAGAGTTAGGAGTCCTAATTCCAAGCCTAATAATGACACATCGTGTGGCCTCAAACAAGACATTTAACCTCATCTATGAAATAGGGACAGCAATTACTTCCTCAGGGGGCTATGGTGAGGAACAAAAGAAACACATATGGGGAGATGCTTTGCAACCTGCAAAGGCCTATAGAAATATTAACTTATTTTAATGTAATATAACATAATGTAATCTCTACTGTCATGAGCAATGGCCAAATATCCGAAGCACCTCAGGTTACCAGAAGTGGATTATCCGCCTGCACATCCTCCAGAGCATCGTCTCCAAACCCTGAGAACAACTTCATGGTCTCCTACAGAGGGGCGGCCAAATTCCGGGTTTTCCTTTGGGGAAATTGGCAAAGTTGCCAACTTAGATTTCCTAGGTCTAGTAAGTCTTTACTCTTTTTCTAACCACTTGACAGTTTGCTGTTCTAATAAATATCTATCGTTGTCTTCTGGCTGCTTTTCCTGACTTCTTTAATCCACAATCTGTCAATATCAAAGTAGATGAGCAATAGTAGATGGCCTCAGGAAAAAAACTGCGCCTAAAAACAAGGACTAACCACATGCACGCAACTACAGTGCCGCCCTAACCGGACAAGAAGCAGGCGGACTGCAGCACTGCAGAGAGACGGTGCACACCTCACGGCACAGGAGTGACGGGCGATGTTCCAGTGCAGGAGATCTCTGGGGGGAGGGCACAGAAATATTTCACAGGCATGAAAACCGGATGCCAAGTGACAGGATGGCTTTTCTTTCGGAACTAAAATATTTCTCATTCCTTTGGAAGACCATCTTTTACATTAAAAAAACATTTTTAATGAGGATATGTTCTACATGAATCTATATAAAATATAGAGAGTGGCTAATGTCTAATTAGGTGAGTATCTTGGAGAGTACAGCCTGTGGCCCCGCTTACCAATCCCCGACTTCAAAATCTATTGCTTGAATCTCTAATAAGTCAAAGAACAAACTCTACGTTTAGAATGAGAAAGGGAAAGAAAGATTAGAAACATTCAACCTCTTATAAATTTCAACAATGTCCAAGGAGGGACTAAAAATGACTGATGCTCACCAGAGTCCCAGCTCTAGCAATATTGCCATCTATTTTACATTATTTTAAACAATCCCCATATTTTCTTTTTATGCCATTAACTTCTGTACAAATACATTCTAGATGATAAAATATGACATGATTTTTTTACAAATAGATACAAAGACAATGCTGACCAGGTATGCTACATTAACTATATACACCTTATTTCTCTAGAAGCAGGAATATTTTTTTATTTTTAGATAATTTATCATTTACACTGAGACCCTAAGGAGGACTGTATCAGCTTCCTGCTCCTAGATGTTGCCTTCCCGTCTGTACCATTAGCTTATTCTGTGCTTTAATGCTATCACTGAGCAAGACTTCCAGAAGGAAAAATCAAGCCCTTCTAAAGGCCTTCTTGGGACTTTTCTGCTCCTGTTCTAGAAACAATCAAGACTGTTTATTGTGGTACAGCCCAGACATCGGCTTTTCCTCAATGATGTCTTATTTAGTACAGAAAAATGAATCCCATCCCTGACCCTCTTTTAAAAAATGTTTCAGGAATGGAGATGAAGTCTTCCGGCGGTCCTCTCCCCCTCCACATCCGTCATCCTGTTTCCGCTGGTCGAGTGAACACTCCCAAGGAGTCTATTTGGAGGTCAAAGTGGATTAGGGTTGCACTATGGAGTTCAGCCTTTCTATCCTCCCATGTGGTTTTGTACAAAAATATACTTTACGTCAAGTCCCTTATTGACAGTGACTACTTCAGATCTTCGTGGGAAAACTAAAAGTAATAGGCTAAGTGCATTATGAATCTGTACCTGGAAACTCCAATGCACTATATGCCTTTGCTCTCTCAGCAGATCCTGCCCAGGCTCTTTCTGGCCCGGGGTCCAACGCTGTCTTAGCAAGCATGTGGTCTAGCAATCCAGGAGAACAGTTCTGGCTCCTTAGGCTTTGTAGTTATGCATGGGTGTCGTCAGGGTGAGTTGCCCATTGGGAGCCACTTCGTTGGCATCATCTTCCAACAATCCCGACACGTCTGCATTGGGAATGCTGTCGTGGTAGCTGCTGAAACTGATATTGTCTTCTTTGAGCTCGATGGTCCAAAAGGGGGCATTGAGTTTCCGGTTTTGGTACTCCCGGTACATATAGACAGCCCCCACAAATCCCATCAGCAGCACCACCACAATGATGATGACAGTCAAGATGATGATGTTAAATTGGGTCCACGATACATCAGCTAAAGCTGAAGTGCTATTTTCAGCAGAGCTTACTGAAAAGATAGCTTGCAAGGTTGTGGGGGTAAGTGTACTATTTATAACAGGGGTGGGCACTGATGTGGTCAAAGAGGCATTGGGAACCAAAATGGTAGAACCTTCAGGTGTTGGAACAATAACTTCTGAAAATAAAAACAGAGAATGAAATGTAAAAGACAAAATTATCTAGTTTTAAGAAACAATAAAAGAAATACATGGGAGTGGAAGTTGATATGGCATGTTGACATGATATTCTGCTTCAAGGTCATGCAAGTTAAAAATAATTTTAAGAGAAATATCGTGAAAAGAATCAGGGTCTAGAAAGCCTGATTATTATATCCATGGCTGTTATTCAAAATATATAATATCTATATTAAAATCTTTGGAAAAATTCTAATGTTGGAATTTTCCATCCTTCTTTACTCTTGGATAGAGCCAAACAAATTCCTGCAGAGGCAATAAAGATGTCACTACTGACTTCTAAATCACTTGGTTAAAAGTGACAGGGATAGATGACAATTGGACTAAAATAAGTTCAGCATGTCTGGTGGCATTTCATAAGGGCAAACTTCTGTTCAAAGGAGGCCAAAACAAAATAGAAAAAATTGTATTTCTCGTTACTTCTAGATAACACAATTTAGATGTCCAAAATTGATGTCAGTCAAGAGATAAAAAAGACTGCTCTTAATTTCATATGTAGTAATTCTCCCTTTGTGTAGATTATAGCTACAATTAACATACTATGCTTTGCACTTCCAATGCAGCATAGCTCAGTGTAAATAGCAAAGGCTTTAGAATTAAGTAGAACTGTGTGGTTATGGATAAGTCAGTTAATTTTTTAAAAACTGAGGTTCCTCATCTATAAATGGGAATAATAATATATGCTTTGCAAAGTTCTTGAGAAGGATTAAATGAGATAACATACTATGTAACATTGTTATATTTAATGTTTATAGTGCTTGGCACATAGTAGTCATTCAAGGAAGTGATCGCTTTTGTCATTATAGTTAATCACCACAATCAGCTACATTAATCTATCCTAAAGAGAGGCATGTTTTACATTATTTAATAACTAATAAGAAAAGTCATCACAGTCCTGACAGCTAAGTATATACAAGATATGCCTCCAAGTGGGAAAGAGAACTGAGTGACAGGACACCCAGGTTGGTGATCAGGTTCAACCTGAGGCTTTTAGCCTTGATCTCAACCGAATAAGGACAGCAAGAAAATGGCAGAAGGACAACCCCTGCCACGGGCCAAGTCCCATCAGCCCAGTATTCAGCATCTGTCAGAATATCGGAGGGTGGTTTACAGAAAAATGTGCTCTAATCTCTCTGTGACCTAATAAAGCCTGAATACCCTTAACTCATTCTAAATTTCTAATCATTAATTTGTATCTAAACCCTACTGAACCTCCCTGGAAGAAACATTTTGCCATAGGAATAACTTTTTCTTTTAAAGATCAGAAGGAATACTATAACTATTTCTTCCATCGTGCCTGGGAAAATTAGGCCCAAAGTTAGGACAGATGCTAGCATGGGCTCTTGTTTCTCAGCTGGCACTTCTAACCAGACTGCAGTCCCTACTTAAGAAGACCTTTGGTGATCACTGGAGGTGATGAGAATACAGGAAGCAAAGGATAAAAAAAAATGATAGGACTTTTAAATTATTAACATAAATATAAAAGTAGATGAAGAGAAAATGTGAAAACACTGCAATGACTTGGTCTTGGTCCTCAAATTTCTGAAGTTGACTTTGGAATATCAGGAGAGCAGCAGGAATGGAAGGAAATCTCTTTAGGCAAATATCTATCAACATCTATTTCCAGAAAACTCCTCTTGTGGGATTGGAAGGTTTTATAAAGCTAAAGGCAGCTGTCCTGAAAATTTCAGTGCTAGGCTTAGATATTAAACGTACAACCTTAGGTGAAGTTTACCTTTCTTGATGCAATTTTCTTCGAGGTCTCGAACATAACCTTCTAGGCAGTTCTCACACCAAAACCCAGTGGTGTTATGGAGGCAGTTGATGCACTCACCACTCTCGGGCTTGCAAATCTTTGGAGTTTTAATTGGGTCCACATGGCCATGACATTGGCACTTCATACAGATGCTGTCAGAATTGTAATAGCCATTTTCACATTTATTGCAGTTCTGGCCTGTATAACCTTCTTTACACTGGACACATTTAGGTTCCAATTCACCCAATTCTAAAACAGAGAGAACACCAAAATAATTTAGTCCAGTCTCAAGCTACAGTGGGAAATGCAAAACAACTACTCATTCTCAAAAGGGTTAAAACTTTCCCTACTATCTCCTCTCAAACTTAAGAGACACATGGGATCAAATTGAAAACCTACACCTTATTTATTAATTGTTCAATTTATTGTGAAAATAATAGGGCCATCTGAGAGCCTATTTAGGTAGAAAACAAAAGAAGTATGTTTACATAAGAAATCTGAATAATTACAAGGGCTAGGCACATTTTTTTTATCCCTTACTCTTTCGTCATGATAGATGGAATATGCTTTTACCGAAAACATCCTCATCCCTCCCTCAAGGGTCATTCCCCATACGTAGGCGGACTTGACTGCCAATTCCTAGAAACGAAAGCCTTTGTTGTTTTTATAACTCCTTTTCACCTACAGCACCCAGAACTTCACTTATCAACACATTTTGTACCTATCGATAACTGATTCACATATTCTTCCTTTAAAAATAAAGATTTAGAGAAAGGCCTTACTGAGGACACAACTGCCTGTAGACGTCACTGCTGAACAAGGGCAGCGAAGACATTCTGTAGTGGCGTCAGGACTCGGATAAAATCCTTCCTCGCATTCTTCACAGTGGTCCCCTTTGCTGTTCCCCTGGCAGTTTAAACACGCACCTAAAAGAAGCCAATTATTTTAAGAAGTTAAATATTTACTCCGAAAGCACAGTAACTTTATATAAATCATACGCAACCAAAAGACGTTAGGAGTCAATGAGGAACAATCCCGGAGTAGAAACCGGACAGAGTTCAGCTTCCGCCCCATCTGACGTCTGCACTGTGAGTTTGTAAACCCTTTAGGGAAAGGTGACCAGAGTTGCAGTAAGCCCTTATTGGCTGACTACATACTGAAAGTAGGCCAAGGATATGCAGAGAAAAAATAAAAACCACCTAAATTCATTAAAAGAAAATAGATAAACTGCACTATTTTAATCATTGGCATACTGCATTAAATAAGTGAATTAGACCTATACATTATGAACATGCATAAATCTTAATGTTGGTTGAAAAAAGCAAAATGATACATACAGAAGGAGAATACTTACTTATTTTGTAAAATTGTAAGAACCACACTAAACAATACTAAGCAGATAGATACACTAAGCAGATGGATACATACATATGCAGTAAAAAATTAAACATGGTCTGAGAGGGTGCTGGCAAATTGTGTGCTCTGCTTGCCTTTGTGGAGGAGAAAAATGAGACCATGGAAGAAAACAGAGAGGACTCCAGCTTTACCTGAAATTCTCTATTTCAAATATCTAACTCTATATGCATATGTACAACTTATTAAGCAAAATGTAAAAATGTTCATTATTCTAGTTGTGAGTACATGGGTATTTGTTATATTGTACCCCATACATTTTCATATTTAAAAATTCAAAAAATGAAATGAAAACAATAAAAAATCAAAAGAAAGAAGGCAAACAAAGTTATGTGTTTTATAATAACACTTTTTGATACCCTGTTAGTAACTATATTCTACAGGCACTGAAGCAGCACAGTGTCTGAAAATAAGAAATTAAAAAGTGCAGTGTAATTTACATTCCTTCTTTAGGGGCCTACAGACATTCAAAGGGACACTCAGAACTATTACAGAAGTGATAAAAGTGAGCAAACTACATAAAAATCTAGGAATACAACAAACGTTTACATGATAAGCTAAAATACAGTTCAATACAAAACCATAAAGAGTTTTTTAAATTTCCTTACTAGTAAATATTTACAAAAAAGGGGAGAGAGAATGAGGTTGTGAAATAAAATGGTCTGACAACTGGAGCAAGATTTGAAGAAACAAAAGAATGAAAATAGTAACATACATGTCAAATCTCAATTCTTTTTTATTGACATAAAATTGACATATAATATCCTATTAGTTTCAGGGGTACACCACACCACAGTTATTTGATATTTATGATTCCCACAATAAGCTAGTGACCATCTATCACCATAGAAAGTTACTACTACATTTTAACTATATTCCCTACACTGTCCATTATGTCCTGAGATTTACTTATAACTGGGAGCCTGTACCTATTAATCTCCTTCACCTATTTCACCCACCCCATAATCCCCCCATTTCTTTTTCCCCCTATTTCTAGTAACCGTCAGTTTTTTTCCTGTTTCCGTGAATCTGTTTCTGTTTTGTTTTCTTTGTTTATGTGCTTTGTTTTGTTTTTGACTCCACATATAAATGAAATCATATGGTATTTATCTTTCCCATCTAACTTATTTCACTTAGCATAATACTCCCTAGGTCCATCACGTTGTTGCAAATGGCAAAATTTCACTCTTTTTATGGCTGAGTAATATTCCTGTGTGTGTGTGTGTGTGTACCAAATCTTCTCTCTAGGCCATTTATCTATCGATGGACACTTACGTTGCTTACATATTTGACTACTGTAAATAATGCTAAAGTGAACATGGGGGTGCGTATCTCTCTTCACATTAGTGTTTTCATATTCTTTGGATAAACACCCAGAAGTGAAATTCCTGGATTATATGATAGTTCTATTTTTAATTTTTTAAGGAACCTCCATTTTACAATCTCAACATCGTGTAAGGGTTTCCTTTTCTCCACATGCTTCACAGCATTTGTTATTTTTTGTCATTTTGATAAGAGCTATTCTGACAGGTATGGAGGAATGTCTCATTGTGGTTTTGATTTGCATTTCACGGATGATTAGTGATGTTGAGAATCATTTCATATGCCTGTTGGCCATCTGTAAATCATCTTTGGAAAAATGTCTATTCAAGTCTTCTGCTCATTTTTTAATCAGGCTGTATGTTTTTTAATAATAAATTATTTGTATATTTTTATAATAAGTTCTTTGGATATTAAGCCCTTATCAAATGAATAATTTGAAAATATTCTCTCCCAGAAAATATTCTCTTCAGTGGGTTGTCTTGTTTTGTTAATGGTTTCTTCCACTGTGCAAAACCGTTTTTAGAACAAAGAATCTAGTTTATTTTTGTTTTTGTTGCCCTTGTGTGAAGAGAATGGTCCAAAAAAATAATGCTAAGGCTGATGTAAAAAAGCCTGTTGCCTGTGTTTTCTCCTACAAGTTTTAGAATTTCATGTCTTACATTCAAGTCTTTAATACATTTTGAATTTACTTGTGTATATGGTATGATAGTGGTCCAGTTTTTACATGGTCCAGTTTTCACAAAACCATTTATTGAAGAGACTGTCTTTGTCTCCACTTCCTCATTTGTCATAGATTAAATGCACATTTATGCATAGGTTTATTTCTGGGCACTCTATTCTACTCTTTTGATCTATGTGTCTGTTTCATGCCAGTACCATACTGTTTTGATTACTATAGATTTATAATGTAGTTTGAAATCAGGGAGCATGATACCTCCCGTTTTGTTCTCCTTTTTCAAGATTGCTTTGGCTCTTAGAGGGCATTTGTGGTTCCATACACATTTTAGGATTCTTTGTTCTATTTTGGTGAAAAATGCCATTGGTGTTTTGATAGGGGTTGCATTGCATCTGTAGATTGCTTTGGGTAGTATGGGCATTTTAATGATATTAATTTTTCCAATCCATGAGCATGGTATACCTTTTCATTTATTTGTTTCTTGTTCAATTTCTTTCATCAATGTCTTAACAGTTTTTACAGTACAGGTCTTTCACCTCCTTGGTTAAATTTATTCCTAGGTATTTTATTCTTTTTTGAAGCAATTGTAAATGGAATTTTTTCTTAATTTCTCTTCTGATAGTTCATTAGTAACCAATTTCTGTATATTAATTTTATATCCTGTGACTTTACTGAATTCATTTATTAGTTCTAATAGTTTTGTGTGTGTGTGTGTGTGTGTGTGTGTGTGTGTGTGTCGTCTTTAGGATCTTCTATATAGAATATTACATGGTCTGCAAATAGCAACAGTTAGGACTTCCAATGCTATGTTGAGTACAAATGGCAAGGGTGGGCATTCTTGTCTTGTTTCTGATCTCAGAGGAAACGCTTTCAGCTTTTTGCCCCTGAATAAGATGTTAGCTGTGGGGTTGCCATATATGGCCTTTGTTAAACTTTGTCAAATACTTTTTCTGCAGCTATTGAGATGATTATATGATTTTATCTTTCCTTTTGTTAATGTGGCTTACCGCATTGATTGATTTGCAGATGTTGAACCATCCTTGCATCTCTGGAATAAATCCTACTTGATCATGGTGCATCCTATTAATGAATTTTTTAATTGAGTTTGCTAATGTTTTGTTGAGAATTTTTTATCTATGTTCATCAGGGATATTGACGTGTAATTTTGTGTGTGCATGGAAGCGGGTGGGTGGGCAATGTCTTTCTCTGGTTTTAGTATCAGGGTAAGGAGTTCCTTCCTCTTCAACTTCTGGGAACAACTTGTGATGAATAGGTATTAACTCTTCTTTAACTGTTTGGTGGAATTCACCTTCGAAGCTGTCTGGTCCTGGACTTCTGTTGCCTGAGAGTTTTTAAATTACTAATTCAATTTCGTTACTTGTAATCTATCTATTCAGGTTTTCTATTTCTTTGTGATTCATTCTTGGAAGGTTACATGTTTCTAGGAATTATCCATTTCTTCTAGTTTTTCAATCAAATTTCAATTCTTAAGTTATTACAACAAGAAGCCCCAAAACTTCATAAGCTTATTAAGGGAAAGACATCTCCAAATATTATTATCTGAATATTTACACTTGAATTAAATTAAACTCACATGTAAGTATCATCACTTTTAATCATATACTTTTTAAGGCTTCATAGTGATAATACTGTCACATATACAATAATGTAGTATAGCTTCATACAATGATAAATACTTAAGGTATTGACTTCTTTCCAGATTTTCTTGTATTCTGATCACTTTAGATATATAGCTTTGTGACAACAACAACAACAAAAAAAAACAGCCAAAAAGACACTCCAGATTTTGACTCTAAAAATAAAATAGTTTTAAATGTCAGTGTTCTATCGGTTGGAAAAGTCAAAATCTGCATTATATATAAAATTTGTCTACCTGCTCTCTATTAAAAATGTCCAATGGAAATAATTTTTAAGGCAAAAAGTTCTGATTAAGTATTAAACTTCAATATATGAGGGGAGACACAAAAAACTGGAATTATCTTCTGGAGGGCAGGCCCCTTGCCGTACAGGCTTCCCCAGCTAGGCGAGTGTTCTAGGAACCCATCTGTATCAGTGTACTAGCTGGCATTGTGAAAGGCTGCATTCAGCTTCTGTGAAATTTTTTTGAAGGCTCTTCCAATGAGTTTGCCCATTTCATGATGGGTGATTTATGAGCACACCTGCCCACACACACCATGCTGAGTGTTCAGCAGTTTCTGACCCAAAACAACCCCCATTCACCCTCCCTATTCACCCCATCTCACTTCCAGAGCAACTTTTTTGTTGTTTCCCCAATGAAAAAATTCCTCAAAGGGAAACGTTTTGCTGATGTGGAAACACACAGCAAAAAAACAAGAGAAGCACTGAAAGGCATCAAAATCAAAGAGTTCAAAAACTGTTTTGAGCAGTGGAAAAAACATCTCCATAGGTGTATTGCATCAAATGGAGAGTACTTTGAAAGAGAATGAAGTTTAAACACGTAAGAATAAATATATAATTTTTATAGATAAATTCCAGGTTTTTTGGGTCCCCCCTCATAAATACACCTCAAAAAAGTTAACAGTTCTGTAACAGAATATGGATGTTTGGGGCAAGATGCATTCAAATGACATGTCATTTGTAATATGGAAAGAAAAAGTCACATTGCTACTCTTATTAAGAAATGGTAAATACATATACTTTTAAAACTTTGCTCCTGCAATACTAATGGGCCTACATGTTTGGTATTTGGAGACTTTTTACCATTCTAGATAAGACCCCCAAGCCTTGTCTTTGTTCCTATGATAATATAATTTCATTCTTTTAAACCATTAATGTTAGAATATTCCATTTTTTCCCAGGAGGATTTCTTATTTCCATTTGTTTTAAGACATACCCTGCAATGAGAAGTCAGTAAGAAAAATAGCCCTAGGTGGTAAATATGTTATCTCAAAAGTCAAGATGAAAACAAGATTAGTGATAAAACTCATCAGGTTTTTTTCATTATTTAGCGAATACTTTATTAGTTTCTGCACTCAAACCTATGTGGATTAAGACCTTACATATTTAATACAGTGTGTTACCCCTGTACAAATGAAAAAAATTATATTGAACATTTCTAGACTAATATGGCTGGTAATTTCTATACTATACTACCTTAAAAAGAACAGGCACCTGGCACACAGCTATGCAGAACGAATATTAATAAATCACACATGGACCAGACATAAATACACCAGAATGCTAACAGTAATTGCAAGAAGCAACATTCCCTTCACAGTTTTTTTTCCTAATTTTCAAATTTTCTCTGGTATACATCTATCACTTTTATTTTTATTATCTTGATTTTTTTCTGATTACAAATTAATACATCATAAAATATATGACATGCCTATTGTAAAATACTTCAAGAACTCCAGCAACTTTCAAGCATTTCATATAGAAATTTGAAGATAGATTTTTTTAATAAAAATAAAGATCACAACCCTCAAAATCCATATACAGTAGAAATTAATAATGTAAATTTGCTTTTGTAACAGCTTACAATTCCTCTCTGGGAGGCAGCACAGTGTAATGATCTGGTATTTAATGTCAGATCTGAGTTCCGTTCCCAGTCAAACCTCCTACCACCTACGTGACCTTCAGCAAATAGGTTCTCTGAGTTTCACGTTTCTAAGCTGTTAAATGGGATAATAATTCTTTAGCTAATGATTTGCTGTAATGTAAATATTTCAAAGAGTGAAAAACTATTCCTTAGGATGTAATATTTTATCTTTATGCTTCAATTTCCTCATCTATAAATTAAGAGAGCTGAACTAAGTGACATCTAAGTTTCCTTTAAAATAAAAACTTTGAGGATCTTTCTGTTATGATAAATGATATATAAAAGTTAACTTAAGTTTAACTTTGTTCATTATTCTCTGCCTGGAGCCTCCCATATACAACAATACTGTCTTACAATTCACATTCTCTTTGCTAAAATATAGCTAAAGGAGTGGATCAAAATAAAGATAAAAAGAAAGCAATGAGTGTTTCCTGAAGATGATCTCATGCTCTTTGGCTAAGCATCAAAAAAATCTGGTAGTGGTAACCAAGAAAATAACTGGTCAAAGAAAAGAATACAGGGTTTCTTTCCAACTAAATTCAGTGACAAGGCTTTGAAAACATAAATTGCCACCTGTAAAAAGACTTTTCTTTATTTATCTTGCCATTTCATGGTTTATATATAAACCTGTCAGAAATACAGGAAGGTACTGCCTGTTGGAGAAAAAAAATGCCTGATCTAGTCTACAGGACAGAAGACAAACTTTAACCTGTCAAACAAAATAAAGGCCAAGTCTACATGAACAAGGGAGAGAGTAACAAGACATAAGGTTAAAGACAAGGGCCAAAAAATGTTAAATTGTGTAGGCTGTGGAAAGAAGTTGGAATTTTATTCCAAGAGGGATGAAGAAACCACTGAAGGGTTTAAGCATGGGAGTAACGTGATCTGGTTTTACATTTTATAATAAAAAGATCACTCTGGCCCTGGCTGGTGTGGCTCAGTGGACTGAGCACTGGCCTGTGAACCAAAGGGTCACTGATTCAATTCCCAGTCAGGGCACATGCCTGGGTTGCAGGCTGGGTCCCCAGGAGGGGGCGCGTGAGGGGCAACCACACACTGATGTTTCTCTCCCTTTCTTTCTCCCTCCCTTCCCCTCTTTTATTTTTTTATTTCTAAAAATAAATAAAATCTTTAAAAAAAAAAAGATCACTCTGTTCCATGGAGACTGGACTATGGACTATGGACTATGGTGGGGTGGGGGTTGGGAGTGAGAGGACAAAAGAGGAGACAGTTCAGATGAGAGAGTGCCCAAGTAGTTCAGAGACAGGATGGTGGCTTAGATGAGGATGATAGCCATGAAGATCATGAACAGATTCAGGTTGTTATGCTGAATGTCAAGCTGGTAGAACGTGCTGATGGGATGGATATTTGCAGTAGGAAAAGAATCAAATATGACTGCTAGGCTTCTGGACTAGGCAGCTGGGCGAATGGTGCCCATCACCATAGTGAAGAACACTATGAGTAAAGCCAGCTTTACTTACTGGGTAAAATGAGGAGTTGTTTTGGATGTGGTAGGATTATGACGCCAATTAAAGCATTTAAGTGAAGATGTCAAATGCACTGTTAGATCTTTGAGTGTGAAGATCAAGCAAGAAACGTAAATCTGGTAATCAACACAAGTGTGGATGGCATTTAAGTTAAATCCAGGGGACTGAATGAGATCATTTAGGGAGTATGTAAACGGAGAAGATGAGCATGCCAAGGACTGAGCTCTGAGGCACTCCAGTGTTTACGAGTAGGACAGAGGAAGATGTAGCAGAGCCAACTGAGGAGGGGGGAAAAGCCAGGAAAGTACGATATCCTTGAGAGAAGAAAGTCATTGAGGAGTAAAGGAGTGGTCAGCTCAGTCAAGCTGCCACAGGTAATTTACTCTCCATGGAAAACTATGCATACATGAAGGAGCTCAATTCTTTAAAAGAAGTACATTATATGAACATAAAGTTCTAGTTAAAAAAAATAACAGTTCCCCCATCTCCATTTTAAGGGAAATGTGTTTTCAATAAAGAAAATCTAAAAAAAAATACAGGAAGAGTAGAAAGAAAAAATAATTATCCTAAGAAATTTGCCATTAAGATTTTGAGTATTTTTTCTTGAAATCTTTTCATATATGAAGGTTCAGATTTGCTTTTAAATAGTCTAAACATGTCCCACATGCCATCTTATACCCTGCTTCTTTTGCCATCTTTCTCATGTTGTTATACATCAATCTTTAAAATATTTTAATGACAACATAAAAACAGCTGCCATTTATTGATTGCCTATAATGAGCCAGGCACTGTATTAAGGGCTTTATAAATACAGGGTCTGGTAGAAGTAATGCCTCCTTGAGTGTGGTTAGTAGGGTAATAATATGGGTGTAATAATTTATAGTTTTAATTTGAACAATTCACCTAAAATGTCATGTGGTATGCTTGAGTGTGATACTGTTATGTTACAGAATTACATGCTTATGATTTTGTAATTAACAAGGGGCATTATTTGTGCTGGATCCTGTATATTGTATTGACTATTCACAACAATCTATTAGGCAATTACTGTTACAATCCCAAATTTCTTAAAAAAAAAAACAAAAAAAAACAGGCTACCCTGGCCAGTATAGCTCAGTTTGTTGGAATGCCCTCCAGTAAACCCAAAAGGTCACAGGTTCTATTCCTGGTCATCACATGCCTAAGCCATAGGTTTGATCCCTGGTCGGGGCATATATGAGAGGCAATCAATATTTTTCTCCCTTTCTCTTTCCTTCCCTTCCCCTCTCTAAAATCAATAAGGATATCTTCAGGTGAGGACAAAAAAAACAGGCTAAGTAATTTACACATGTAAAGTCAAGATTGCACTTTCTGAGCTCTTAACTATGTATTGCCCAGATAATATGATTTGTTTCATTCCCTGTTATAAATAGGGTGGTCTAATTTTTTTAGGATTACAACTGCCACTTTGATGAGCATCTTTGAACATGAAGCTGTTTATGAATTGAGAATTATTTCCTCAGAATAGATTCCTGGAAACAAAATTACTGAATCAAGGAAGTATTTTTAAGACTTTTGATACACATGTCAAACTGTTTTCCAAAATGTTTTCCCAATATAGCTTATCACAAAAAGGTTACTTTAAAAATCTACTTCAATCTAAAATACAATACAGGGTATAGAAAAAAAACTACACCAGGGGAAAAATAAAGACTATGAAAACATCGTAAGTGGCCACCAGAGGGCAACCGTATCACAGCACTGTTGAAAAATCTCATTTAAGACAAAAGACTGAGCTTACAGTTTTAAATTGAGTATTGGCAGTCTTTCATGTTGGATTCCACTTTTATTATATTTCAAAACAGAGAAACCATTTATTTCTCTTATTACTAGCTGCTTTTAGAAAACATAATCATGAAAAGGATTTCTTTCGCCTTAAATTATCTCCAGAACAAGGACAGTTTGGGATTTATTTAACATTAAAGAGAGCTAGTTCATTGCTCCACGGAAAATGAGAAGTGACAACCAGCAATGCAGACTGCTTCCTCATAATGCAGAAGATCGAAGGAGCAATTTAAATCAACTCAGCGTGATGAAGCATTTCTGTCATTACCCAGGACTGGAACTCATCTTTCCTCTGTATGGATTCCATTCACTTGTTCATTTATTCAACAAAAACTTAGTGAGTATTTACTATGTGCCACGCTCCATGCTACAGACTGTATAAATGGTGAACAAAACAGATGTGGAACTTACAATGGAGTGAATAAGCCATATGTGACCCATAACCACAAATAAATATACAAACTGTGGTAAGTGCTATGAAAAAACAGAAGTGTGTATGAGCGTGTATAATTGGGAACTGTCATTAATCCTGGATCATCAGGAACTGCTTTCTCCATAGGTAGATAGGTAGGTAGATAGATAGATAGATATTCCTTCCAGAGAGAGAAGAAGGGAAAGAGAGAAACATCAATCGCCTGCATCCTGTACAGGCCCTGGCCGGGAATCAAACCTGCAACCTAGGCATGTGCCCTGACTGGGAATCAAACCTGGGACCCTTCAGTCCATGGGATGACACTCGAACCAACTGAGGCACACTGGCCAGGTCTGGGAACTGCTTTCTAACGAAGCAACCGTTAACTAAAGGCCTCAGGAAGGATATGATTTATTGAGGTAACGGGTCCAGGGCTGGGGATGAAGGTGTATTAGAAAGGCCCCTCTAGGCAAAGAAAAGATCATATATGAGAACCTTGTGATAAGGGAACACAGCTTGTCTCAGGAACAGAGGCCAGTATTATTGGATCATAGACAGTAATGAAAAAGAATAATATAAAATAGAACTGGTAAACAAGTAGGGACCAGATCACATAATAAGAAAATAACCCACAATTTCTTCTAAATAAATCTGTTTCACCATAGAGTAGATGATTAACATAAAGAATAGCTTTCAACACAGATTTTTCCAGGGTACTTGCACATTTTCAAATATTCTGCTACCTTGCTCTCACAAAAACATTTGTATTTGTCAGACTAGTCCTGAATTTTTTGTTGAGGGAAAAAAGACTTCCAAGGAAGTCTCTCTAATCCTTACATTTAGGAAAACTAAAGATAAGAAAAGTCCATGGCCTTTAGTTTTTATATAGTTTGACTCAGTTTGACTCAATGTGGTTTTCTTGGTTTTTTACTGCCTAGGGTTCGCTGAACTTTTTGAGTCTGTGGGTTGATATATTTCATTACTTGAAAAGCTCTTGGCCATTATCTCTTCAGATATTTCTTCTACACCAATCTCTCTCTTTCCTTTCAGAGCCTCTAAGTACAATTACATTAGACTTTTGGCTGTATCCCACATGTTTTTCCTGCTCTATTCTTTCTATTGCATTGTTTTTATCTCTGTGCTTTAGTTTGGATATTTTTAATAGAGTGACATTTGAATCTATTGTATTAACCTTGTCCCCACTATGTACAATCTGCTGTTAAACCCATATAATAAGTTATTAATTTCATATGTTATTTTTTTTGCTTTTGGTTATCCTTTTGATTTTTTATAGATTCTAATACTCTTAAAACTTTGCCTCATTTCATCTTTGTCTGGTTTTCCTCCAGTTCCTTAAAATATTAATTTTAGTTATTTTAGTCATTGTGTGCTAATGCTAACATGTAGATCACCTATGGGTTTCCTTCCATTGTTTTCTCTTTATTATTATCATTTTCCCACTTCGGAATTATCTCATATATTTTTTAAGATTTTATTTATTTATTTTTAGACAGAGGGGAAATGAGGGAGAAAGACAGAGAGAAACAGCAATGTGTGGCTGCCTCTCCTGTGTCCCCCGCACTGGGGGCTGGCCCACAACCCAGGCATGTGCCCTTACTGGGAATCAAACCAGCAACCCTTTGGTTCACAGGCTGGCACTCAATCCACTGAGCCATACAAGCCAGCACTCATATTTTTTATAGTATGCCACATACAGTTTATAAAAGAACCACATATGACTCCCCTTTCCTGTGTTAGGCAAATAAAATAGGACGATCACCTCAGTCCAATCAGAAATAGAAACGAACTGAGGAAGAACTGCATTTTCAGTATGAGTCAGTTCACCAATGGTTCATCACAATTCCTGGTTGTGGCCCTCTAAGGTTTTTGACTTGAGAGCCGAACAGGCTGAGTCTCCTCAGCCCTGACAGAGCTGCAACGGATCCAGTACTTCCCTTTGCTGATCTGAGCCTAGGTCCCACTCCATGCACCTTCAAAATCTGCCAGTGTCTTGAGAGACAGAGATGGCTGTATGCTGTAGGAGGCCCTCTCTAAATAGATTTTTAATCCTTACCCCAGGACACCCTTATTGATTTTAGAGAGGGGGAAGGGAGAGAAACATCAATGTGAGAAACATTGATCTGTTGCCTCTTGTATGCACCCTGACTGGGGGCCTAACCCGCAACTTAGGCATGTGCCCTGACAGGGATTGAACCTGCAACCTTTTAGTCTACAGGACGACACTCTGAGCAACTGAACCACACTGGCTAGGGCTCTAAAGAGACTTTTGTCCCCTAAGCACAATGAGACTGAGATTTCTTTCTACCTTTCGGGCCAGCCTTCCATATCCTACACAGTCAGCTAAGTCCTAAGAGAAAACAGGCCTTGTGTTTAGGGCTCCTCTAGTTCCAATCCGTCCTACAAGCCCCAAATGACTGCCAAAAGCTCTTCTTGTATCTCTTTCCTCAAGAAGATTTCCTTGGCTTGGGCTAACCTTGCTCCTTAGCCTGTGCCCAGAATCAGCAAATGTCCCCTGGAAAGGAAATGGCTTTGATCATCAGCTCACTTAGGAAGAGTTCTAGCCTTTGGAAATTTTAGCTCATATCATCCTCCTTGTTTCCATAGCTCTCCAACCAATATAATTTTTGAAATGCATGTGGTGTTTTATTTTTCATGTTGTCATTGCAGGAGTTTGGCTTGTTATAACTTATTATATCCCACTGAGAGGAGAAAGACCCTTATAAACTATTCAGAAAGAATCAACCTATAGATGAAGGACCTCAAAATAAAAAGAACAATGGACTAATTACATTAAAAGGTAAGGAAAATGTGTACCTGTGAGGGCATCACAACTGGCAGACCGATTATTGCATTGACAGAGTGAGCAGCCACTCTTACTAAATCCATAATATCCATCTTGACATCGATCACATGTAGAGCCGGTGACACCCACTTTACACTGGCATTTCCCAGAACTGCAAATAAAAGCAAAGACAATAAACAAAAGTAAATGAGTTTGAAAATTTTGTTGCCTCACATCCCACCATATGATGATCTTAACGTAGAAATTATTTCGAGTAGACTCTAGAAGTACTGAGTGATTTTTATTTTGAATATAATAAAAATTAAACAGTTTCATGACCATATAAATTCAATTAACATAGTACTAACACTAATAACTTGTGACAGTTTAATCCTCTGCACTCAGGTAGTTTAATACAAATGACAAAGGAGCCATGGAGAGAGACTATAAGTCCCAGTGCTTAGAAATCTTCGTCTATTAAGCAGCGGGGCACAGAACTGATACCACTGCCACACCTCATTCTCAGATCATTCCACAGTTCCGTCAGCACCCACGCTGCCCCAGTCTGGAGGTGAAAAGCCCTCACCCAACTCAGCTTCTGCATGAAGAATATGAAGACCAGAATCTTACTGAATGTGTCAACCAATTTCCATTTAGATGTTGGAAACAATGTAATTTTCTACTTTAGGTACAAGCTATATTAATATAGATCTGATAATAAAACTGGAATTCACGGTTATGTAAAATGACTATAATGGTGACACCTGTCACTTTCTGGATTAAACCTATATAAAAATTCTAAATTGTCAACTCAAAAGGATTAAAAATCTAAAGTAAGAAAAATAGTTTATTTAGTATCCCATCTCTTCCTATTAGCCTATTTTCTTTTCTTATATGTCCATTACATTAATATCACCTCTTTCCGATCAGTGAAACTTAACCTCTGTTGTCATTTCCAAGTCTTCTCTGCCCCATGTGCCCTCGCAATCACTCTCCCAAACCTGTGTAAATCACCACTTTCTGTTGAATTTCTCTTAGTATTATTTCCTCTACAAACATCTCTCTTAGAATGTCTTTCCTCCTTTACCTCTCAAAAATTTTCCTTTCAAGTTCATTTGTCTATGAAAGTTTTCTCTGAGTAGTCTAAAGCAATCTTTTGGCTTCCTAACTTCACATTCTCTGCACCATAAATTTTAACCTTAATTATGGTCTGTTCTATATTCTTTCATATATGTAACTCTCGTTTCTGTAGTTAATTTGTTAAAGACCTGAACCAAAGACCTGTATCATGTAGTTATTTTTTACCATCCTCAAGACATAGTTCAAGCCTATGGATAACGTAGTATAACTATTTTCATTTCATACATCTTACTTGGTAAGTTTGCTGACTCCCGGAACCATATCTTAGCTACCGTAATGTCCTCAGAGTCTCATATAGTGCCTGGTCTGCTGTAAGCACTTCATATATACTTGACAAACAAATGCTCAATAAATATACAAACTGAGTTTTAGAATTATGTACTGGAAGGGAAAAAGAAAGATGAAGGGCTAAACTAATTACCAGGATTCTCAGAAAAGCTAAAGTTCTTTCCCCTTTTTCTAACAGTATAACCCTTCTTTATATGCTCATTCTGTACCTCAAATATTTAGGCTTCATCTGAGTAGATTTTGTTATCAGTTTTGTTGGATGGGAGACAGTCTAAGGTAGAACTGCTTTTCAATACAATTTTTTTAGAAATTTAGCTCCTAGTAATGAGCTTCTATGGTGTTGTTCATTTTAGTTCAGGAGCCCAAGCTCAGATTATTAAATACTTGCACAGCTCTTACACATACCGTCAGTTAAAGTAATCCCCTACTACTTCCCATATTCCTACTTCTGTAGTAAAAATAGAAGTTCTAAGTTTGAGAGTTATTGGAACTTTGGATTGAACTTTGAAAAATGGAAGTAAAGCAACTTTCAACTGTGTATTTTATTTGTACCATACAAACCTAAGGATTTTTTAAAAATATGTGAGATACACCTCTCTCTTCCTCAGCATCCCCTGAGCAAAATAATAAAGCTCTTGCCTTCTATTACTCTCAAAGTATTTTGAGCAGCTGGAATTGCAGTTTATTCTCTCTCTCTCTCACTTATCATGGTTCTCTGCAATATCTCAGGGTATGCCGAAAAGGAGTAGAACAGTTTTACATGGAATATTTTTTAGGGCTTTCCTCAAACAAAACCAGAAAAGAAAGAAAGCCAAGCTCATGTAAGGTAAATACTTAACATATCTTAGAGTCTTGTATCCTGAGAAGTAACCTATCAAAATCTGTATTTCTATCTCAAAGCTGCCTAGTGTATTAGGTTATTCAATTTCTTGACTAACAAAGAATTTTACAGAAAATGTAAAATGGAAGCATCTGAAAGCAGGAGTGATGATATGTTGATGATAAAACTGATGAGCCATCATTTATTGAGGGACTATGTCAATAAGTATATATTCTCCCTAATCCTCAAAATAACTGTTAAGTGAAGGTTTCCTCAATCACACTATTGAGGAAATTCATCAAGGTTAAAGTTATTGTGCACATCTAGTAATTATTTATACAAAGCCAGACTTTCCCATCATACAATGCTACCACCTCTCCTTAAGTTTGACCCTAAATTTGTACAAGAAATTTGCCTGCCAAACAACTTGACATCCACTTGGGTATCAAGCTTCATTATGTAGATTGCAAGCACCACAATTCAGCATATATTTAGGTTCTTACCCCAGTGAGTTGTTTCTGCCTTGCGCAAAATACACCCCCATCTCTTTTCTCACTGCCAGTAAATTTCAGGTCTTCTGTGACAAAAGCTAAGGGGTCTTACAGCTTGTAGAGAAACTGTAGCCTAGCAAAGTCCAAGTTTCTCAGAAGATGTAAACCCAACTATTTTGATTCTTAAACCTTAATTAAAATCTGTACTTAGTATAGGAGATGAGCATTGCTTTTTTAAATACAGCAGAAATTTATATTAGCAACCATATCTCTTAAGTAACTTATAAAAAATTAAAAAGAAAAGAAAAAATACACCCATACACACATATACAGTCTCACACAAGAATATCCCAAGGTACCTGAAGATCTGTTAAAGTAAATGTGTATCCACTAAACATGAAGTTCAGGAACATCTTATGATTCAGAAGAAGGAACCAATCAATTTAAGTCTTGCAATCTTGCTATACTGTCAGAAAATTATAAAGGATATAATGTACCTTTCAGAGAATGGCTAACATCATTTCATCATTTCATTAGCTAATTTTCAAAGCTTTTAAAAATGAACAAAATACGCTTGCTTCTCATTGCTCTATAGACATTAGATTATTTATTCAGCACCCAGAAGAAATACAGTTATTTTAAATTAAAGTGTTTGCCCAACCCACCACATATGAGAAAATGGTATTATCTTGGAATACCTAATAATATAATATTAATAATGTTATTGTTAATTCTTAATAATTAATAATATAAAGTATAGTCAGTGTTCTCAAAGTAGATGCTATTCTTTTTTATTTCAGTCCTCACCTGAGGGTATGTTTTCATTGATTTTTAGACTGAGAGGAAGGGAGAGAGGGAGAGAGAAACATTGGTTGCCTTCTGTATGCACCCCAACCAGGAATCAAACCCACAATCTAGGTATGTGCCCTGACCAGGGATCAAACCCACAACCTTCTGGTATACAGGATGACGCTCCAACCAGCTGAGCCATGCAGCCAGGGCACAGATGCTATTCTTGTAAGTGGATCTGCCCTTCATAATTCTTAAATCAGAAGACTGATTAAAGGAGGCATTTTTTCTCCTTGGAGCATATTCCCCTTAGTTCATGATTTTAAAAAATAATCCATGATGGTTTTATGAATCTTATGATAAAGCAGTTGACTAGTCTAGACATCACGCTTTGCTTTTCTTGGGTAGATTTTAAAACAACAGGAAAGGAGATGCTCTTTTCTCTCTTTGTAAAAAATACACAGAATGGAGTGGGGAAGTTTAACTGTGAGGCTGCACTAGCAGGCTTTTCCACCATGTTACCAGGGCCAAGCTCTGCCTGTATAAGAATTAAATCACTCAGCAAATATAAAGCTTTCCCTGTGTGACTTCTTTTACAGAATAAAGGCTTTACAACACCCTCTTTCATAGTCTTCCTCTGTTAAAGACTGATGAATGCTTTTTGAAGCAAAGGTCAGTGATATAAATGCAGAGAAGAAAAAAAATAGGCCTGTTAACAAAAGACTTATCCTTATCCATAGGTCTGAATGAAAGAACCAAAGACTCACATCTTTATATCTAGAGGGTAAGGGCAAAGAACTGGATTTTGAACAGAAAGCTATACCACTGAGATAAACTAACAGAGAATTTAAGACAGAATTGCTCATCTGGTGTCACTCTTTATAGATATGACTTAGCTGGTAGTGAGGTACTAACATCATATGGAGAATTATATCAGAAAAAAAAGAATATAGAATTAATTATAAAGGAAGCACAAGCCTTGTGGAACTAAGCTGCATTAAGTATAACTAAGCGTATACTTCGTTATACTAAGATATACACATATGTTGAACTATCCTATATGGAATTCTCAGATTTTCTTATAGTGTCAGTGATTAGAGACTGACTTTATCACACTCACAGGTATGAGCAACTGTTACAAGGTTTGAACACTTAAAAATTATTCCTTAAAATATAAACAAGTAATATATTTCTGACATGAAGCTATTAACATTTCAAAAGGAAATGCAATGGCTATCTCAAGATGGGGTGCATATTTATGTCATACAAGTACTAACCAATATGTCCTTTGAAAGGTTCTGTTTTGTTTAAGATGGGTGGGTGGAAAGTCTTCAGATTTTCCATTATTTTATAATCACACTGACTAGGGTGGGAAGGGTGGAACACAGGAAGGGAGGTATCAGGGTCTATGGAAAATTCATAGCCTGAGGAGACAGAGAGAGACAGTTCAAATTCCAGCTCTGCTAGTAACTAGCTGAAATCAAGTATACATTCTGTCTTGGACCCAGTATTCTCATTTGTAAAATGAAGACAACGACACCAAACTCTGTAGGGTACTTAGCAGTGCCTGGCACATACTCAGTACTCAAAAATGAAAGAAATACCGAGATAATGACAACAATCCGAGAGCCTGAATGTTTCTCTAAGAATTGTAAGAAAAATGGATTAGAATCTCTATTAGGCAAAGAAAGACAAGACCAAGTTATTTACTTTTCAAATTCTGTTACCAAACCTAGAAAAATGGCAAGAATTTATGGGGTAATTACTGGACTGGAGAAAAAATGTGGCTAGGAAAAGAAACTACATCATGAACAAATGGTAGGAAAGATTTTTGAAAAGATACTTCAAAATCAAGAAAGGAGCCCCGGCTGGGTAGCCCAGCTGGTTGAGTGTCATCCTGCACACCAACAGATCACTGGTTCGGTCCCCCAGTCAGGGCATGTGCAGGAAAGCAATTGAAGTTTCCCACATCGATGTTTCTCTCTGTCTCTCCCTCCCTTTCCCTCTCTCTATAAATCAGTAAACATGTCTTTGGGAGAGGACAAAAAAAAATAAGGAAAGATCAGCAAAATCCTACATTAGGTAAAACTAGTGCCAGCAAAACCTGATGTGCTCTTGTACCAACTTGCTGATTGATTTAACTTTTTTTCTAAATTGTCAAATGTCTTGTCATGTCATATCAAAAACACTGTTTATTTTCTAAGATTTACAAGCTATAAAGTGTGTATATGGCAGACCTTTAGATACCACGTTATCAATTTTAACTCAAGCAGTCACAGAATAACCAAAGATACAGTTATAATTAGGGGAAATTAATTTATTCAGAAGTCTTGCTTTTCCTTCTTCCTCAGATAGTTTACTTGTTGGCAGTCTGGCATGGAAAGAACAAGGAACAGAAAAAAATAGATAATTAAATGTATCAACTTTTTTCTTATTCTTTTTTTAATATCTAAAAACAATTTCATTTAGGAAAAGATTGAAAATACTAGTTAAAATATAGAAATTACCAGTAAATTGTGGATAATATACCCTCTCAATAATTTAAAAATAATACTAAAAGACAGCTAGAGCTCTGACCAGTGTGGCTCAGTTGGTTGGACGTCATATTGCAAAGTGAAAGATTGCTGGTTCGATTCCTGGTCTGGGCACAAGCCAGGGTGTGAGTTCAGTCCTAGCTGGGGAGCATAAGAGAGACAACCAATGGACATTTCTCTCTCACATCGATGTTTCTCTCCCTCTCTTCCCACCTCCCTTATCCTCTCTTTAAAAATAAATAAAATCTTTTAAAAAGACAGCTAGAAAAAGCTTTTCTGACCAGAAAAACCCTTTACATGGGAAAATAAAAGGAAAGTTATTCATAATTCTTAATTTCAGGTTTGTGTCACAGTAGTATAAAGTTAATTAAAAATAGTTTCTCCTCTTTTGTTATGAAATAAACTCAATAATTAAGGATTTTGGCAAAATACCACTTGCATTTACTGTTCCTCTATCTTTCTACAATCATGGAAAAGGCCATTATGCAATGAACAAATCTCCATTTCTGGAGGGAAAGAAAAGATAGCTTTATTGTTAAAAACATTGGGCCATTATGCTAAACATTCCGTGTATTTTTTAGGGCAAACAGTCTAAAATACATTTAGAGGAAATCCATATTCAGACAGAAATTTTTAATACTCAAAAAGGGTATTGCCTAAGTACAAAAATATTCTTTGATAGCTGATATTACCAAAATCAAATTTAAGTGCATATTTAAAAAGTCAGAAGTAAAACTTAATGGCAAAAAAATTAAAAGTGTCGTATTTCCCAAGCCACAACTTGGGAAGACTAAGTTAATTCAACTAGGAGAGTTATTTCTGACTTCCTTAACTTTTTTTTAATGGAAGAAATACAGCCATAAGAATTCTCAAACCCACACAATTACTCCATTATTTGATTGGAGATTTCTGCATTTCAAAAGTTCATTCAGAAAAGAGAAAAAGTATGAAGTCCCAGTATCATCTTCTTAGAAAGAAGGTGCTCCTCAAATATGTTAGCATTTTTATTCTTTTGTAAGCATTGTGAAAGGTTTACTTAGTGAAAGGGTAAGCATTAATACTTGATTTGTGTACATGCTGTGTTATAAAAATTAACTTGTAGTGCCTAGAATTTAGAACTAATTTTCTCACAGAAATGATAGCATAAGTGGTGGCTTAGTTTCCAGAAGAGAAAACCAAAACCTGTTTAATTCAAAATGTTGATATTGACAAGTGCTAGGGACCAAGTCATTAAACCCAAGTCCTAAGCCTTTGAGCTCTGAACCTTTAGGGGGCAGTACCAACACTTATAGAGTTCTTACTACAGAACGATAAAGAAAATACATAGCACAGTTTTTATATAAGCATTACTTAATTTAGTCCTTATAATAACCCTATGCCATTAGTCTCACCTTTGCAACTTTCTAGCTATTTGATCATTGTGCAGTTTCACACCTGAAAAATAATACTGCATTTCAAAATATTGTGAAAATAACTAAAACTACATATTTAAGTGTCTTCCAAATATTAGCAGGTCCATATTAGTAAAATATTAATATTCTCAATTTTCCCAATTGGTAGAGTTTCAGCAATGTAAATAGACTCAATTTTTAAGGTCACACAACCAGAGGGTAATCATAATTAGATCTTCTGCCTACTTGTACAATGTTTTTTTTATCTCATATGTTATAGCTTACCTCTATGTACTTAATGAAAGCAAACTAGAAGGATTTAGTGTGCTAATCTTAATAGATCTGCAACACTTCTAGATGAAGCTTCCTATGTTAATATTCTCCTGACTCAATAGTTGCTCATTTAAATACCTCCTCTGATGAACTGGATTTTAAAATAATTACCAAAGATATGAGACATTGCTTCTGATCTGTCTCAGTACAAACCTAAGATCTGGGAACTCCAGCTTCCTACCACTACCTAGCACTGATTGCAAATGCGCTATATTCCAGCCAGTTTCCTTGCAAAGCTTCCCCCACCCCCAACAGCTTTATTGATATAACATTGCAAAGCTTTTTATGTCTTCATTTTTTAATTGTGAAATATATCATTCATGCCGAAGTAGACAATTTTAGAGACGATATAATTTAAAGAAAAATAAACTCAACACTTTGGGTTTTTATTATTATTATTATTTTTATTGTATTTTTTCCATTACCATTTAGTCCCTTTATACCTCCCTCCCCTCCCACCCTGCCCCCGCAGTCACCACACTGTTGTCCAGGAGTCCTTTTTCCATTTTGCTCAATGACAGTTAAAGGAGGCTGGGGAGGGTAGGAGGTGGAAGAATTGAACTCAACACTTTGATACCCACCAGCAAGGCATTTAAAGCCCCTTGAGTGGTCCTCCTCAACTGCATCCCCTTCTCTTGCCCCCCAAACAAGTATACATCATTTTTTTTGCTTTGTTTTTTTATCTAAATTATTTTATCATTGTTCAATTACAGTTGCCCATATTTTCTCCCCACCTCTCCCCACACCCCCTCCAAACCCACCTCCCTCCCTTGCTTTTTTAAAGTACATTTTATTTATTATGCTATTACAGTTGTCCCATTTTTCCTCCCTTTTCTCTCCCTCCACCCTGCACCCACCTCCCACCAGCAAACCCCCTCCATGAGTCATACATATAAGTTCTTTGGCTTCTCCATTTCCTATACTATTCTTAACCTCCTCCTATCTATTTTGTACCTAGTAAATTTGCTTCTAATTCCCTGTACTCCCCCCCAATTATTAATCACTCTTTAGTTTTTTTTAAGTTTTACCATCTCTGTATATATTATTGAAAATCATATCATTCTACCTACTCTTAAACTTTATATTAATAAAAATCATTGTTTTCTTTGATTTTATTCATTTTTTACTACTGCATTGCATGAAAATAACCCTATTTACTTATTCATTCTTCTAGACATATGGGCTGTTTTCACTTCGTATTATGGATAATGCTTCTGTGATTGTTCTTGTGCATGAGCATTCTTTTCTCCAGGGCACATATCAAGGAATGGAACTGGTAGATAATAGAGTTTGTGCATGATCAACTTCACTAAGCAATGCCTGTTTTCCAAAGTAGCAGTAACAATTTACATTTTTATTACCAATGGAGTAATGGTATCATTGCTCTATATCCTCACCAACACTTGATAGCATCAGCTTTAAAAAGTTTTGCCAATCTGGCAGCTTGAAGTGGTATTGAATGGTGGTTTTAAATTCGATTCTGCTGATAATTAATGAGATGGAACATGTTTTCATGTTCATTGGCTATCTGAACTTCCTCTTTTATGAAGAGTCTGCCCAAATATTTTTTATTTAATCTTTATTGTATTTTTTCCATTACCATTTAGTCCCTTTATATCCCCCTCCCCCCAGCAATCACCCCACTGTTGTCCATGTCCATGACCTGACCCCCTTAGCTGTCATCCTGTTCTCTAAGTCTGTCCCAATTTCCTTGTTAGTTCAGCTTGTTCATTAGATTCCACAAATGAGTGAAATCATATGGTATTTGTCTTTCTCTGACTGGCTTATTTCACTCAGCATAATGTTTGACAGGTCCATCCATACTGTCACAAAGGGTAAAATTTTCTTTTTTACAGCTGAGTAGTAGTCCATTGTGTAAATGTCCCACAGTTGTTTTATCTACTCATCCATTGACGAACACTTGGGCTGCTTCCATATCTTGGTGATTGTAAATAATGCTGCAATGGACATAGGGGTGCTTATGTTCTTTTGATTTAGTATTTGGGGTTCCTTCATATTCCCAGGAGTAGGAGAGCTAGGTTGAAAAGCAGATACATTTTTAATTTTTTGAGGCATCTCCACACTTTCCACAGTGGCTGTACCAATCTGCATTCCCACCAATAGTGCACTCTGGTTCCCCTCTCCACTTCTTTAGCCAGCACTAGTTATTTGTTGATTTATTGATGATAGCAATTCTGACAGGTGTGAGATGACATCTCACTGTGGTTTTAATTTGCATTTCTCTGATGATTAGTGACACCGAGCATCTTTCCATAAGCCTATTGGCCACCTGTATGTCCTGTTTGGAGAAGTGTCTATTCAGGTCCTTTGCTCATTTTGTAATTGGGTTGTTTGGGGTTTTTTGCTGTTGAGTTTTATAAGTTCTTTATAAATTTTGGATATTAACCCCTTATCAGATGTATCGGTGAATATGTTCTCCCCTTCTGTGGGTTGTTTTTTTTGTATTTTGTTGATGATTTCCTTTGCTGGGCAACCAATTATTTTTTACATTGATTTGTATGCATTTTTTATATATTCCTTGAAAAGTAATCCTTTGTCAGTTTAATGTGCTACAGTTATCTTCTCTCAGTTTGTGGCTTTTCTTTCCACTCTTTTTAAAAGTTTTATAGATTAGCAAAGTGTTAAGAAAGGAACTCTGGAGATCTATTACCTGCCTTCAGATCCTGACTTCATGACTTACAATCCATATGACCTTAAAGAAATTTTACAAACCCTTTATGCCTCAGTTTGCTCACGTGTAAAATGGAGAAAGTAATAGTATCTCACTCAGAGGTTTGTTGTGAAGATGAGTTAATATGTGTTAACATGTGTTAATGCTAAGCATGTAGAACAAAGCCTAACACATAATAAAAACAGGGTAAGTATTGCTATTACATTAATACTATTGTTGAAAAATCCTCCCCCAAATCAAGGTCATTAAGATGTTTCCTAAAAGCTTGTATGTTTTGCTTTTCATATTTATGTCTTTAATCCATCCAAATTTTATTTTTATATGATGTAAATTAAAGGTCCAATCTCATTTTCTTCTGTACAGATAACCAAAGCTCTATCCAGTGCAATTCACTGAAAAGTTCATCTTTTTATCCCTAAGCTTTAGTACCTCCTCTCCATATGTCAAATGTCTTTATGCACATGGTTTGGTTTGTTTTGTTTTTTTCTGGGCTTTCTTTTTTATTCTATTTATCTATTGTCCCTGAATGAATACCACAAACTTTAGCATGCATCCAAATCATTTGAAGGGCTTGTTATAACACTGATTGCTGAGCCCTATCCCAAAATTTCTGAGTCAGTGGGTCTGGGGTTGGGCCCAACTATCTACATTTCTAACCAATTCCCAGGTTATGCTGATACTAGTCTAAGCATCTAACTTGGAGAACCACTGCACTAAATTAACTTTTAAAATATCATTGTGTTTATTTCACAATGATATTTTCTCTACTTTTTATACTCCTAGCCTTGATTGATAAAGGTGCTTAATTTCCACCTCTGGGGCTTTTGCTAAACCCTTAATTTGGTATCATTTCTGACCTAAGAAGAGGGTATTTAATGCAATCAACCTCAGTAATCTGTCTGTCATTAAGCCCCATTTGCTACTGATTCCTTTGACCTCAGTCCCCTATATTCTCAATGACTGAACTGCAGCCATTGTCCCTAGTTTCTTGATGCCTGTCTCCTGGTCCCAGTTGCTCTGCTTCATACTTCCCATCCAATGGCTAGGTCCATGATGCTTGCTTTGAAATCTGTCACATGTCAAATGCTTGCCATTTGAGCCCCAGCAAGTCAGGTAGACTTAGTTTTGATACTCATAGTGTCCTAACTCCTGCTTTTCAAATGTTTCTCTATGGATACTCCCATTACTTCATGTTGCCTTCTTCTATGCAATATTTGTTTTCCTTGTAGCCTAGATCTGACTTCTAGATTTATGTTTCCGTGCGCCAGTTCCCAGTGGATGAATCATGATCACCCACACCCAGACCTGTGCTTACTTGAGACTCACATTGCCATATCTAAGCTTGATCATTCTATTTCAGGGTACAGTGGAGAAAGCCTTGGAGTCAGATAGACCTGGGATCAAATCTAAGCTCCGCTATTTATTAGTTATGCCCTATGGCTAACTCAGCCTCCACGAACAAGACAGCAAAGCTATTCTGAGAAGTCAGAAAGGTTAAATGTGTAAAACATCAAGCATAGAGGTTTAACGGTATTTGTTAATTTCCTTCTCTTCCTCCTGCTGCCTCTCCTGAATTGTGCAGCTTCCTTAGATAAACAGTTTGGTCAAGAAAGCAATATATTTCTCTGCAAAAACTTTTTACAAATGCCTATAATATCTGTTTTACTGGACATTCTTTTCAATTGTAGAATTCTTTAAAAATCAATTGAAAACCAGCAAAAATAAAACTTAATTAAACAAAGAGCCACAGTGTATGTGCTAGCAACTGGCAGAGAGAGAGAAGGGATTCTATTATTGACACTGTAAGCCAATATTACTATTTTTGGCAGTGTGAGCAGAAGGTCTATGTCTTTCCTCCACAGTATTTAAAATAAAACTTGATGGTATCTCAGATCTCTATGAAAATCTATTGAATGTTATTATGTGTTATAAACCATCTCCACAATAATATGTACATATTCGCCATTACATTTTATGTGCCCCTCTCTTGTTAGGTTAACTCCTGACCTCAAGCACAGGAGCATATACTAACCGAGAACTGAAAACCATGGGAGTTTAATGTAACAGAGAGAACGTGGGATATGGTTTCAGAAGACCTAGAATTGACTCTTTCACTCTGAGAGTTAGTAGATATCCAAGCTTGGGCCCGTCATGTAACCTTTCAATTATTACTTCTCATCTGTAATTTGATGGATCATCATCCTTATCTACCTCATGGAGTTGTTAGAATCAAATCAGAAAATGTACAAGAGAAAAAAATACCGTTAACTGTAAATGACTTTGTAATTAGTTATTAACATTCCCTGGAAAACTACTGAATTTATAAATACAGGAACAAGCCTGAAAAAAACAAATTATTGAAACACATGGGATAAATAATACCAGACAATTCACTTAATATATAAAGAACAAAAACAATGAAATTAACAGTTTTTAATCCAGTCCTATATACTTTGAATGGCAAAATAATCAAGGCTGAAGCACCTCTGTACCTTTTTATAGGAATCTAGAGAAACTCCAAGTCTACCTCTCTCTCTGGGATTGAAAAATTTACATATTTTGAATGGAAATCAAATCCAAAGAGAAAAAGTATGTATAATCCCCTATTTCTCTCTCCACCCTCAAGACATTGCTATGAAAAAAAAACCCATCTGAGATGGAAAAAGTTATGCTGATTTAATTTTCTTTCAAGGGACACAGAAGACAAAGCCTTCTTTGTGACAACAAGCATCCTTCTATTTCAGCCTAAGTCTAACATAAGCTTCAGAAGCTCTTCTTTTAAAACTTTAGAGAGAAAAGATATTTAAAACATTAAAATAGGCTATGAATTTGATTGAATATTCTAACCACAATGCCATACATCCAAAATGGCAGATATTTATGCCAGTAGAGTAAGTTTATTTCCTTATCCTGATTCCTCTTCCAGACCTAAGGCTAAGAATCATCACCAGAAACAACTTTGTCATCATAAGATAGTAATATTATCCATATTCCCTTGACTAGCTGCTCCAAATAACAACTCTGTTGACTTTTTACTTTGAAATAATACTAGATTTAAAGAAAAGTTGTAAAGATAGTACAGATAGTTGTATATCATTCACCCAACTTCCTCTAATGTTAATTTCTCATATAACCATGGCATAGTCATCAAAACTAAAAATTAACAGTGCTATGATATTATTAACTTAACTACAGAATTTATCCTCTAATTTTCATATTAATGTCCCTTTTCTGTTCCAGGATCTAATCCTTATATTTGCTTCCCTTGTCTCCTTAGCCTCCTCCAATCGAATGGTTTTTCAGTCTTTCCTTGTCTTTTATGATCTTGAATCTTTTGAAGAGTGCTGGTTATATATTTTGTAAAATGCTTCTCAGTTTGAATTTCTGTGATGTCCTGTCACAATTAGACTGAGGTTATAAATTTGGGGGAAGGATATCACAGGGGCAATGTGCACTTCTCATCGCATCTTATTAGGGACTACATGAGAGCCATGTGACTTATTACTGATGATATCTTGATCATTCCAATGATAATTTTTCATGCTAGGAATCTGTGTGGTAACTAAACTTAGTATGGTTATCATGTTTATCTGGGAAATAAGTAGAGGTTCAGCCAGTCAATTAATAAACCCTGGGACCTACTGAAGGCAGTCTAGTCAGACAGGTGTTGGTTTAAGTCTGTTTCTGCCACTTATTTGTTGTCTGTTTTGGGGAAAATTACTCGTCTCAGTTTCTTCATTTGTAAAATAATACCATTTCAATCAGTTGTTATTTTATCCTTACAAGTTAGTTATATAAAGCACTTAGCCTGGCACATAATAAATATTCAGTAAATGTTAATGCTGTTCAGTCTAGGGTGTATAGTGGTAGTAATAATGTTAGTAGTATTGGCCAAGTTATGTGGCATTTTCACCTTAGAAGTCAAACTACAAATCAGAAAAACACTATGCATTTATAAGATTTTTTAAAAGTGTATTTCTCTCAGAATGAACAGTAATGAACTTTCTCTTTTTTTAAGATTTTATTTCTTTATTTATTTTTAGAGAGGGAAGGGAGGGAGGGAGGGAGAGAGAGAGAGAGAGAGAGAGAGAGAGAGAGAGAAACATCAATGTGTGGTTGCTGGGGGCCATGGCCTGCAACCCAAGCATGTGCCCTGACTGGGAATCGAACCCGCGATGCTTTGGTTCACAGCCCGCGCTCAATCCACTGAGCTATGCCAGCCAGGGCTATAAGATTTTTAAGTATAGTAAAATGTCCTATCAGGTAAATATCTAACTAGAGATTAAATTTGTGGTTTCTTTTTTAGCAAGAGACGTTTATAATCGCTTTGCCATTTGGGCAGTGATAGAAAATAACCTTGAAGTAGATCTTCCTAACTGGGTGAAGAATCATTTAAGTTGGGTTTTCCTTAAGTATGCAAGTATATAGTGAACAGGACCCACTGTCCTTAGAGAAGAGTTCAGCAAGAACTTTTGCATAGGGGAAAAGGGGGGATTCTATAAAATGTCCTCAACCAGTACTCTTGGAGCTGGCTTGCACACTGGGATGTGGCTGTATTTATAAACTGAACAAGATGATTATTAAGACCTATAACTTTGGAGCCCCAATTTAAAGCATTTTTTGAATGAACTGGCACTAAGGGAGTGGGTTCATCCTCCCTCAAAATATTGTAGCTGCCAACAACTCTGGACCAATAAAACCTTCATTAGAATATTGAGCAAGCATCGTGGGTCAGGTTATTCAGGGCCAGGCCTCAGCCCAGCAACTCTATGCAGGAGTAACAAACAACAATATCAGTGAACTGATCAGAATCACATTCTTTTAATACTCAGCATGAGAGGAGGATTGAATCCTAGAGTTACTGAAGCATTAGTAATTAATTGGTGGAGAATAGGTTGCCTCAAAAGGAGGACACTGGATTTATGCTACTGAAGTATATGAGTGTCAGAGTAATTAAATTGAAAAAAATAGGTATGCCTATATTTGAACCCTGTTTGTAGAAAAGTCTGTTGGTTATATAAGCTTTCAACTTCCCCATATCTATTATATTTGCTACCCCAACAGGCCTCTCTATAAAAATGAATAGTTTTTAAAACCCAAAAAATAAAGAACCCTTGGATTTATTTTTATCAACATAGGAAGAACACGAGTATGGGGATACTACTTGACATTGAGCAGCAAGGCTTACAGGGAAATAAAAATACCATGAGATATCGTGTCAGGAGCAACTACTGACACATAGGAGCGCAGATTCAATTCCTGGAGCCTGCAACAAAGGAAGAATGGTAAGCATAGGGAGAGGGTATGGGCCTGAGAAGGCACCCTGGGACTGAGCAAATCCCTAAATTCAACTTAGAAATGCCAACTACCTTTAGATTTGTGTGTATGTATTAATGCAAAAATCACAAACTTTCTAGAGAATTATGCACAAAAACACTACTATCATGGAGCATATCACCATTCTCACTGTTCTCCATTCTCTCAATATTCTATCTATTCTTGCTATTACTGCTCTAATTTTGGCCCTCACCAGTTTCCATTGTGTCTCTAATTCCCCCTATTTACATCCAGCCATTCTACTACTGCTAGAATACGGCGCTGACCTTTATTCTGTTTAAAAACTGCTTCATGAATAAAATCCAAGTCATTTGCCTGGCCCTTAGGCCCTCTGTGACCCAACTCCAACAGGATTTGCCAAATTTATCTTCTATGCCCTCACTCCTCTTCCATCTTACATCCTGTGTAAGCACACCTCTGAGACGTTAATCTTGCTATTTCCTGTTCTGTAACCACTTTTCCCACTTCTGTCTACATCCTTTCCTTTCATCAAAACCGGTCAAAACCTATCCTCCTCAATGAAATCATCTCTGATTTTTCCAGCTATAAGTGATATCTCCCATTTCCTAATCCCCTTAACATTTTATCTTTATGTTTTATGATGTGGGTCAGTTTTTATTTTGTGCCATATATACACATTTATATATATATATATTAATATTTTTTTCTTAGACCAGAAGCTCTTTGGTCTTCCCATGGTCCTACTCATTTTGTATTTCCCACAAGGTCTATTAAAGTATCCTGTACAAAATTTGTTGAACAAATGAATACCTTGGTACCAAATACGCATTTGTATGAACTCGGTTATTGGTGCTATCAGCATATGCATAACTGTAGACTTGGGGGAGACTCTCAGAAGAAGCATCATGTTTAAATATTATCAGTAACAAAACTTTTACTTTAAAATATTTCTATTAAAAATTTAAAACTGACATAGAAGTGGCTTAGTAAAAATAAAACAAGTAGAAGAGTCTGCAACATAGTCTTAGGGAAAATAACATGTTTTATCAACAGCAACTACATCAAGTCACTGAGATATGTTAATGTTCACCAACGTTCACCAAGAGCTGGGGGGTAAACGGTTTTTTTTTTTTTTCATTCATTTTACTAAAGCTGATATCTACTTAATTAGAAGACCAGGAGGGCAGATCATGGGCTGTACTGAATGGAGGATCTAAGACAGAAATGCACTGATAAACACACAGAACTTTCCAAACTATAATTATTTACATTTAAACCTCAATGCACTCAGTGCCTTTTTCTGAACAAGCCCCTGTCTGGCCATTTATTAACATTAAAATTTTAGTCTAATTTGTTTTACTATAAGCTTAACATGATACTTGGTATAATGTACTTAAAATAGCTTCTAAGACATAAACCATTTGGCACTGTACAAACATTTATTGAAACTAATGGATCTTAATAGGACAGATGTTGAGATCAATTACCTGCTTTTGACCAAGATGGCTACCTTTTAAAAGTCTACCTTCAAGGGAAAAATTATTAAAGTGTGCCCAAAAAAGGTAATTTAAACTAGAGATTGATGTAATTGCAAGAGTAATAATAGAAGTATAAAGTTATTTTAAAATAAAATTAAAACTATGAAGCTTTGTTCTGTTCTCCTCTAAAATAGCACGAAAAAATGCTAGTTAAGATTTCTTGACTTTGATATACCATGTATATGCAACTGTCTACCAGACAGCTTTATCTGAATGTCCCACAATCATTTCAGAATGAACATATCTGAAATCTAACATCATCATCATCTCATCCCTCCAACTTGCTTATCTACCTATATTATTTTTTTAAGATTTTATTTATTTATTTTTAGAGAGGGGAGGGAGGGAGATAGACAGACAGAGAGAAACATCAATGTGCGGTTGCTGGGGGTCATGGCCTGCAACCCAGGCATGTATCCTGACTGGGAATCGAACCTGAGACACTGGTTCACAGCCCGCGCTCAACCCACTGAGCTATGCCAGCCAGGGCTTATCTACCTATATTCTTTATCCAGTTAATGGAATAGCTCTTCACTCATGTGCCCAAGTCAGAAAGAAACATGGGAATTATTTCTCTGTCTCTCCCTTTTTCTATACATACATCAACTACCTAGTCTTCACAACTACCTAGTCTTGTAGATTCTATCTTCCAAATATTTCTTACATTGATTCTCTGCTCTCCAGATGCCAATGTCAATGTTTCCCGTTCCCAATGCCAATGTCAATGCCTTAGATCAGGCCTCTAACCTCTCTTGCTTGGATTGTTAGATAGCCTTCTCAATGGTCTCCTTGCCTGAGATCACTCTCTATATCCACCCAACTTCTAATTAAGTAATTTTTCTAAAAAGCAAATCTGATGTCATTCCTTATTCAGTATTCTTCACTGGATAAAATAATTTGCATGGTATAGCAGGTCCTTTATGGCCTGCCCCTATTTATTATTCACTCATTCACTTTGTTCATTCTTCAAGTAGTTACTGAGTCTGCTTTGTGCCAGGCACTGCTGTAGGTGTTAGAAATGCAACGGTAAACAGACAAAAGTCTCATCTCTTAGCATTTGCCACTCTTCTTCAACCCTTCCTCTCCACCATTTCCAAGTATCCCTTGCCTTCAAGAAATAGTGAGCTATTTGCAATCTACTAAAGATGCCTCATTCTTTCATACAAACTTCTACTCATCCTTCAAGTCTCAATTTAGATGCAACTTCCTCTCTCAAGACCTCCATGAATTGCCTGTCTACTTTATGAATATTCATATTTTGTTTGCATTTCTATCTTTCCTCTAGCAGTAAGTTTCTTGAGCATAGGGATAATATCTTTGGACACGTAGTTGTCAAATGCAATGTCTTTATTAAATGAAATGAGTAAATAAAATGGTAACGCTTTCCTCAATTATTAATTATACCTATTGATCAAATAACTTTTTCTTGATCTCTCAAGAATTACAGGCAAAGTAATAAGTAAGAGTTTATACAAGCATCTGGTATTCCCAGTTATTACACGAGAGGATTTTCAGAGCCCCATATAAATGTGAGCCTTGGAGGTTTTGTCATCTTTCTGCTTGACATTTATTTCAGCATAAGTTTACCTCATGGTGGGAGCTGAGCACTCTGTCCTGGGCACAGTCCCATAATTAAAAGCGCAAAGCAGTAAATATTTCAACACATACAGTATAGCAACAACCACAGATTTTATGAAAAGGATATTACACCACTACAGAGCTTCTTTGCAATCTTACAGAGAGAATCTAAAATGATGTGCCTTGCATACTAGTATATTATGAATACATGTTTTTAATCTCAAATATGTATATAATTTCCTAGATACAAAGTCAGCCCTGAAATATTTTAAGAGCTGTATTAAGAGACTCAGCCTCTCACTAAGCGCAGTACTCTTTGAGAAAAAATGCTATGTGATTTCTTCATTCATTCATTAAACATATGTCCAAATGTAAATCAAGGTAACATTAAAAATTAATTCCAAAAGCAAAAATAGGAAGATATTTGTAAACCAACTACATCCCAGTTAAACAGGTTGGAACACCAATGGTGATGTGAGGGGGTGGCCATCTGTCAGTACATAAAGAACTTTGTTTTTACACACAAAGGCATTGCTCAACCCACATCTGCCCCCTGTAGCCAAATTCTAGCCTCACTGGGACAACTCCCACTGAAATATATGGGCATAAAGAACATGGAAATGAATTTTTAAAAAGGCAGTTGTTTGTTCCATGGGCTTTGTTTGATATATTAAACAATCAGGACAGAATTAAGTCCACTTTTCTACTTTTATTTATTTTTAAAAAGAGAAGAGGGAGTTTAAAACAAAAGAATTTGAGTAGGTGTTAGAAGCTCAGATTTCTCATCTTGTATAATCTTATAAAATTCACTTAAATTTGAATAGTTTTTTTCCTCCTGACAAGGTCTTCTTCTCATCTAACTTCCCAAATCATAACTGGAAGGCACATTATAGTTCCCACCATCTCTTGAAAGCCTTTCCTTATTACTTCAGCTCATTCCTGTTCTCTTCCCACTCTAAAATTTAGAAATTTAACACCGTTTTGTATTGGTTTTTAGTAGCTTTGTGTCCTTTAGTCTTGCACAAATTGTACATTTTCTTCACAAGAGCAAAACAATATTATTTTCATTCCAAAGTTTTTAGTTTTCTTTCATGAGTCATCAATTCTACTCCTCACTTTTTTAAATTAAGCAGACTGAACATAGCCCTGGCTATTGTGGCTCAGTGGACTGAGTGCCGGTCTGCAAACCAAAAGGTTACTGGTTCGATTCTCAATCAGGGCATATGACTGGGTTATAGGCCAGGTCCCCAGTTGGGGGCATGCGAGAGGCAACCGATAGATGTATCTCTCACACATGGATGTTTCTCTCCCTGTCTTTCTCTTTCCCTTCCCCTCTAAAAGTAAATAAATAAAAATCTTTAAAAAAACAGACTGAACACAAAGATATGGCAATATAATCAATACTGTCATTGATAATTATTCATTGAAGATCTGATCCTCTGATGTTCTCAGTTTCTACTACGCTAAAATGGATTGGTTCTAACCAAGAAGTTATTTACACAACATGAGCATCACATTGGAGTCAGGATCTGATTACCAGAATACAGCCATAAGAAATTCCTAAATAGTCTGCACTCCAGCATCAAAGTTTCTTACAGTACTTACTCACCCTGCTCTGTATCTGAGATTTTGAAAAAGGCCACACCAGCATAGTGAATAGGAATACATATCCTAGATCCTGATTGCAAATGTTTCCATACCAAATTCTTTTCATCACGGGCTGTTACCTTGTAAGTCAGGCAAATTACCTAACTTGCAATATTTTTCCTGTGCAAATGAGAATAATAGTGTCAACCTGATATGGTTGCTGTGAGAATTAATAAATTACTACATGTGAATGGCTTAGGATAGTGCCTGACATGTGTTCAATTAATTTTAGCTATTATTATCATTCTAAAATATAAAATGTCCAATTATAAAAGGTTTAATAGCTTTCTTTATGAAAATGGAAGAAAATAATCTAAATTTTTTCTGTTAGAATGAACAATTTCTTCTTTAACCTACCAACAAAAACAAATACCTCAATCCCTACTCACAGCCAAGTCTGACTGACTTAATCCTTCTCATTTGTGAGTCACCAATTCTATTCCTTGCTTTTTTAAAAAATAGATTCAACTCCTAGGAAGTTATAAGGCTGAATCTATGTGCCAGTCACATGTAAGTGGACACACATACACACACACACTTTTTACAAAAAAATTCCTTTATGTTACATACATTAATTCTATCTTACAGATGAAAACACTGAGGCTTAGAGAGGTCAAACATCTTAATAGGTTGTATAGTTAGTAAGTGTCTAAACCAAGAATGGGATCAAAATCTACTAATTTCAGGCTCCACTTCCTTTCTACAATGCCTCACACTACTTGCCTGAAATATCCTTTCCCCCTTAACACCTACACATAATTTATAGCAGAGCACAACGCAGAGAGGTATTTCCTCATAGTTCACCATATGTTCTTGCCCAAACATGTAGTCCTACAGCTTCTCCTTTCTGTTCCTCTAGTCTCAGGTCAACTTAACTTCCTTCCTAGTAGTAAGAAATGTAGTGCTCAGCTCCCATGTTGTCCTTCTAAAGACTTCTTTTACGTATAGGCTTAGAAGTAAACACATTTTCCATCTCTCCCAAAGTACTCAAGGTAAATGTGTTTGCAGAATCTTATCCTAATATTAGTAGTGAACATGCCATAGGACACCAGAATGAAAAAAATCTCATCTTTTAAAATGGTAAGACATGTGAACCTTGTGAATATAACTAGCATAGGCATGTTTTGGGGGAGAAAAGGAAGCAATGTGAACAACTACTACGTTCTCAACCTCAAATAACAGAGTGATAAACGGTTTTCTCATTATAAAAGCCATATGGCAAGATGATAAGGACACTGGACTTGGAAGTGGAAGACCGAATGTGGAATACTTTCTCTGCCACTTACGATCTTTGTGACTTAACAACCTACGTAAAGAGAGTTGTAGCCCTGGCCGGTGTGGCTCAGTTGGTTAGAGCATCAGTTCTGTAACTGAAATGTGGCTGGTTCAATTCTGGGTTGGAGCACAGGCCTGGGTTGCGGGTTAGATCCCCAGTCCCGGTATGTACGACCCTGGTCCGGGTGTGTACAATCCCCAGTCAAGGAGCATATGGAAGACAGCCAGTCACTATTTCTCACATCAGTGTTTCTCTCTCTCCCTTCCTCTCTCCCTCTCTCTTTTTAAAAGCAATGAAAAAAAGTCTTTGGGTGAGGATAATAAATAAATAAATAGGAGTCATTATGAGGATTATGACAAATAACTGCAGCATAACAAGCATCATAAATTTATTTTTGTTGCACTTGAAATTATAAATTTCTTAATCAAGTTCACTTCTATATTGTAGTGAACTTCACTTTTGAATATAGTTCACTTCACTTTTGAAGTACGATATGATACCATATTGTATAATAGTACACTATGATTTATAAAGTATACAAAAAATCTGCTAAGTATAAAGAAACTCCTCTGCCATGAAGCTAAAATTTCCTTCAAAAATATTCCTTCATTAAGCCAATAATATTCCTTTGAAATTAAAGCAAACCAGAATTTATTAAGTGATATGTGCTAGGAATTTTACATGCATTCTACTCACATAATTTCACAACAAGCTTGAGAACCTGAGGCTCAGAGAAATGAAATCACTGACCAAAAACACACAGCTCCTAAATTACAGCAAATCTTGGATCCACACCCAGGTTAGATTGATTCTAAAGCTTGTGTTCTCTTCTTTACCTAACATTGTCTCTTAGCTTTTTGAATTGGGTCCACAAATTTCATTTGAATTTTTGTAGACCCCAATTCAAAAAGCTACATGCCTCACACAAGGTCAAAGAAAAATTACTTCCAGTGTAGGAGAAGTACCCCCCAAATTCTCATATTTGGGGATACTGTTTTACTAGTTTAAGTCACCTTCAAATAACATACTATTTTGAAGGCAATTTTCAAACAATTCCTGCTAATCTAATTTTGGTCGCCAAAAATATGCTGATACATAAGAGTGAAACCAGTCTTTTTCCACTAGTTAGGAAACTATGTTAATTAAGAAATTAATATATTAATCAAGTGTAAGCCTTAGATGTGCAAAGAAACAGTTCTAGAATTTTGATAAGAGGAAAAATAAATCAAAGAATTATTTCCTGTAACTCCAATGGAATGTTAATAAACAGGATTGTTTCCACTGGAAATGCCTAAAACTTACTGCTCCCAGAAAGATTGCTTCCTCAATAATTTTTGTCCATGAAACTTAGAGAAGCTATCACAAAGCAATATTCATGGCCCAGGTGTTTCTGAAGAACTAAATCTGTAAATTAGAAGCCCTGTAATCTTGACATTAACTATAATATAATATATAAAATGAAAGAATAAAAGTATATGCAATATTTTGTAAGTCTTCCTCTTTATTTAAACCAGTCTGGTGCTTGAGAGCAGGAGCCTTATTTTCCTTGATCATATAAAATTAACTTCAATCCGCTGCTGCTTACCTGTTGCAGAGTACGCTCAGGGCTCCATGTGGACTACATTTGCATGGCAGACAAAGCCCAGAAGTGTGATTCAGGTAGAAGCCCTCCTTGCAGGTTTCACAGTGAAGCCCCTGATAACTTGGCTTACACTCACACTGCCCTGTGGTCTGGTTGCAGCGATTCACATCCACGCTTCCAACCACAGAGCAATTACATGCATATTCTGCAAAGGAGAGAAGGAAAGACATTATTAACTAAGATTTAATGTTTTCTTAATAAAATGAACTCTATTTTTCTTAAGTATTCATGACAACTTTGTAAGGGTGGATAAAATAAATTCTAGTCCAAATTCACTTTCTACCTTACTTAGTTTATTTAAATTGGGAAATATATACAGTAAAGTACATGAAACTATGTATCATTCATAATTATAAAACATTCTCATTTTCATTTCCGGTACTCTTCATCTTCTAGCTCTTTGACCCTACAATTCTATGTGTGTGGGTCTGTATATTGTTAGTTTTTCTGGACTGGAAATCTCCAAAAGCAGGGCCTATGCTTGTCTACATGGCACTGAAAACAAGTGGGAAATGACAACATGTTAAATAATAAATAATCCCATTGTATAGCTGCAAAAGCCTAGAGCTCCAATGGTTAACCGTGTTAACTTACATACATCAGACAAGACTGTTCCTCAACTGAAATCATAAGTTAATATGTTCTCAGAAAGAAATTAATGGAGAATTGAAACTTTAAGGTGAAGAAATAATTAGATAAGTCCCAGATGAGAAAGTTTACTAGATCATCCTAATCAATGGATAAAACCAATCACAATTTGAATCTCTTTTCCAAATTAAAGGGTTTAGAAAATAAACATTTTTTTAAAAAGTTTTTATACCACTTCCCCAGATTCCACATTCGCATTACTCACACTACAGAGGCTTTTCCTACCTGAATGTGTATTCAGGGGGCTATAGGTACATTTTCATTCTACCTGAAAAAATCAGGAAGAAAAGCTAGTAAAATAGTCTCCTAAATCATTTGGATGCCCCCTCATTATCAAATTGTGAGTATGTGTGTGTAACTTAAATGACTACTCAGACCTAGAAAATTGTCATATAAAATAGGGCACAGGGTACTGGACATTAAGTTCCTAATTTCTTTTTTTTTTTTTAAGATTTATTTATTTATTTTTAGAGAGGGAAGGGAGGGAGAAAGAGAGAGAGAGAGAAACATCCATGTGCGGTTGCTGGGGGCTGTGGCCTGCAACCCAGGTATGTGCCCTGGCTGGGAATCGAACCTGTGACACTTTTGGTTCGCAGCCCGCGTTCAATCCACTGAGCCACGCCAGCCAGGCCCCTAATTTCTTTTAAAAAAGAAGGGCGACAGAAGGGGGAAGAGTTTGACTTGGATGATTTCCATGCCCATTACAACTACATATTTGATGATTAGGATCCAGCCTTCAATTTTTCTCTCCTTCCTCCAGCTGGCCTTCCACGGCAGTGAAAAGCCAGGCCGGAAAAAGTAGTAAAGTAAAGAAACCCCAGCTGCTGCCAGCCCCAGCTGAGAGGCCTGACTGAGGAAGAGGTTAGGAGGTTACCAGTGGAGATGTGGATCTCTGGCCATGTTGGTGATCCTCAGCCCGCCTCATTTCTTGGGGTTCATACTAAAAGCAGCTTCTGATGAGACCTTACTGTCCTACAGTCAATGGAGGATGAAATTCATTCTCCTCTAGTAAAATCACTTAGGAAATGGAAAGCAGTGTTGCAATAAACATTTTTTTTACATACATTTCAAACAATTCTTTAGATGAAAACATTTAGGAGTCCTTGGCTTTGGACTTTTAATGCAGGTGCATTTACTGTTTAGTTAAGATTTAGTTTGTGTTATTATTATTACTCATTTTATTAGGAAAAAAAGCATCTTCAGCATAGATTGACAGAGTATTAACATAGGACTCTGCAAACATTTGCAAAAGCTTGCAGTTAAAATCAACTGCCGATAAAACAAAACCTTGCACATATTGTACAGGAACAGCCCCATTCCAAGATAGGCATGAACTTAGGTTTGAAAAGTCCAGAGAAATCTATGATACAAATTGTACTTCTGAATAGAAAAGGCACCGTGTAAGATGGCATTATTCGGAAAAAAGTTTAGCTTGAAAAAAATAATCTTTAATGTAATTTTTGATGATTTCTTAAAAGTTACTAAATAACCACAAATCCAGAGTATTAAAAGGAAAGTTTTAAAAGAGTTTGTTGCTCTATTCCAGAAAATAAACCTGCAATTTTTTGTATGCCATCACAAGCATCTTATTCACACAAGTCAAAACAAAGGATTCCATAAAGGTATTCCCACTTGGCCAACTCTATACCAACTCTACACCTCCTAAATTTCTTCAGTTCCTAATCTTTGGTGTCAGCTTATCTCCCTGCTCCTCCCACCTCTTCTAATTTGTAAATTTACCAAATGAATAAATATATTGTATATGGGTGTGTCAAATATGGGTATTACTTCTTTTTTCTTTTTTTTAATAAGATATTTTTTTAGATTTTATTTATTTATTTTTAGAGAGGGGAGGGAGGGAGATAGAGAGACAGAGAGAAACATCAATGTGCGGTTGCTGGGGGTCATGGCCTGCAACCCAGGCATGTGCCCTGACTGGGAATCGAACCTGTGACACTTTGGTTCGCAGCCCGCGCTCAATCCACTGAGCTACGCCAGCCAGGGTAGGTATTATTTCATGTATGTGTTGAAACCCAGAAGAGAGTTCAGATTTCTTCAGCCCAAAGCATCAGAAAGGAATCAGCTTCCCATCTCAATCACTATTCTTATTTTTATTGGGCTATGTAAGCATGACATTTCTTTGACAGAGTTACATGCTTTCACATTATTTCTACTGTGTGTGTGTGTTTACGTGTGTGTGGTTTTTGTAAATGAGGAAGCCATGTTTAGTGGTCTGTAAACCTGCCAATGAGAACTTCATGGCAAGACCTTCACTCCACCAGAAATGACCAGAATGCTTAAAATAACATTTTTCTGGTTCCCAAATCTGGGACCAGCCATTCATATAGTAACTTGGCTAGGCCTGTAAGTTGTGTGGGGTGGAGTCTCTGGGGATCTCCAAGGCAGGTCAGTGTTAGCCAGGTTGATGGAGTCTCAGAAATGGCACCAGCTTGCCAGCTCTGTGTGGGGAGGGTTGAGAAAAGGGACAATGGCCTCTGCTCTCCTTGATGCCAGACACTTCTGGCTCTCCCTATACACCACTGGCGCCTTTCAGTTGCCACCCCAGTGCTGCAGCCCAGAGGGAGTGAGTCTGAGTAGGTGAGTCAGTGTGTGGGCTCTTTAAGAGGAACTGTTTTGGGCTCCAGCAGTTTCTTCCATTGACTCAATCCCCACTGGTTTTTGCAGCCAGAAGTTGTGGGGACTTATCTTCCTGACACTGGAACCCTGGGCTGGGGGTGGGGGGCCTGGTGTGGGGCTGGGACTCCTCACTCCCTAGATAGCTCTTCTGAATTTTTACCCACCACACATGAGTGAGGGACCAGCCTGTTCTGCATCTGCGCCCCTCCTACCAGTCTGCATGGATGTGGTTTCTTTAATTCTGTAGCTGTCAGACTTCCATTCAACTGGATTTCTGTTGGTTCTGAGCGATGGTTGTTCCATATCTTAGTTGTAATTTTGATGTGGTTGTGCAAAGAGGTGAGCCATGTCTGCCTATGCCACCATCTTAACCAGAAGTCCCATTAGTTATTTCTATGAAACTAATTCAAACTCTTCATTATTCCCTGAACACATTCTTTCTAGTCTCATCTCTGAACATTTTGTTCATTCTGTCCCTCTTGAAATGTTCTCTCATCTCCATATATTGAAACCTATCCCCTACTTCAAGAATCTGCTGAAACTTTCGCCTCTATACACTCAACTCTATTGCCTTTCGTGTGAACCCATAACATCTACTACTTGTAACTCATATGACAATAATTTGACGAGGCAGTAAAGTGATGATTAAGGGCTGTAGAGGCAAACAGCTGCAGTTTAAATCAAGCTCGTTCACTTACTAATTTTATGACCTCAAGCAAGTTAGCTAACCTTGTACTTTTCTCTTATATAAAAAAGGCATAATATGATGCCTATAATACTCATCCCCAACAAATAAGCTGAAAGTAGTTCAGAGTGCTGCAAAAATTAACAGAATCACTGGTAGAAAGGGATACCTAGTGAAATAACATAATTCAGATGTCAGGTTCATAGGCCACACAGCCTTTATTATACCCTTTAGACAAGATCTGTTCAATAAAAGCCTAGGATTAGACTTATTACAATGGCAGTTTTGAAACTGTTTAAAAATAGAAATATAAAGACCTGAGGAAAAGACAATAAATTTATGTTTTTCTCTGAGAATTTGAACTTATGGGACAATTTTGATATAAAGGTATCCAAAGTAATCACTACATTTAAATTTAAAGTTATAGGCCATCTAATTAGAGAATAAAATGGTATCCTACATATTCCTGGCTCTATACATTACCAATATGGGTTCCTACAAATACAATGACAAAAACAGAAAGGTTTAGGATGTGGTTACAGAGAAGATGAAAAAAGAGTATTTACTGGTACTAATCATCCTAACAGTAGTGGGGTGACTGGCACGTACTTCAGCAAGACAGACCACTCTAGTGCAAGGAAGGGGGCTGATGTATCAAGACAAAAATACACTATCATGTTAGCATTGCTCTCCAAATTAATCAGAGGAAAAGAGGCCAAAGCCAAGCCCAGAAACATGCGTATCTTTCCTGTTTGGAGCACAGAATCCAAGGCCCCTATTCCAGTGATCAACCTCAAATGAAATGACTCCAGTTAAATAAATAGAATGAGCAACAGTAATAAATGTAAATCACCATTTAGCTGTGTCAGGAAACTTGCTAGCTTGTAAGCAGAGTAAAATCTAAGAGCCTTCACAGTTCTTGACATTCATATGGAACCAGGTAGGAGTTAATGCAGAAACAATGCAATTTACTAGGAAGCTAGCAAAATGAAAAGAAAGAAAATTTCAACTATGAGAAGCAGTAGGAAGGACCTATAGCCAAAGAAAAGAGATGATGTGCTGATTTTTTAATGAGGTAGAATCATAGGCACCAGAGCAGCACAAAGGGGTCTGCAACATGACTAATGGGTAGCAATGGGAATGAAACAACATGAGCAGGACACGAAAAGGTAATCACTGACAAAGTCTGAATAAAATGCCAGAAGCTCATTTGGTTGCCTAAGAGTTAACATGAAATAAATTCCGTCATTTCAGTAGTAGGTTTCCTTTCAATGCCCTATAATTCTTAGCAAACTCTAAGGAAATAGAAAAGAATGTTAATGTTAGAAAGTAAATGTCAGCAGAGAGACTGCAACCTTTGGCAATGTTTTTTCTTTTTGTTTGGCTTCTGAAGACCAATGAAACAGTGATTTGAACCCTGAAGAAGAATAAAAAACAAAAATCTGGTGCCAAACTGTTTGAAAATAGACATATAAAGGCCCAAAGAAAAGGCAATAAATTTCTGTTTGTGGGATGAGTTTGATGTAAAAGTAGCCAAAGTAATCTTTGTATTCAAATTAAACACTGCAGTCCCCACTGGTGTGGCTCAGTGGGTTAGGCATCATCCCGCAAACCGAAAGGTCACCAGTTTGAATCCTGGTCAGGGCATGTGCCTGGGTTGCAGGCACACAAGAGAAATTGTTAGATGGTTCTCTCACTCTCTTTCTCCCTCCCTTCGCCCTCCTGTAAAAATAAATAAATAAAATCTATAAATCAAACATTGCACTTTTTCAAACATTCCCTACCAAGGGCCAAGAAATGAACATTTTCAGCACTTAAAAAAGAATAGAGTAATTTTGTTTAGAAGTTTCATAAGTCCCCCCCATCCACTCCATGCACAAACACCTGCCCTGGTAAGAGATTATCTCCTTGAGCACACAAAAGACCTTTAGGGACCTTTTATACATCTGGTAGGCTTCTCTCTGTGTCTAGCCATTACACCATCTTATGTCCGTGCTCCATAAAAAGTCCATTATACCTTGTAGAAAATATTAATTGCATTTTAGTACTTGCAGCTACTTTGATGAGAATAAGTTATTTTAGAAAAATATTAACTTGATAGTATGTCCTCATTAATGTGCCCTTGGTCTCTCTGTACCTCTTTCTGGAGTCTTTTCTGGGTGCTGTAATTAACTATGATGTCTGGAGACTCAAGCAGTTTGGTACAATAGTGTGTTAGTCTTTCGCAGATAAGACAGAACCATAAATGAAAGAAAGGAAAAATTTGAATAATAAAACAAAAAAATTGTATCCTCAGTCAATTCATGATGCAAATCTTATTGAACAAATAAATGTAAATTCATAACAGCACTGTTACTGAACTAAAATGATTACAAAATAAGTATTGCATAGATACTGGAAAAATACTTATAAATATAACTAACACAGACCACTCACAAGAATCTAGGTCAGGAATATAGCCTGGAATTCTATCTATAGCCTCTTGCAAAATTGTGGAAATACCTTCACAAAATTCAATTTCTAGCTTTTTCATTCCTTCAACACTTATTTCACTCTTGCCACAGCCAGTATGGCTCAGTTGGTTGGAGCATCATCCTGTAAACCCAAAGGTCATGGGTTGGATTCTGGTCAGGACACATGCCTGGGTTGCAGGTTTGGTCCTCAGTCCAGGCACATGCAAGAGGTAATCAATTGATGTTTCTCATTCACACCAATGTTTCCCTCTCTCTCTCACTCCCTTCCCCTCTCTCTAAAATCAATAATTAAAAAATCTTAAAGCAATGATTTCACTCTTGCTTTTCAATATCTTCAGATATTGAAAAAACAAAAATACTGCTCCATCCTATTCTAAAATTTTTCATTCTTCCCCATATTCAGAAGACATACAAAATGTACTATAATATTGATGGCATCTTCTGTTCAATCACAAAGTAGCAAAAACTAGAAGATATGTATTTAAATGTACTAGGCTCAGTTCTTAATCTTACAACCAAATTCAAAACATTAAAAATTTATTAGTGCCTTGGCCAGTGTGGCTAAATTGATTGGGCATCATCCCTCAGATCAAAAGGTCACTGGTTCCATTCCCAGTCAGGGCACATGCCTGGGTTTTGGGCCAAGTCCCTAGGTGGGGGCACATGGGAGATAATCAATTGATGTATCTTTCACACATCAATGTTTCTCTCCCTCTCTTACTCCCTCCCATCCCCTCACCCTAAAAATAAACAAACAAACAAACAAATAAATATTAAAAAGAGAATAGCAATGCTTGCTTCAAAGCTCTGCCTGTATATCAATAGAACAAAAAATAATGATTGTCTTGACTAAGGCCTGTATTCCTAAGCGTATGGTATATTTATTTCAAATATATACTTTTTATTAGGTCCACATTTCTCTTTGTAGGTTTAGAGTAAAAGAATCTCAGAAAGGCCTCATTCTATGGAAAATGAATTATCGATAGAGAGTTTTTATTTTTGTAAAAGGTCTTAGTCTAGCATAACACTGATACTCAAATTACATTTCACATTTCTGTTATGCCAGGGCAGGGTCACAGATCTTTACAAAGCTGGGGAACTTAATATTAAAGCTGATGAGTTTCCTGAGTTAAACCAGACTTTGTAGAAATGTGGAAACTTTTAAAGCCACCACTTTTAAAGAAAAGCTTTAAGCTTTACCTTTTGAAATAAAAATATATCCACTAAAATCCCCAATCACAATTCACTACTGCAAATATTCCTTCTACTTTTATGAGAGACACATGAAAAGGGGGGATAACATGACACAGGTTTTATAGAAATTTTTCTGTCTCACACTTAAGGACCATGTTGTGAGTGCTTGCCCTTGGCTCACTGCCAGTTTTCCACAATTCAGAAACAATTCATTTAATTTATGAGACAAGATGACAAGCTCTGGGAAAGGTTGTTAACATCTAGCTTTTGCTACTAATAGTAACAAAGTTATTGAATGTGTTCTACATGTATATCAAACATCACACTAAAAACCTCATACATATGGTCTTCTTTAGTCTTCACCACAGTTGGGTGAGGTAGGCACCTGCAATGAGGAAAATGAGTCTTAGGTCAAACAAATCACACAACCAGCCAATACTGGAGAATGGAATAGAACCCAAACTGAGCAACTCCGAAGTCCACATCTTTTCACCATGAGAATCTTCTGCCTATGAAAATGAGTAGAAAAAGCACTAGACAGACCCAGCACACCTGAATCCTAGAATTTGCTGCTAATTACCCTGCACTGTGGCCTTCAATAAGTTTCATTGTGTCTCAATCCATAAAAGGTGGGTGACTCTTGCTATTTGTCTATATGAAATACTTAGGTATAAATGTAACATAATATGTGTGTGATCTTTAAGCTAAAACTCCAAAACACTGATGAAAGAAACCAAAGCGACCTTAGTGGAGAGACATACCGTAACAATTAGATCTATAGATTCAATGAACCCCAATCAAAATCCCAGCAGGATTTTTTTTGGTAGATAGTCACAGGCTGACTCCAAAACAAATGTGAAAAAGCAAAGAAACTTGAATAGCCTAAAAACAACAAACTTGGAGGACTCTCCATAACTGATTTCAAGACTTACTATAAAGCTACAGTAATGAAGCCAATGTGTGACTGGTAAAATAACAGACACAACAGTCAATGGAACATAACAAAGAGTGCAAGAAGAGACCCTCACAAACATCATTAACTAATTTTTGACAAGGAGCAAAGGTAATTCAATGGAGAAATGATATTGTTTTTCAATAAATGGTGTTGAAACAGTTACATGTCCATGTGCAAAAAAAAAAAATGAACCTCAATCTAACCTCATACCTTGTACAAAAATTAACTCAAAATAGATAATAGCCCCATATGTAAAATGCAAAACTATAACACCTCTAGAAGAAAACACAGGAGAAAATATGATTGACCTTGGGTGAGACAAAGAACTTTTACATGCAATTCATGAAAGAAAAACTGATAAATTGGATTTTACTAAAATAAAATTTTGCTACTACTAAGATAAGAGAATGTAAATACAGCCACTGATTGGGAGACTATTCTCAAATCACATTTTTGTCAAAGACTTATATAAAGAATATACAAAAACTCTCAAAACTCAACAATAAGAAAACAATGCAATTTAAAAATGGGGGAAAGGTCTGAATACACACTTCACCAAAGAAAATGTATGTATGAAAAATAAACATTTAAAAAGATGCTCAAATCTTTTATTAGGAAAATGCAAGTTAAACCATAGTTACATACTACTACACGCCTAATAGAATGACTAAATTTTTAAAAAACTGGCAATATCAAGTTTTTGGAAAAAGATGCTGAGCAACTACAACTCTTACATGTTGCTGATACAAATGCTTGGAAACCAATCTGGCAGTTTCTCCTAAAGTTAAATGTATGCTTAGCTTACCATTATGACCCAGCAATTCCACTCTTGGGTATCTACTCAAGAGAGCTGAAAATGTATGTTCACACATAAGTGTCAGTAAATGTTTACAGTACTTTTATTCATAATCACTAAAAGTTGGAAATAGCCTCCTTCAACTAATGAATTGTTAAACTGTGGCTTATTCTTTTTATATCATACATTAATATAGTTTTCCTATCAGAATCTGTTTCTGATTTATTAAATTGATCTGTCTATATTATACAATACTTAAAGTTTTAATAACTGAAGCTTTATCATGTGTTTCACTAATGTATTACCCTTCTTTACATTTTCTTTTAGTTGTTCACAGGTATGTTCCCATCGGAACTTTGTTGCCATATTTCTTCCCAAAAAAATCCTATTGTAATTTCCCCAATAATTCCACTAATTCTGAAAGTTAATGTGTCAAGAACTGGTAGCTTTATAATATTCAGTTTTCCCATCTATGAGCACTTATACATTTCTCCATCTATTCAGTCTTCTTTTATATTCCTCCGTGAAATTATATTCCTCGTAACTAAAAATTACATCTATATAAGTTTCATACATACCTTGGTGAGATTATCTCTAACCTTTTCATCATTAGCAGTAATGGTTAAAACTGTGATCTTTTTTCCCCATTATCTCTTCTAGTTAGTATCAGTTAGTAATACTTATCAACTTGGATTTCTTGGTATAGTCATTTTGGTGAACTTTCTTATTATTTCTAATGTTTTTTCCCTTGATTCTTTTAAGTAAGACTTCTATTTTTAAGTTACATAGAGTGAGTCCCACTGAAGGTCATGTCTTACCTGGCTAACAACAATAGATACAATTTTGAGTTCTTCTCAACCACAACCGTTTGTTGGTAAAATAGAACAAAACCATTTCACACCACTGCTCATTTTAATCCCTAGGTCAACCTTATTATTAACTGTAATAAAAGTAATTACCAGACTTCTGGCCAAGATGGAGGCGTGGGTAGATGCACTGTGACCCCTCACACAACCAAAAGAAGGACAACAACAATTTAGAAACAAAATAACAACCAGAAAATCAAACTGTATGGAAGTCCGACAACTGAAAATAGACACATTCATCCAGACAGGTAGGAGGGGCGGAGTCAGCAGCCAGGGGGAGAGGGGCCAAGGCAAAAAAAGCAGTGGCTTGTGACCCTGGGTGCACAAAGCAGCAGCTGACCAACCTGGTGTGCACAAGACCCCCAGGTACCCAAGACCGCAGCGGGAGGACCCTGGGCACGCAGGTGGCAACTGGCAGACCCCGGGTGCAGGGTGGCAGTGGGCAGACCCAGCAAGGCAGCAATTGTGGAGCGGCGCACACTGACTGGGCAGTCCCACGTTCGTGCACAGATAAACCAGGTGAAACTGCAGAGCGAGACAGACCACGCAACCCAGGGCAACCCAGGGCTCCAGCTCGGGGAAATAAAGCCTCAAAACACAGATTGAAAACACCTGTGGGGTTGAGGCACTGGAGGAGATTCCAAGCCTCACAGGAGAGTTCGTTGGAGAGACCCACAGGGTCCTAGAATGTACACAAGCCCATCCACCTGGGAATCAGCACCAGAAGGGCCCATTTGCTTGAGGGAAGCAGCGGGAGGGACTGAAATCCAGCAGAGAGCTGAGCAAGCACCATTGTTCCATCTCAGACCCCTCCCCCACATACAGCATCACAAACCAGAGAAGTGGGTTACCCCATCCTGGTGAACACCTAAGGCTCCGCCCCTCACTACATAAAAAGCAAGACAAGACAAAAAAAAAAAAATGGCCCAAATGGAAGAACAGATCAAAGCTCCACAGCAAATACAACTAAGTGACTAAGAGATAGCCAACCTATCAGATGCACAGTTCAAAGCACTGGTGATCAGGATGCTCACAGAATCGGTTGGATTTGGTCGCAAATTCGATGAAAAAATGAAGGCTACGCTAAGTGAAATGAAGGAAAACGCACAGGGAACCAACAGTGATGGGAAGAAAACTGGGACTCAAATCAATAGAGTGGACCAGAATGAAGAAAGAAACAACCACACAGAAAAGAATGAAGAAACAAGAATTCAAAAAAATGAGGAGAGGCTTAGGAACCTCCAGGACATCTTTGAACGTTCCAACATCCAAATTATAGGGGTACCAGAAGGAGAAGAGGAAGAGCAACAAGTGGAAAAGTAATTTGAACAAATAATAAAAGAGAAATTCCTCAATCTGGCAAAGGAAATAGACTTCCAGGAAGTCCAGGAAGCTCAGAGAGTCTCAAAGAAGTTGGACCCAAGGAGAAATATACCAAGGCACATCATAATTACATTACCCAAGATTAAAATGAAGGAGAGAATCCTAGAAGCAGCCAAGAGATAAGGAGGCAGTTACCTACAAAGGAGTTCCCATCAGACTGTCAGCTGATTTCTCAAAAGAGACCTTGAAGGCAAGTAGGGGCTGGAAAGAAGTATTCCAGTCATGAAGGGCAAGGACCTACATCCCAGATTGCTCTATCTAGCCAAGCTTTCATTTAGAATGGAAGAGCAGATAAAGTGCTTCTCAGATAAGGTCAAGTTAAAGGAGTTCATCATCACCAAGCCCTTATTATATGAAATGTTAAAGGGACTTATCTAAGAAAAAGAAGATAAAAAAACATGTATAGTAAAATGACAGCAAACTCACAATTATTAACAACCACACCTGAAACAGAAACAAAAACAAACTAAGCAAACAACTAGAACAGGAACAGAACTACAGAAATGGAGGAGATCACTTTGAGGGTTAGCAACAGGGGAGTGGGAGGAGGAGAGAGGGGCAAAAGGTACAGAGAACAAGGAGCATAGGTGGTAGGTAGAAAATAGACAGGGGGAGGGTAAGAACAGTATGGGAAATGTAGAACCGAAAGAACTATGACCCATGGACATAAACTAAAAAGGAGAAATGTGGGTGGGAGAGGGTGTGAGGATGGAGGGGAATGAAGGGGGGGAAATGGGACAACTGTAATAGCATAATCAATAAAATATAATTTTAAAAAAAGTAATTGCCATTTACTATTACCTACCATGACTCAACCTTTGTCAGACATTTTACTTGCAAGAACATTTAGCTGCACAACAACCTTGCAATGGTTGTTTATAAACAGGAAAACTAGAACTTAAAGAAGCTAGGTACTTCCCCATGACCACAGAGTTACAGTAAGTGGTTGAGACAGCACTCAAACCCCAGGTTTATCTAACTCCAACACTGTTCCTCATTCCACTTTACCACAGAGCTTTCTTCCTTTAAAAGATGGGATGGAAAGAAGGGGCAAAACAAAAAAGAAGAGAAAAGAAAGAAAAAGAAAAAATTTTACCTAGTACTATTAAATGCAATTGTTTTTTTTTGTTTGTTTGTTTGGGTTGGTGTGTTTCTGTTTTCTTTGTAAGAAAGTAACATCAAGTAGAATGATTAACAAACTGTAGGGTCAGGGAGAAAGTGTTGCACAAGATACAAAAAATTTCTCAACTGGAGACTTAGAACACCTTACATTTGTTTTTGGCTGATCAGTCTTAATATGTTGTTCAGAACACATGCTCATGATTTAATATTTGGGATCTGTTTAGTTTATTTAAATGTATTCTCATAGCTAAAATAATACTACTTATTAGTATTCCTAATAGCTCTATAAATTCTGGATATGAACTGTGCTAACCTGACAAACTGCAACATGAACCTAGGCAAAAAATGTTTTGTATGTCACTCTTTTTTCATTTGTTTGCATTTTTTAGTCTTTAAAAAACAACCTATTTTTGCAATTTAATAAGAATTGATTGCTTATTTTTTGAAAGGGCATTTTATTTTGTCAGGTCCTATCAAACTTAGGATACACTAAAAGAATTAACTGTACAACTGAAACTAATACAAAATAATATTGATGGTAAACTGTAATTGAAAAATGAAATCAAAAAATAATTAACCAAATACTGCCTATATGGCTTTAAATACAAACTATTCTATCAAACTTAGAAGTTAATGAGCTTTTTTATTTCAGCATTTTTCAAGTCCCTTGAGTTCAAAGGAGATGGGGGTAGGGAGAAATAGAGAAAATGAATTCGAACAACTTAAAATCTGGCCCCAGGCCACAATAGAAAGAGATCAGTCTTTGAGGTCAAAGGACTTAGGTTTAAATACTGAAATCATTGTTTATAAGCTCTATATTCTTAAATTTCACACCCTCTGTGTAAAGACTTTTCATAAAACAGTGCCTCGCATACTTTCAATCAATTTTAGCTATTATAATATTCTAAAATATAGACTGTCCAACTTCATATAATTGGGATAATGAAACCTAACTTTGGAGAGTATTCTAAAAATTAGAGGAAACAAGGCAAAGAAAATACCTAGGACAAGACATTCTCTTGTCCTATTCTAACTTTCCATTATAAGCAATCTTTTGAGCAAGCAGCATCCTTAAATGGTACTACAGATTGCAAAGATTGGAAATTAAAGGGATCATCAGAGATTTCTGAATGCATGAAAAGAAATATTATCCTAAATAAATTCATTACTGCCTTAATTTCATAGCGACAGAACAGAAAAAATATAAGAAAAAGGAAAGAACTTCAGTTTCAAGTTGCATCTGAGGTTGGGACTAGATTGGCCTTAGTGTCTCTGCTTACAGAGCATAGCTGAGCAACTTAAAGGCTAGAATGTATTTGCTCATTGTAATACCTGGAAAATTAATTCAGAGAAAAGGAGTGCATAAAGAGCAAGAGAAAAGGTCAATTTAAAAATACCATCGTAAGGTACCCAGTGATACAACCCAGAAATTGATTCCTAATTTTCAAAAAAGACAAAGTTGGTTCCACATATTATAGTTTAACTATATTTTTTAAGATTTTATTTATTGATTTTTAGAGAAAGTGGAGAGGAGGGAGAAAGAGACGGAGGGAAACATCAATATGTGGTTGCCTCTCATGTACCCCCAACTGGGGACCTATCTAGCAACCCAGGCATGTGCCCTTGACTGAGAATCAAACTGATGACCCTCTGGTTCACAGGCCAGTACTCAATCCACTGAGCCACACCAGCCAGGGTGATATATTTCTTACACATATTATCAAGTGGGTGATTTGTGGATTGCTAACAATAAATATGTATTTGATCACAAGATTATGCTATACCATCCTGGAAAAATACATGAGGAACACAGTAAGAGTGAGTAGAGAAAAAATCTACTTACTATGGTTGCAACAGAGACTGACAGGGAGTAACAGAAGAAGAAAATACATATTAGAAAGGTATACTGGGGCTCTGAATTCCAGTGCAAGGAGTTTGAACTTCATTCTACGTGGAATGATTCTCCAAATTAGTACCCCTTGCTTCAAAATCACCTGGGAAGCACAGCAAAACACTGATTCCTGGGTCCCACCCTACACCTACAGAACAGAAATCTCTGGTGGGGGAACTCAGGAATATGCATTTTTTACAAGCTTCAGAAGTGATTCTGTTGTACCCAAAAAGTTCGCTGTAGCAAAAGGAAAATACGGTAGATTCTTGAACAGAGTTGGGCTTCAAAAGTAAAAACAAAAACAAAAATAGCAACAATAGTAATACCAACAGTATTTATCTCTACTACTATTTATTATTTGTTTACTTATTTGTTTACTTATTACAGGCAAGGCACTGTCCCATGTACCTTACATGCATGAACATTACAAACTTTCAAGGAACCAGTACTGTACGTACAGGTGATAGGTTAAAATAAGGAAATGGCCCTGGCTGGTGTAGCTCAATAGATTGAGCACAGGCCTGTGAACCAAAGTATCACCGGTTTGATTCCCAGTCAGGGCACAAGCCTGGGTTGCAAGCCATATCCCCAGTATGGGGTGTGTTAGAGGCAACCACACATCGATGTTTCACTCCCTCTCTTTCTCCCTCCCTTCCCCATCTCTCTAAAATAAATAAATAAAATCTTTTTTAAAAAATAAATAAATAAAAATAAGGAAATGGAGGCACCAGAGAAACTAGCAGTCTAACAAGAAAATATGAATTTGGGCAGCATCACTAGTAAAGATTGCTTCTACAAGCATACAGACACCTATCTGTATATTATACAGTGAAATAAGTCTGTTTGCTTTCTGAATAAACAAACACTGCAAGGCAGAAAATATACCTGTCTGCAGTTGTCTGCAGTGCTAGAAGTTTAATGGATTTGGAGTTAAGAGTCAACCAAGTAAAATAGCTGAGCCTCACGTTATTCCAAATGGCACTTAAAAGAAGTGCTTTCATCTTTTGGAACTGGAAGTGGGCTATCTTATTTTGTGTTCCCTATCTAATCCTCTTACTCCTCAAAACATGTTGACAAATTCTTCCCACTCTTCTGCCACTCTTCACTATTATCAAACACTTATACAGTATAAACATTGTTCTACACTACAAGCTGTGAAGTTCTTTGCTTTATCATCATTACTAAGCACTTGGGTAACGCCTCAAACCGAAAAATAAGGACACAAGACAGAAGAAACCCCTCTTCCAACTCCACTGCTCACTCCTCTCTTGTACACATCATTAGAGGAACTTAATCCCTCCTCTTTATAAACACACACACACACTCTGAGGATCCTTAAAGGAAAACTGAAATGGTCATAAGTGGCCTAAATATAGATTGGGAGGCTGCATTTTTTTAAAATAAGACAGAAAACTGTACTTGAACAATTAAAATAAAATAAAATTTTAAAAAATAAGAATTTGTGAACACCATGATGTTAAAGACTTTGTTCAAGTTTGCAAACAATACAAAACACAACCTTCAAACGTCCCCCGGTAATTGCTGAGGCACTACCAGAAGTTAACAATCTCAGAAATTCTCAAGGACCAGTGGTCAATAACAAATCAAATTAAAAAAGAAATAATTTGTCTCCCTCCTCCACTCCTGAAGTAATAGTCTTGAAGAAGCAAGCAATGTGAGCTAAAATATCTAAGAGAAACACATTCTGGCTAAGTGAAATTTATCTCTACAGTAGTGGAATTTACCTGTTCTTCTTCCTACTTCACTTTGGATTTCATATATCCCTTTCATCATTTTCTGTACTATTAAAAGCTATTACCACACTGTCAGTGGGATTGTAAAATAGTGCAACCACTATGAGAAACAGTGTAGAAGTTTCTCAACAAATTGAGAATAGAACTACCATATCATCCACTGGGTATTTATCTGAAGAATACAAAAACACTATTTCAAAATAACATACACATCCCCACGTTCACTGCAGCATTAGTCACAATTGCCAAGATATGGAAACAACCTAAGTGTCCATCTGTAGATGAATGGATAAAGATGTCAAACACACACACACACACACACACACACACACACACACACACACTGGAATACTAGTCAGCCATAAAAACACAAAATATTGCCATTTGTGACAACAAGGGAGGACCTTGAGGGTATTATGCTAAGTGAGGTAAGTCAGAAAAGGACAAAAACCATATGATTTCACTCATATGTGGAATATAAAACAAAACAGGCAAAAAGAAACAGATGCATGAACAAACTAAAAACAAATTCATAGATACAGACAGCAGATGGGTGGTTACCAGAAAGGAAGGTGGGTGAAGGGAGGTCCAAGTGGGTAAAGGTGTGGGGGTGGTCAAACATGTGGTGATGGATAGACACTGGACCTTTGGTGGTGAGTACACTAGAGTATATAAAGATATCAAATTATAATGTTGGATACCTGAAATTTACATAATATTAAAATTATTTTTACCTCGATTAAATATATATTACATTAATTTCTTTATAAATTTTGGATATTAACCCCTTATCAGATGTATTGGAGAATATGCTCTCCCGTTCTCCTTTATTTTGTTTATGGTTTCCTTTGTTGTACAAAAACATTTTAGTTTGATATAGTCCTATTTGTTTATTTTTCCTTCTGTTTCCCTGGCCTGAGGAGATATATCAGATAAAACACTGCTATGAGTAACATCTAAGATTTTACTGCCTATGTTTTCTTCTAGGATTTTTATGGTTTTGGGTCTAATATTTAAGAATATTTAAGAATATTCTAATGAATATTTAATTCATTTTGAATTATTGTATATGTTGTAAGAAGGTGATCTAGTTTCATTTTTCTGCACATATCTATCCAATTTTCCCAACACCATTTATTGAATAAACTCTTTAGCCCATTGTATGTGCTTGCTTTCTCTATTGAATATTAATTGACTATATAGGCGTAGGTTTATTTCTGGGCTCTCTATTCTGTTCCATTGATGTATATGTCTGTTTTTATGCCAGTACCATGCTATTTTGATTACTATGGCCTTATAGTATAGTTTGATATTAGGTAATGTGATTCCTCTTTGTTCTTCTTTCTCAGGACTACTATTGCTATGTGAAGCCTACAAACAATCCATTTAAATGGGTAAAGGACCTGAATAGATACTTACCCAAAGAGGACATACAGATGGCCAATAGACATATGAAAAGATGCTCAACATCATTAATCATCAAATAAATGCAAATTAAAACCACAATGAGATATCACTTCACACCTGTCAGAATAATATCACTTCACATCAATAAATCAACAAACGAGTGCTGGCGAGGATATGGACAAAAGGGGAACACTACTGTACTGTTGGTGGGAATGCAGACTGGTGCGGCCACTGTGGAAAGCAGTATGAAGATACCTCAAAAAGTTAAAAATGGCTCTGTCTTTTGACCCAGTGATCCCACTTCTGGGACTATATCCAAAGAAACCCAAAATACTAATTCAAAAGAACATAAGCACCCTATGTTGATCGCCGCATTATTTACAGTCATTGAGATATGAAAGTAGCTCAAGTGCCCATCAGTGGATGAGGGATAAAACAACTATGGGACATTTACACAGTGGAATACTACTCAGCCATAAAAAAGAAAATTTAACCCTTTGCAACAGCATGGATGGACCTGGAGAACATTATACTAAGTGAAATAAGCCAATCAGAGAAAGACAAATACCATGTGATTTCACTCATGTGTGGAATCTAATGAATAAACTGAACTAACTAGTAAAATAGAGACAGACTCATAGATAGAAAGCAGGATGACAGCTGTGGGGGGTGTGGTTAGGAGGTGGAGGGATCAAGCAAAAAGGAAAGAGGACTCATGGACATGGACAACAATGTGGTGATTGCGGGGGGTGGTGGGGAAGAGGGCATAAGGGGGTTAAGTGGTAACAGAAAAAATACAGTAAAACTGATGGATAAAACTGAGGAAATAAATTCCTCATGAACATCAAATACATACATATATTTCATTAAGTACCCACATAAAAAAATTTTAATAAATCAAAAAAGAAATAATTTGGATCTCTGTCCACCGCTGAAATAAGAGTCTGTTTAAAAAAAAATCATGGCTGACAACTTTTCTGAAAAAAATAGTGTATTGAAGCAAATGCTAGCCAGAAAAGAACCTGGTCCTGGGGCATGCAGTCTGAACCAGCAGCAGCAACAGCAGCAGCAGCAGCAGTGTTGAGCAGAAAAGACAAACATGTCCACTGTCATGGAGTTGATGAGGCTTTCATGCAAACAGTTGGGGGAAGAAAGATATAAGCTGTTTTTAAAGCATTTACATTGGCTATAGTTAAAAAGGGTGGGAAAAGGTGAAGCAGGGGTAGTTCTGAGATAGGTACAAAGTCTGTAAGGAGGAAGTGTTTGTTCTTCAGGATTGGTTGTGGGCAGCAGCCCAGAAAGTTCGTGTATAAGCAAGAAGCAGAGCCACCTGGCTATTCTCTTCAGATAATCCAGAAAAAAACACCTGGAAGTTAGTTTGAAGTTTCAACATACATTCAGGAATGTAAGCAGTCTTTGTTGGTTTTGCCCTGCAGTTGTTAACCGATTAACCTCTCTTGTCTCTTCCTTCCACCTGCCCGCTTGCTGTAATTTCATTTAGGACATCTCAGATTTATTTTCTTGTCAGTCCTAGAGAAGCAATCAATGTTAGCTAAAATATCTAACAGAAACACACTCCGACTAAGTGAAATTTATCTCCACACTAGTGGAATTTACCTGTTCTTCCTGCTTCACTTATGATTTCATGCATCCAACTCACCACTTTCTGAACCATTAAAGGTATCAGCACATCGTTGATGGGGATTGTAAAATAGTAAAACCACAGTGGAAAACAGTTTAGGGGTTCCTCAAAAAGTTAAGTATAGAACCATCACATGACCCAGCTCCTGGGATTGAAAGCAAGACCTTAAGGAGACATTTGCCCCTTTCAGAGCAGCATTATTCATAACAGCAAGATGTGGAAGCAATCCAAATGCCCACAACAGGTAAATGAATACACAAAATGTGGGATATTCACATAATACAATATTATTCAACTTAGAAAGCAAGGAAATCCTGCCACACACACAACATGGATGAACCTTAAAGTCATTATGTCAGATGAAATCAGCCAGTGACAAAAGACAAATACAATGTGATTCTACTTATATGAGGTATCTAAATTAGTCAAATTCAGAAAAACAAGGAGTAAAATAGGGGATTGTGGTGGGAAGGGGAAAAGGAGTTCTGTTTAATGGGAACACTTTTATACACTTAGAACCAACTTTGGAATAGTGACTACATCTGAGTAAAGAAGGAAGAAAATTGGATTAAGGAGGAACACTTGAAGCTTTAATCATACCTACTATTTTATTTCAAAATTGAAAAAAAATCCAAAGCAAAGTGGGAGAAAATTCAGATATTACAAAGCTGAGAGGTAGGTATATAGTGAATGCTCACTATAGCTTGACATATTTCATAATTTTTTACAAGACCTAAGTTTCCTCCCATTAACATTTCTCATTAGTAAATATTATCCTACTCAACCTTGTACTATAGTTATTTATCTACCTGTTCTACCTAAGTTCTAGAAGAACGGGTTTTACATCTCACTTATTTCTGAATGCATTATTACCCCTCCTCAAAATACGCAAACCTGGGTCTTTGGGATTCAGGTACCAGATTACATGATATAGAAGTCAGACTTAAGTTAAGTGATAGTTACCTGAAGCAATAAAATAGAAAAACAGAAATTTTGGGGGGCTATCCAAGATTATGGCCTCAAAAGTAAAACTACATGGAGAGTCTGAAAAATGAAAGAAAAGAACAACAGCACAGCACTGGAAGTAAAACTAAATCTAGAACTAAATCAGGTGTATTAAAAGCTTTTTAAAAAAAGATGCACATATACGTGAATTAACTTATTCATCCACTCGGCAAATATATATTGGCTTACTATGTGCCAGGCATTGTATTAGATGCTGGGGGATGCAGCAGTAAATAACATGCACCAAAATTCATGACCTCAGACCCCTTATAGCTCAGCATGGGGAAGACACCCAAGTGTCTTAAGTTAAATATCTAGTATGTTAGGAAATAGTTAAGTGGTAAAGAGGTAAAGGTACGCGTGGAGGGAAAACACCGGGTGGGAGGAAGAGGAGGGACTGTATATGTGTGTGTTGGGGAGTGCAGTTTTAGACAGGATGGACAAGAGAAGCCTATGGTAAGAATATGCAAGAGTTTTCCTTTTATACGGTCTTTACACGTGCTTCTGGGCAGGGTATGGAGGTTTAAAAGGCTGAAAGCAACATTCTGTAGAATAATTGAATGACGAAATAAATAAATGAATGCATATGACTAGAAGATGGGGAGAAAAATACCAAGAAATGAAAACAGAGAACCCTATTTTTTCTCTGAGGTTATTAGAGAAAAGATTTTTGGTGAAACACATGATTATTAATTCAACCATTCAACAAATTAGTATTGTACCAAAAATGGGTAGTATAATTTCCACATGCTGGAGATACAATGATGTGGAAGAAAGACATGGTCTCTACCCTCATAACAGCTGACAGTCATACAACAGAGAGAAAAACAAAGAAGCGACATAGTGTGATAAATACTAAAATGGAAATACATGTTCAATGTTTTGGGAAAACAAGGTGTGCGTGTTTGCACCGGGAGAAACAGGTGGGACTTTCCAGAGGAACAAATCTAAACTGGGATACAAAAGGTGAAGAAGTTTAGCCAAGCTAAGAGCAGAGGGGAATATTTCAAATGCAAGGGATATCATGTGACTGACATGGAGGTAAGACGGAACACGGTACCACAGAGAACTGAGTAAAGCTCATTTTGGCTCCAGCATAGACTATGAGGCAGGAGTGGTGACAAGTGAAGGACTTTCTTAAGGGCACTTGGGTAGCTACGGAGAAATTTTACACAAGAGAGAATGATATGATCACACCTACATTTTGGAGAGATAACTGGCTGCAGTGTAAAGAATGGACTGGAAAAGAATGAAGGCAAGGAGACTTTTTAGAAGCCTGCCAAGAGCACGTGTATGTTACCAAGACCACAGGATATTTATTGTTACTTGGGTCAGGTGGTATGCTCATTTTCTTAAAACTTATTTTCCTATTGTAGCAAAAACAAATCATGTACCAATGCATTATAAATGTCTCTTCTCTGGCAGGTAAAGTTGTATAACATCAAAGACCCTAATAAAACCCATAAACAATGTTACTAGAGTTGTGCTGTATAACTACCTACAGTCATTATGCAGTGCCTTGAAAGAGCACCTTCATTATACATTATGATTTTCATCCTTTCCCTTCCCCAAAGAATTTTTCTACCCATTTTAACAGCTTCTTAGACATTGAGATCCATGGGTAAGAGACAAGTACAGCTTTTCAGCTGAATAAACAAAGACAGACAATGAGGGCAATGTGGCAAAGTGAGTCTGCCCACTCAGATATTTTCCAAAGTAGGAGTTCATGCCCAGCTTCCTCGGTTGGAAAGCTCTGAGGAATAAACATTCCAGATAAACCAATATCAAAGACATTTCATCAGCACTATTATTTGTGCTAATCGTTTGGTGGACAGTATACAAAACTTCAGGGAAATTATGAGGCCCAAGGGCTTGCAATTTTTAAAATGGTAATGAAAAAGACAGGTACACTGGGATATTTTCTTGACAACACCAGACCTGACATATTAAAACAATTTTATTCACTGACAGAGACCAGAAAAGCAATGAGCTTTCATCAGTGCCCTCTAGAACTCATATTGTATATATCATGCGTATGTTAAAAAACATGTGGGTGTAGTCAAAGATAGAAGCACTCAAAAAGAAAATTGCCTGTTTGCTAGGGTATACTTTAAAAGACTAATGTTTTGTATTAACTATATAAAAGATGTGCAGTGTTTGATTTGGGTGATGCAATGTTTGAGACAGCTTTTCTATCCTTTTTTTTTCCATTCAATATGAACAGTACATTCCTAACCAGGTCTGCTCAGACACCCAGGGTGCTAGTGAATGGTAGTACAGACTCTTCAGTGACCAAGCAACCAATATCCTGGAATTTGAAAAGAACTTTTTATAATGAAAAGTTCTACTATAATAGACCATTTGCCTGGCTTGTTTTCATAGCTGAAAACTGACCCTCTGCTGGAGACCAAAATTCCCCCCGTATTAGCCCTGAAGTCACTATACCAGCTTAAAATTAGAATAGGACAGAGGAGGGGGAAGTACTTTAAAATTCTAAGACGACACAAGGTGGAAGAAATTAAGTGATCAAAGAGAAGAATGTCCTTGTTATAAAAATAATGTGGGCCATAGACATTTACAAAGAAATATAAATAGTAAGAACTCAATAAACATTTATGAAATGAGCATGGTTCAAATGACAAATTTCAGCTCAAGTTTATAGTCTACAGTTTATATGGCACTGACAAATTATTTCTTTGAGTCAGTTTACTCACATGTAAAAACTGGATATTAATGTATAACCAATCCTACCCAAACAATGCAAGGAGCCCTTATCTTCTAGTTTTCATCTTCAGTTGGGCTATACAAAGTTATTTAGCAATGTCAGAAACAACAAGGAAGCTACCAATATCCATTACCTCTCCCCAAAAAATAATCAATCAAGTCTATAGGTTTAGTTTTTGTAAAAAAGAAAAGATTTTCCCCTTAATCATAAAGAAAGCATTTTGCTGATTCTGTATTTAGTGATGGTAAGAAATTGTTCAATTTTTTTTGTTTAGGTATGATAACAGGTGGCTATTTAAGAAAAATAGGAGAAACCTTATATTTTAGAAATACATTCTGAAATATTCATAGATAAAGTGATGTCTGGAATTTATGTCAAAACAATACTGGAATGCGGGCTGGGGGAATGGATGAGGCAGGATTGGCACGGATGGTTGTCCCTGTGGGTGACAGGTATGAGAGAAGTCATTACACTATTCTGTTAACTTTTGTGTATTTTCAAATTTTTTCATAATAAAAAAAGGCTTAAGTGTCTACATTACTTTCACAGGCATATTTCTCAAGTTTTTGTTTGTGATAGCAAAGTCATTCATTGATCCCCTGAACAAGAGGTCAAATTTTAAATATGCATCCTAACCAAAAGCTCTTCACCAAGATTAACTTAAGTCAGGTAAGTTGGTTTAAATGCACTTTAACAAGATTTCCTGAATGTTTGGAAAAAAACATGAATTGCTATTTCAAAGACAGTTTTAACAACTAACATTTATTGAATTCTTTCCCTGTGCTTTCACTATTTTAAGCGGTTTAGAAACATTACCTCATAACAGTACCCATAACACTATGAAACCGACTGACAGAAGGGTAAGAGACGGAGCTGGGATTTGAAACCAGACTTTAGAGCCTGTATGTTTAATCACCAGTGACTGAGGGCTTCCAGTAAAGATGGTGGCATAGGCAGACATGGCTCACCTCTTTGCACAACCACATCAAAATTACAACTAAAATATGGAACAACCATCACTCAGAACCAACAGAAATCCAGTTGAATGGAAATCTGACAGCTACAGAATTAAAGAAACCACATCCATGCAGACTGGTAGGAGATGGTAGGAGGGGCGCAGATGCAGAACAGGCTGGTCCCTCACTCATGTGTGGTGGGTAAAAATTCAGAAGGGCTATCTGGGGAGTCAGGAGTCCCCAGCCCCACACCAGGCTCCCCCAGCCCAGAGTTCCAGTGTCAGGAAAATAAGTCCCTGTAACTTCTGGCTGCAAAAACTAGTGGGGATTGAGTCAATAGAAGAAACTGCTGGAGCTCCAAGAAGTTCCTCTTAAAGAACCCACACACTGACTCACGTACTCAGACTCCCTCCCTCTGGGCTGCAGCACTGGGTTAGCAGCTGAAAGGCGCCAGTGGTATATAGGGAGAGCCAGAAGAGTCTGGCATCAAGGAGAGCAGAGGCCATTGTCCCTTTTCTCAACCCTCCCCACACAGAGCTGGCAAGCTGGTGCCATTTCTGAGACTCCATCAACCTGGCTAACACTGACCTGCCTTGGAGATCCCCAGAGACTCCACCCTGCACAACTTATAGGCCCAACAAGCTACTTTTCTATATGAAACTTAGTGAGGACCTCAGCAGCATCCAGTCAGAATCAAAGAATACACTAATTGAAATAAAGAACAATTTACAGGGAAACAAGAGTAGAGTGGATGAAGCCGAGAATTAAATCAATGATTTGGACCATAAGGAAGCAAAAAACAACCCATTAGGACAAGAAGAAGAAGAAAGAATCCAAATAAATGAGGACAGTCTAAGCAACCTATGGGACAACTTCAAGAGGACCAATATTCGCATCAAAGGGGTGCCAGAAGGAGAAGACAAAGAGCAAGAAATTAGAAATCTACTTGAAAAAATAATGAAAGGAAACATCCCTAATTTGGTGAAGGAAACAGGCATGCAAGTCCAGGAAGCACAGATAGTCCCAAACAAGATGAATGCAAAGAGGCCCACTCCAAGACACGTCATAATTAAAATGCCAAAGGTTGAAGATAGAGAATCTTCAAAGCAGCAAGAGAAAAGAAGTTATTTACCTACAGGGGAATTCCCATGAGACTGTCAGCTGATTCCTCTAAAGAAACTTTGCAGGCTAGAAGGGATTGGCAAGAAATATTCAGTCATGAAAAGCAGGGACCTACAGCCAAGATTGCTCTACCCAGCAAAGCTATCTATCATTTAGAATCAAGGGGCAGATAAAGAGTTTCCCAGACAAGAAAAAACTAAAGGAGTTCATCATCACCAAACCATTATTATATGAAATGTTAAAGGGACCTATTTTAAAAAAATAAGATTTAAACTATGAACAATAAAATGGCATTAAATACATATCTATCAACAATTGAATAAAAAAAACTAAGCAAACAAGAACAGAGACAGAATCATGGATATGCAGAGCGTTCTGATGGTTGCCAGATGGGAGGAGGCAATGGGGGAATGGGTGAAGAGATGAGGGGCTTAAGAAGTACAAACAGGCATTACAGATTAGCCATGGGGATGTAAAGTACAGCATAGGACATGGAGGAGCCAAAGAACTTATATGCATGACCCATGGGCATGAACAATTGTAGGCGGCATTGCAGAAGCAGGGTTGCTGGGTGGAGGGGAGCAAAGGGGTAAAAATCAGGACAACTGTAATAGCATAATCAATAAACTATAATTTAAAAATAAATGAATAAATAAATCACCAATGACTAGATGCTTTGAGGCTCAACATACTGGTTTCAGTGTTGGAAAGAATTAAGAGAAAAGAGAAAAAACTATGCTAGGCTCAAAATATATATGCATTGCCTATCAGAGGAAGCAGTATATATGGTGGGGAGGGAATGGAAAACATTTGAAGGTAGGTAGATCAAATATTGAGTTATAGCTAGTACCATTCATTATTACATGACCTTGACTAAATCAAACACCTCTCTTAGTACAGCTTTAACATTCTCACCACAGCAACAAGAATAATAAAATAATAATTATATGAGGTGAAGGATCTGTGAACTAACCTTAATTGGGGTAAACATTTTGCAATATATGTGTGTATCAAATCATCACATTGTACATCTTAAACTTACACAATGTTATATGTCAATTATATGACAAAAAAACTGAAAGGAAAAACCTCTCTTATCCTTGCTTTCCTCACCCATACTTTGAAGGCTTGAGATAGGGATGGAAAGTGAAAATGTAACCTAATACATAAGTATCCTAAAGCATTTACATACAATTCTGTCCTTCCATCAGACCGCAAATTCCTAGGTCATTCATCCTTCTATCCTTAGCTCCTAGCACAGTACCTGGCACACAGGAGACACTGAGGTTTGTTCAGTCTAACAGCAGATCCATTAAGAGATCCAGCATCAATTGCTGGCTTTATTTGTCAAGTCTATGTGTTATATCAACAAGCAAAATCGGTTTCAAATGTTTGCTTAATAAGAGAGGACAGAACACTAATTCATGTCCCCCTCCTATTCTTACATTATCTTTGCATGTAAACCCTTTAATCCAAAATTAATGCTGGAAAAAAGTTTAGAGAGAGTCAGTGGCCTCTAATTATCTTTGCTGGGAATCATTTACTCCTTCAGGAGTGCACTGTAGTTTCCAGACTGATCTAAAACACAAACCTTCCCAGGTCACTTGTGGCTTATACTCCTTTGTTGCTTTTGGAATAAATGTCTGAGCATGATATATAAAGCACCTCATTATTTCACAACTGCTAAAAATGTCAGCTTCACATTTCACCATTCCCTGTTCTACCCTCCCATACCCTCTCCTCCCCTACTTGAACCACTCAGGTCTTCAGTTCCCTGAACAGGCTGTGCACGTGCTTTCTTACCTCTGTACTTTTTCACATGCTGTTCCCTTTTCCTAGAGTGGCCTCCCCCTCCTCCACCTCAAGTGTCAGCTCAGAGAACACTTCCTCCAAAAAGACTTATCTGACATTATCCTGCATCCCCCCAAAAAAGTCTTGGTGAGGAGCCCCTTCTTTGCTCTTGTAGTATGTGCACACCACTGTGATGGAACTTATCATTCTGTAGTCTGACTTTCTGTGTTTTCCACTATGTTCTCAAGGACAGAAACTCTTACTTGTCTCTGCAGCATCTCTCTACCCCAGCACTAGGTGCACAGCAAGTGATTAACAAAGATTTGACAAACAAATAAAGGAACCTTATTTTGTTAACATGGAAGGCCCACTGTAAACTTACTGACATACCCTTCTCCCTATTACTTAGGTAAAAATGAATGCGAAATCTTAAGCTGAACATATTACCAAAACATAGTTGAAGGCCAGTTTGAACATAGTGAGACAAAAAAAAAAATCAAGTGAAAAGAGGATCTGAAATCTTTGGTTGGAAAAAAAAAAGAAGATTAATTAAGCAATAAGGAAATAGAAAGTAATAGCTTCCTGATACTTGTGGCTTTAGTCCTTGAAGCGTGTTTAATCACTGATTTTAAGTATGTGCATTTCTAATTGAGTGTTCTATAATGGGAGATTATCAACTAAAAGAAATATAGCAAAGATAAATCCCCATTTTCTGATAACTGTGAAAAGTGCTGTTGTTAACAAAAACATCATATGCTAAGAGAGATAATTCTCTAAGACAGTAAGTTTACGTAAACATATTTTTTTGCAACAAATATCGAGCCCATTTGGAATTCTCAACAGAAATGTTATGCAAAAGTCCAGCAATGATAATACACAGAAAAGCACCAAGTAGCAAAGTTTTTGTAGCAATCAATATCATTATTTGATATTGCCTCTGCTTCTGACAAAATTTTGTGTGATCTTTTACACTGACTGAAATGGTCCTAAATTTTTGGAATTATGCAATTTTCCCTTAAGTGCCATCCTACCTAATGTATACAATTACTTATCTGACTCGTAGCAGATATCTGTCTTCTCTTCTGGAAACCTACTAATATACAGATCAACAAGGCTAACAAAAAATGAAAGTAATTTTAAAATAAACAGTCATAGTAGTACATGAGGATATGTTTTGGTCTTTCAGGTAAAGTACATACTTCCTACTACAAATCCAAAGAATTAAAGGAAAAGCAATAAGGGTAGTAAATAAATCATGGCATGGAGAGAAAAATAATGACTAAAAATCAGAAAAGAGACAGAAGGTGGTAGAAAGAAAAAGATGCATTAAAATTAACAACAGTAGTTAGAAAGCTATAATAGAGCACACTAAACTCAATCTACTTTTAACATGTTAATTTAACACAATAGGAAGAGCTTCAGAAATCAAATAGATTTGGTTTTGAATCTCAGCTAACTAGTACTTCACAGCTATGTGACTATTGGACAAACAACTTCATCTCAGATTCAGGTTCTCTGTAATATACTGTAACACTACTAATTCACAATTGAAAAGATTAGAGATAGTGAAGAATCAAAAAGAATGGAAGTAGTGAAAAGTAAATAGATATTCAAAATATAACACTACAAAGAACAGCTAACATTTGGAAGGCCTACTTATGCCCGGCATTCTAAGTATTTCATTTAATCCTTAAAATAACGCTGTGAGGTAGATGCTATTATGCCCATTTTATAGATGAGAAAACTAAGGCACAGCCCAAGACCACACAGGTAGTAAGTAGTGGAGCAAATGATTCAAATCCAGGCAGTCTGATTCCAGAGATGATTGTTATCACTAATATATAATGATTCTTTAGTTAGCTTGAACAAAAGTTCTCTTTCAGATTGACATAATTGTGCTACATTCCCTCCAAAAAGCTAACCTCTAAGAACTACACAACTCCAATCTACAGAATATCTCTGCTACTCTACTGCCTTTGTACAAATAATTTTACAATTATGGGCTTTCATTTCCTCATTCCTTTAAAGTAAAATGCTGCTGTCCTAGGTTATTATACTTGTAAAAACAAGATACAAGATAGTTTGCCCAACTGTCTTTTCTTCCAGGGATAGATGAAATCTCTGGATATAGCTGGTTATACAAAAGGAGACAACAAAAATATGTTTTACGTCAAGCAGGTATGGCATTATAGGCCATTTTTGTGGCTAGTGATTATGGTGATAGGTCTGGGAAAGAATTCCAAATTTCCAAGTTGCTCTTTTCTGGTCATGCTTCTGGATAGGAAGAAGAGATAACAAGAGATGAATGAGATCGTTTCTAGCCTCTTATTGTAACACACAGTCTATTTGGAAAATATCATACAGTTCTTGAATCTGCCATTCACCATCTAAGGTCTACCTGACCATATCATTCTCAGAGATAAATAATTTACTATGGAGTATCCATTTATTCAATAAATATTTGCTGAGGTCCTACCAGATGCTAGGAGTTAATCTAGGTGCTGGGCATATAGTGGGGGCAGGGGGAGAGACAAACATCCCTGCCCTTATGGAACTTACATTCTAAGAGTGGTGGCAGGGGGAGCATTTATGTTCAGTTCAACTATTCGTTGAGTACTTACTATGTGCTGAACACTGCCCTAGGTAGATGTTTGAGTACAAACATCAATAAGCTACTTGAGAACAAAGTATAGAGTCAGTTACATAAACAAATACTTTAAAACAAGAATTCTTAAAAATCAAGTAATAAAAATATAATATATACAGTAATATTATATAAGGTACAAGAGTATAGGAGGCGGCATGGATGTTTTTCAAAGGCAAGTTTGTCAGGCAAAGAAAGGGATGTGGTAGACATCTGCGTCATTCTTTTTGGCAGCTTACTATCACAGTCTAATTTCCTACTATTTCAGAATTTCTTCCTATTTGAAGAAATTTTCAATCTTTTAAGCTTTGCTATCCCACCACAAAACTTCATAATGCCAGATTGTTTTTCCCCTGCTTTCCCTACCTCAAGCGCATGGACAAGTGACTGAGGCTCTTAGCAATCACAAGCACCCTCACCTGGCTTGGAATTAGAAACAAGTGATTCAAAGCAGGGAGCATGAGGCCCTAGGGGCAGAGGGAAGATGGCTGCCGTATGATAAAATGCAGCAGTACTTGTTCTTGTATCCAGTACCCAATGTGTGCAACTACAGTGTCTAATGTTCAGTCATGGTATCAGTGGCATTTTCAGTGGAATTCTCTGCAACACAACAGGGCATTATGTCTAGCTCCATGTCCTGAATTTGGTCCCCTAGGAGACTCTGTGAACTCTTCAATATCCTTTTAATAAATGCCATTTCTGTTGCTTACAATCAAGGCCCTTATTAAAACTGAAGAGAAGGAAATTCCAGGCAGAGGGAAGAGCATAAGCAAAGTAACTGCAGGCCAGTTAGCTTACTGATTAAGAGAGGAGGCTTTGAAACTACATAGACCTGAATTTGAATCAAGGTTCTACATTTTACAATCTATGAGACCTTGCTCAATGTACTGTATTTAATTTCTCAAAGAATCAATTTCTACTTAGTAAAGTGGGAATTAAAATACATATTCTTGTTAGGTTCTCTGGGAATTAAGTAAGGTCATGATAATTCATTTAAAGCCCTTAGTATCTCACATAGACTATTTCTTTATTAATAATAATAAGCATGATATTTGTGGGGAAATATAAGCAATTTGTGCTGAAGTTTAGAGCATAAGGAAAAGGGTGGTAGGAAATTATTACAGGGAAATTATGAAGACACATCAAGTCGTATTAAGAAACTTAAGCATTATGGGCTGGAATCACTTATGTGATTAAATAGGAGACTTATACCGAAGTATAATTATCATATTAAACTACTAACTAGGGGAATTATATGACCAGGTTGTGCACTGCATATGTATTCTCCACAGTTATAGTTGCATAGTTTGACCTGTAGGATGTTATTGTTGAGTCCTTATGCCATACAAACTAAAGTTATTTAATTCTTTCTAATAAATACAAATCCTCCAAAACTGTGTATATCATTGTCAATATATTTTGCAACTGAATCAGAAAGAAATAGCTGGGTCTATACATAAAATAATAGTTTCTCCTTTATCTGATCTTTGAGTAATGAAGGAAGTTTATAAAATGGGGGGATGCATTCTCAGATAACTGGCAGAACGATGAATTACATTTGCAAGCCTGAGATTCTACGATTTTTACAAAATCAAATTATCACCTGCTACTTTTTACAACATATTGTCTTGCACCAGCATCTTGCTCTAGAGTCCCTATTAAGTCAAAGATGAAAGGCTTTATTGTTAAGAACAATCAATACTACCATTTTGCAGTGTGTGGTATTTCTTGCCAAATGCTAATAAGCATTACAGTCTCTGTTAGCACCAATCCTTCTGGCGCTGAGCAGACAACCTCAGAGTTACTGTTCAGTTCTGCTTTACATTTATCACGGTTGTCTACCTATTTATTCTCGACTAATTTCCACTATTATCGCCTCTCCCCATCTCCACTCCACACCCATATCTACCTCTGAGAAACACACTTTGATCTAATTTTGGTTTTCACAGTAGCTACTGAAATCAAACCTGAGTCACTATGTAATTCAGAATGAGTGCTTAGAAGGACAATGTATGGGCTTGCTGGGGGCGGTTAGGAGAGGCAATAAAAACAGAACCCTAAATATGCTCTGTACCACTGACTGCTTTATTTCATTTTCAGCTACTCCCATCTGCTTTGGCAATGCAGCACAGTTTAGTCAAAAGAAAAAAAGGGCACAGACTTTTAAGTCAGACAGCTGGGTTTCAATTCTAGGTCAACACTCAAAAACCCTGTTAGGCTGGTAATATTATACTCAAGTTGCAGACGATGGTATAGAAGCCCAGGGAGGCTATTATGACTTGCAATGTGTATGAGCATGTTGTATTTGGTAGGCTCTCAAAAATATCAATGTGTAGCCAATATAAAATTGAGTGTTCATGTCTTTCTATAGCCCAGCCTTGTTTTCACTTTACCAGGTCATTTGCAGCTAGGGCCTGATATCTATAAAAGATCCCAGATTCCTATAAAACATCTGCCAGAACTGGACAATGGCTGCTTCGTGGAGCCCTGTTTTTGCATTTGCTTTTTTTTTTAAAGATTTTAGTTAGTTAGTTAGTTAGTTAGTTAGTTTGTTTTAGAGAGAGGGGAAGAGGGGAGAAATAAAAGGAGAGAAACATCATTGTGTGGTTGCCCCTCACGTGGCCCTCACTGGGGACCTGGCCCGCAACCCAGGCATGTGCCCTGACTGGGAATCAAACCGGTGATCCTTTGGTTCGCAGCCCACACTCAATCCACTGAGCTACACCAGCCAGGGAATTGCATTTGCTTTTTGAAAACAGCTTCCCTTTAGTCCAGTACTGATCAGTGCCATTACTGTTGTATCTGCAACATGTCACAGGATAATGTGGCTTCACCTGGACCACTATGACAGAATAGGATGTGATCAAGCTTATTGGTCCCACTCTGCACCTTAGAACCACCTGTTAGAAAGGCTGACCTGTAACAATGTGCAGGTCGTCCTGATTACCAATGTGTTGCCAGTCTACAGAGTGTTTCGAGAAAGCTCATAAATTTATTAATCCAGAGTTGACCAAGTTTTCTCTATTTTCAAACATTGTAAATAAATAACAAAAACTACTAATAATAATGATAGCTAACTTTGAGTGTTACTATGTGCTGATTATTAAGCACGTCTGAAATGGTTTATGTGCATTAATACTTTAATCTTATCTCAATAACACTATGGTTCGTTACTGCTTCCATTTGAAAGTTATAGCCTTTTCTTTGCAAACTGCAGAGAATAGAGGTCATTGTGTAAAACAGATTATCAATGTCCTGAAGGCCAGAGCCATATTTTGGCATATTCTCTAGCCCAGCACCTAGGCCTTCTTTGGCACTGTATGAGCTAGGCAGATGGGCATCTTGACTTCTCCCATCACAGAACTGAAAATACTAGATGCCTGGCTTGGTTCCAGGCTGCTTTAGGCTGCCGGGGCCCACTGGAACCCAAGAGATACCCTGCTTATGCTGGAACAGACACAAGAAAAATAGTCACTGGTTTGGTTCTGCCAAGGAGTGCCAAGTCTCAGGTGAAACATCGTATGAAATCTTGAGATCTCTATTCAAAACAGATTTATGCTCTTTTCGGTGACATGACAACTAATTTATTTTTTAAGATTTTATTTATTTTTAGAGATGGGAAGGGAGGGAGGGAGAGAGAAACATCAATGTGTGAGAAATACATCAATCAGTTCCCTCTCACACACCTGTAAAGGAGGACCTGGACCAGAACCCAGGCATGTGCTCTGACTGGGAATCAAACTGGTGACATTTCAGTTTGCAGGCCAGCACTCAATCCACTGAGCCACACTAGCCAGGGCAACAAATAATTTAAATGTGGTTAGTTTTTTCCCATTTGATCTGTTATATACTTGACTTCAGAAGACTACTAAATCCAAACCACACCTTTGTTTTCATAACAAATAAGTGACCTCACTTATTGCTGTGAGAAATGAAGCAATGTATGCAGTAACAAAATATTAAGCTCAGTCAATGATTAAAAAGCTTTATGGTAGAGTTTTTCTATAACTATTAGGAGGCACCTAATATAGTAATTTGAACATAATCAGTGCTCAGAGTTTGATCATTTAAGTTATAGAAATAGCACCAATAATACTACTTTCAACTTCATTTGAAAAGTGTCCCATTTCACGGTTTTAAAATACTTGAAATATATTACATTAAAGAACAATATTTGAAATATGTTACATTAAATAGCAATTTCAAAGCAATACAGAAATATCTCAATGGTAGGGGGGGCTAAAATAAATATTGATGTAATAAAAATTCTGCAGTTACCACTAAAATGTTAACTTCAGTTATATCTGGGTTCATTTTTATCTTTTTTTTATATTTTCTAAAATATATATTATTTTATAATCATAAAAATGATTAAGTAGAACCCATTCTACAGAGCTCAACTAAAAATAATATTAAAGATCTACAAAAGCACAACTTATCTATTTTATGAGTTTAATATAAGGATTATTTTATTTTCTCAAGGTGGTACAGGAAGAAAAATAATACCAAAGGATCCCAAATCTTTTGAAAACACCATAATATATAATTGTGTATAAACTACATAAATGTGTTAACTACAAAATAGCATTAAAATATTTTAGCATAAAGAAGTCACCCATAAATGTATGTTTGCTTCTTTGTTGTGTTTAATCAAAAGCTATCTTGTTCACATTACACTGAAAGCTATTAAACCATGCAATCAGGAAAGAATACCAGAAACCAGTTTGAATTCTATGAAGTCTTTGTGTCTGAGAAAAGCCCACCATAATTTACATGTGTAACTTATCAAAAAAACTTGGGAGACTGGAAGTAAGTAACAGGCTTTATTTTACAGTCAGAGAAACTAAGTCACAGAGCCATTAAAAATATGCTCAAGAACTCACAAAGTGAATGAAAATAAAGAATGGAATTTAGTGCTTCTGACTGCTACTCCACTGATTAGCTGGACCATTCATCTCTGCCTTCATGGACAAGTCGGTGCAACTAACTAACTTAAAAACTAAAACCAGTTGAACAGGATAGGTTTGCAGGCAATTGTTGGTACAATTATACAATTGTACCAACAATTTAGTATAATAATACCCAACAGCTAGATCGCTTTGTGTATACATTATAACTATTCGTTAACCCACACAACATCAATAGGTGGCAGGGCCATACTGTTAATGCAGTTCATGTAGAACAGATAAATCAAAACATGCTGTAGGATTACAATGAATTTGAAGTCAAATGAGAAATCTATGGCAGAAAAAAGCTCAATGCCTTCCTCCAATCAAGCCTCAATAAAAATAAAACAGGATAAATACGTTGGAATACCAAGCATCCCCCCTCATCCCCCATTATGTCCATTAACCCTTCCCAAGCTACCATTACGTCCCTATAAATGATAGCGAGGACTGAAGAGAATCGAAAAGCTACTCGATTTACCCAATTTCCTTCAGAGATGCCAACATCTAAATTTTCCCTAGAATATTTTTAAAGGAATTTCACCTTTGAAGACCATTTCCAAAATTAAAGTGGTCATAGAGAATATGATGTTCTCCTTATACTTAGCAATGCTACTCCTAACCTCTTCTTTTTGCTCACATACATCAAGTAAAAACACCAGATTTTTAAAAGTAAATATTAAAAACCTAATACAATCCCTGATAATGTGCCAGTGTCTGGGAAGCATGCAAGACTGAAACAAAAGTTTTCAAAATCAGCCTAAAACTTGCTAAATAAAGGTTATTTAACATTCTCTAGCCAGGTTGAAAACATTCCTACTCCTTATCATTTTCCCTGTGACTAATCAGAATACATTCCTTTTTCCAATTGAATAAATTTCCCTTTCCCTCAGAATTTAGCTTTCCCCCTGGCAAGGATATCATATAAAACAGCTGTTACATTATCAGTATAAAAGCAATCCTATCTGATCTAATTGTAAAACGTAAGGACCAATAAAACCAAACTTTTGAGATCTCTATACCTTTAAAAAAAAAGATCTAATCACAGATCTTCTTTTAGTAAAGGCTGTGAACAATGCCATAAATTCAGTTTTGCATAATTTAAACATAAACTACTTTAATAAGTTATTTTAATTAATTTTAAGTCATGCTTTAAATTCCTGAAACAGAAAAATATGGATAAAAACGACAGCTCTGTTTTCAGTCTCATCTAAGATCTTAAACCTCCCCAAAGGTACCAGATCTTACATATGTCATCCCTACCATAAGATTAAGATTTGTCAGGCCTCAGGAAAGTTTCCTTTCTTGGGTATTGTCTTCAGCAATCTCCTTTCTTCAGAACCACAGCTCACTGAGACTAAGCAAATATCTCTGATGCAAATCAGAATTGCTAAGTCAATGGCAGAAATTATAGTTAAGTGGCCCTGGGTAATATCACCTAACATGATCTCATGCAAGTACAGGCTTACCAACCTTATCACAACATTTATTTCATTTTATTCATTTATTTTTATAATCAGAAGTTAAAATTGGGTATATTCATTGGAAAATTCAGAAAAACACAAAGAAGGCAATTAAAATGACCCATGATCCCATTATTTAGCTGTAGCCACTTAACATTTTCGTATATTTCCTCTCTCCTGTGTACAATGCTACTAAATATAATGTAAGTATTTGAATGCCTGCATAATACTCATGTTATGTAAGTATTATATCCATAATATAGTAAGTTGATAACTTACTATAATTTCTTTATTACAGATATGTAGAGTAGAAGAATTCCTATTTCAAAAATCTTTACTGAGAGAAACCCAGTATTTAAACCACATGTGAACTGAGCGGATTAAAGTGTGGGTGGAGATGTGGGGGCGAGACTTGCGGGTAAAGGGCCTGGAAGTTACCCACTGGGCTTCCACTGTCCTAGACTGCCTTCCCAAACACATCTGAGGAACCCTAGGTCTCAAAATAATACAGTTTAAAACCCACAAATCCAGTCTCATTCTCTTACTTTACAGATGAAATTACTTGCCCAAGGTCACAGAACTGGTGAAAAGACTGAGAAATAACCTAGGGTCCCATGTCTTACAGACAAGTGCTCAGCTTTTCCAACTTAGCTGCTCTTTCTACAAAAGTCATCCAGTGTTTGTCTATCGCTGATCTTCCTTTAACTAAAAAAATAGAAGGGATGAAGTTATGTCACAAAAAATAAATAATAAATAAATCATGTAATTTGCCAGATTTCAAGGAACTCTATTTGCCATAAGAAGCAAAGGGAAAAAGAAAATTTCATTTCTAAACTAAGGGAAAGGCCATGAGACTGATTATATTATCTTCCATAAGAATACACTGCAACTGTAGTGTAGCTACAAACAAATTCCTTTTTTTTTACTCATTCAATCATCAAATATTTATTGAGAATCTATTTTAGGCTGAACACTGGGGATACAATTGTGAACAAAACAAACAGAAGTCCCTTCCCTTGCGGACTTTATAAACCTGATAGCTGTAAACAAGCTACTTTACATTTCTAAATCTGAGTATTTGCCACCCATAAAGTAAGCATAATAATATTTAACTAATGCATTGTTGAAGAATTAAATAACATGATGTATATTTTTTAAAATCCTGGTAACTAGGCATGTCATATTTCTCAATTCGTATTAATTACCTTTCCTGCCAAAGTGTTAAGTATTAGACCAGAAAAGAGAAATGAGAGAGTACCATGCCTCCTTGCCTCCTGGCACACTTATTTGAGGTACTACAACTAAAATAATGTTAAGATAATTCCAAAGAGCTTCATACACTAGGTAAGAAGTAAACAGTATTTCAATCTGAAGAAGGGAGATTTACATGAGACCTCTCAATCAAGCTCTGTAATTCACCTTTGTTATGTCCATCAGCATTTCTTTATTTTAAATCCTCACTCGAAGATATATTTTACTGATTTTTTTAAAGAGAGAGGGAGGGAGAGAAGGATGGAAGGGGAGACAGACAGACAGACAGACATCGATGTGAGAGAGAAACATTGATCGTTGCCTCCTATATGTATCCCAACTGGGGATCAAACCTGCAACGTGGGTATGTGTCCTGACCCAGAACCAAGCCTGCAACCTTTTGGTGTATGGGAGATACTCCAACCAACTGGGCCACCTGGCCAGGGCACCATTTGCTTTCAGTGAATACTGGTCTCCTTCCATAACATTCAGCCCCATATAATGTCTAGGAAGGAAAATATGAAGCCTATGCAATCTTCTTTTCCAAAGACCATTTTTCCCATCCTGTAAATATGGGTAGCTAAACCAGTCAAAGATTTACATTTAAATTTATTTATTGAAATAAACTTAAAATACAACAGTTTGAAATACAAAATATCAATGTGAAACCCCACCAAAAACCTGTAAAGATTTTGTTAATATTCACCAATAAAAGTACCAACAGAGGACAGGAGCTAAGCCTTTATTTGTTCATATAATATCCAAAAGTTAACAAAATATGGATGTCAAAGTCTTAGAGATTCTAAGAGCACCTTGTAAACTGTAAAACACTGCACACTTTTTCATTATTAGAAGCATCCTGTTCATTAACTTTAATAAGATTTCTACAGGGGAAATTCTATCATTCAAAAGATTAAACATTTGTTTTTCAACCAAATTAAACCCTTTATACTGGTATGCAGCCCCAATCCACCTACCTCGAAAACACAGCTCATACTGCATTCATAAACAGAAAAAGAAATTTGCTACTTACTCAAAGTACTTGATTTTTTTTAATTGAGACAGGTAACTTCTGTTATGATAGTTTTTTCTGTATTGTTCCTTAAGAGAACAGGGGGAGAAGGGAGAAGCTTGGCAATTAAGAAGATCCCAGAGCAAAAACAAAATCTTTTTTCTCATTTTTCTTATCTTTTTTCAAAAAAAAGGAATACCCTGTCCTGCATATTGTATAAATTATGACATTTTCTTATCAAGTGGGCTTAATAATCTAAATTAAATAGACTAAAAACAAATTCAAAGGAAAAAAGCTAAAGTCACAGAGAAAGGTTTTGTTCTGAGTGCAAAGTGTTCAACCCTGGGCACCCTGTCACCAGGACATCTTCAAGGACCTTTTGTTCCTCCAGAGAGACTTCTTGGAAGAATTGGGCTTTGAGGAGGCACTGAAGAGGACAAAGTGGTAAATTGTTAAATAGAGAGGATAATTTTATTCCTTAAAGAACATGAAAGAATGGATGAGGCTAAGTATAAGAGACAGGAGTGAGAGAAACATAAGGGAGTTTAAAGTGAAAAAATGAGCAGGGGGGATAAAAGAAAGATTTTTTTTTAAGAAAGCTATTTTTAATGAAGAAAAAGTAATGGGAAAAGATTTATCCTGACAATAACAATGATCTGTGAAACAGTAGCATTACCGAGGAATTATTTCAACACAAATTTATCACATGTACTTAGATACATCTAAAAAGACAATTATTTTGAGTGAACCTTTATTGTGGTCCAAATACATAGTATCCAGACATCTTTATCTCTTTCATCACAATTTTTTAAAATCTCCCTTCAAAGTTACCAGTACAATTAGGGTAGTTTTTTCTAGTGAAAAATAGATAAAACAAAATGTATTCTTCAAAAAAGATTAAGTGACCACAGAAAAGGTGTCTCAACATTAGTAATAAAGGTTTTTATATCATATCTAAAGAAAACAAACAAAAATCAAGGTCAAGGCAAAAAAGCATAAATTAAATTAAAGTTATTCATAACTAAAAATATCATCTAACATCGTCTTTCAGCCAAACACAATCTTATATTTCTATTCTCTTCTGATCTATGAAGTGCCCTAGAGCGGTAATCTCTTTGCCCCAATTTACCCATCAGTAAAAAACAGCACCATGATACTTTTCTTCCATTCTTTTTATAAGAGTGCCGGGACATCTGGAAGTTAATATATACTTGTTCAGAAATGCTGAGATGAAAGTAATGCACACTTTAATTTTATGGGTCTTTTAAAAAATCAAGATAAAAAGACCTAGATAGATTATATCAATGTGTAAATTTTCAACTAGCCAGAAGGCTCCCTGGGAACATACATAATTCAGAAAAATGGAAATGTTCCATTAATGTTCTAGACTTTAACTATTTTGTCCCAGAAACTAATCAGGCTAAGGAATTTCTACAGAAAGCTAGGAATTTAGACCAGGAATAAGATATAGTGAATTGGAGAAGTCCCTGGGCCTGATCCTAAAAAGACTAAATAGTCAACGTTTTCTCTATCACAGACCATGTAGAACCAAATCAAAGGAAGAATTAGAGCTATAACTTAAAATCACAGCTGTAAAACATTGTAAACAGAAAATTTGAGAAGGTGAATGAATAATACACAGTGAAGTAAGGGCAGGAATTGCCAAAGAAGAGCGGAAATTTTTTCAGATTAGTATCCAAGAACCAATAATTTTAGCAAAATGGTTTCCATCTCTTCTCTACTATGTAACTACTTCTTTAAATGCCAATAATACAGATTCTGGAACCAGAATGACTAGGTTTGAATCCAGGCTCTGCCACAGCTGAGTTGCTTTGAATTTCAGTTTCCTTATCTATCCAATGAGAATAATAATAAATTTATTATAGCTAATTGTGAAGATAAACATTTATATATGTGAAGCAGTTAGAACACTGCCTTTAATACAGTAAATACTACGTGTATTTGCAATTACTATTACAGAGGTCCACAGTCCCTCAAACCTGATGCTAAATACCAGGAGCTCCAAAAACCAATTTTTTTTCTACAACTCATTTAGCAGCAAAACCTGAGCTGAACAAATACAAGGCTATTTATAGTGTTTATTTATACTACTCAGTGTGAACATATATGCATTTTAATGTAAATATTTTCATGTGTTTGTATATGTTGCCCCAAACTTCACTTTGGTGTACTTATTAACTTCCTAAAACCTGAAAAGTTCTAAATTGTGAAACACATCCAGCCCCACATGGACAAGATTATGGACCTACATTACCTTCGAAGCCTGAATAATTTCTATTTCTTAAAATGAATGGCATCTTCTTAACTAACTACAAGCAAATAAGACCCTGAACCTAGCAGTAGCTAATTTTAGGATGAAGAAAATATTTCCCAGTACAGTGAGGTGGGTCCTGCATTCCCAGAATGTTCCTTTCAAATAAAATCCAGTCGTAGTACTTTATATACAGGTCACAGAAGTCAGATTTTCGAACTCTAAATTTAGCACTTGCTTAAACAAAGCCTATTCTCTTAGCTTCCATTACAAATAGATGATTAAGGCTCTTTGGGGGATACTAATGTGTCCTGAATCGTGCATACCAAATCATCACAGAACTGTAGAGCTGGAACAGACCCTTGAACTAATCTAAACTATTTCTCCTTTCCTCCCAAACTGTTTAACATCCCTAAATTTATTCTGCCCTATGAGGCAAGAAAAACCTGCTCTAACTTGTCAGACTCTGTCTATAGGAACGCCCTGTAGGTGAATACGAATAAACTGGGCGGGGTCCACCGACAGACCTGGGATCTAAAAGGATGGCCTGAACCTAGCATAATAGATCTTAAACGTTTGGCAAATGTCTCAGCTTATACTTTAAAAACTAAGAATTTCCAAATCCAGAATGAAGGAAGACTCATCTAGCCCGTTAAAACAAAAAACAAAACAAACAAAACAAAACAACTATCTTAATGGACTCGATGAGTCAACAACATAGTGTGGCTGCCAAAAAAGCTACTGATTAGAAACAACTACATCAACAGTAGAACAGCATCCAGAAAGAACGAGGTAACTGCCCTCTCTGCTACAGCTAGTTGGAGCTCATCTGGAGTATTATGTTCAACTCCATGTTGAACTTTGGGAGAGACACTTTGGGAGAGACACAGAAAGACTGAAAAAGTCCAGAAGAGGGATGACCAGGGTAGTGAGGGAATCTGAAACCATGTCACATAAAGAACAGTTGAGGGAGCCGAAGGTATTTAGTCCAGACTCAGAGGGAACATGATCACTGTCCCCAAATCCCTGAAGAACTGTCATGGCACAGAGAGAGCAGACCTATTCTGCATGGCCCCAAAGGGCAGAACCAGAACCAGTCTGTGTAACTACAGGGAGAAATATTTCAGCTAAGTCCATGGAAGTATTTCCTAAAATGTAGAGCCACGGAAGAAGGTAGTGTTAATGTTCCATCTGGCCCTAAAGGTCCTTACTTTTTTCTCCTGTAGTCCCCCATTCAATCTTGGCTGCCACAATCAGACAAACAGAGGCACAGGATCCTTTTTTTTTTTCTTGCATCTCCACTAGAACCTTAATAGCAGAGAATAAGGGCTCCAGGTCTGTCAAATAGATGCATTAAAGGCCTATAACTTTAAAAATCAAACACTTGTCATTAGCTTAGTCTCTTACTGCTGATATAACTATTATTCTATAGTGTCACAGCCTCTCCCTTCACCCTCCTTAAAATGTCCTACCCAGCCAACCAATCAGCCAAATGTTTTGCCAGGTCTGCGGGAGGAGAGTGACTGCTTGCTGGGCAATTAGTTTCAGTTTGCGATCAGTTGTCCCTGTAAATAAAAGAGGGCCATAACTGAGGGGCAGGCAAGAGCTCTCGCCTAGACCTTCACAAGAGAAATTCTTACTAATTCAAAGGGCAGATAGAAGACCCAACCCATCACATAATACATCATCAAACATACTCAGTCATTAGAGGAACATTAAAATGAAACACCCTGCACAACCATCTTCCCAGATGCCAAGACTCCAACTTCACAAGCCAAACTAGGTCTCTCAAATTCAGGTAGAAGTTCTCCTTGGGTCAGAGGGATGTGTTTACTGTTTGAAGTAAACTAGAACCCATGTTCAGATAAAAAGGTCACACCTGATTATATCACTGTAAAGCTACAACTGCCTACTAATATGCTGAGAACTAGACAGAGGCAGTCCATGGTGAATTCACAGAAAAGTACCAACTATGGAAAATTTAAAACACAGAGCTTCTGAAGTTGGGCATCTTCCTAAAACTTTTGAAACCCAGACCCCTGCAGACATAGGTATATTTTAATCCATGAAAAGCCTTGAAAAGTTTGGATTGCAAATATAATCAATCCAGCTTTACTTTATCTAAAATTCATTTGGAGTGGATGAACTCCAGCCAAAGTATTAGAGACTATAATATATAGGATGGACTTGACAAGAACACATTCTTCTCTGTGCTTTTTAAAGTGAAGCACAGAAGCAACCTAAGTGTCCATAATAAGAGATTGGTTAAATTATGATACAGTCCTACAACAAAAAAATGCAACTGTAAAATAAAAAATAATAATAAGGTAGACCTTAGGTACTAACATGGGGGGGGGGGAGCCCATGATACATAGTTAAGTGTATATAGCAAGCTGCAAAAATATAGAGAGAGAATTATTTCATGCTGAGTTTTTAAAAACTATTTTTAAAAACCCATGTGTATGTTCATATCCGCCCAGAAGAATGTCTGAAAAGAGATCAAACTGTTAACAGTGGTAGCCTCTAGGGACTGACTGGAGCCTGGAGGCAGTAAAGGAGTGACTTTCACTTGTTCCTTTGAGGACTTCTGGTTGTTTGTAATTTTTTTTTTGCAAGTAATGGTTACTTTGTGATTTAAAAATAACAACACAAAAGTAATAAAAGTAAAACACATCCATTACACAGACTTATTTATCATATACTAACCTTTCAGTAAGTGATCTTGCTACTTAAACGCTACTGTGTGCTTCCAATTCCAGAACACCTAATTCATCCTTTTTCTATTACGCTTTACTAAAACAAATAAAAACCACCACAGCCCCTACTAGGTTCCTCAAATGCTTACTATCCCCCCTCCAAAAGAGCCTAGTCATATATCATCTTCACAGCAATCCTATGAAGTGAGTACTATTATTATTTTCATTTCACAGATGGAGAAAGGTTAAGAGACCTGCCCAAGATTATATGGTTAATAAAGGGAAGAGCTAGGATTCAAAAGTAAGAGTAGGCTCCAGGGTTCATACCCTCAACCACCATGCTTCCTGTCTCTCGGTAATAGGTCAGTCTCTACGTACAAGGCCAAAAAAGGTTACGCTCAAAATCCAGCTAGAAGAGATGCAAACTTGGCTTTTCATGAGTAAATAATCTGCATTCCTACTAATGTCAACGCCAAGCTTGAACCCAAGATTCAAGACTGTTAAGGCTCATAGTCATGTGGCGAAATTCTCTACAAACTCAGTTACAGTCCAAAGTCCATACCTGACTCCACCGTAGATCACCGAGCCTAAGAATTAGGTCAGAGATCCATTAATGTTAGGTACATCTAGGCAAACGGTTTGGACAAGGTAGGTTTTATTTGCTCAGTTCCAGACCATTTCAGATCGAAAAGGGGAGAGAAGAGGAGTTGTCTCTGACTTTGCTTGAAGACTTCAACTAGCAGGAAGAAGAACCTTATTTTCTACGTGGACTCAAACAGAAATTGGCATTTATCAGCATCAGCAAAAGCTAATACACTAGCTTAAGAGAGAAAAAGGGCGGGGGGAGGGGGAGGGCATCCCTGCTTAAATTGTGCATTTGTCCAAACATATTGACCTTGTAGTTAAGGGACCAGAAAAAAAAAATGGTGCAAGAAAGGGATTTAACCTAATTTATAAATGTGCTCAACCTAGATACACACCTGTCCCAAATGACCGACTGAATCCACTTATTGCGGGGAAACACGCATTATAATGTTTCTCTCTTTTTTTTTTTCCTTTTGGCCCCAAGTGCTCTGTACTACTTTGTAAACAAAATGCTTTCAATATCCCTTCCACCTGTCACATGCACTTCTGATATTTATGTAAACGAGGAGAAATGAACAGGAAACCGGAGCTTCGGGAGGAATCCCTCGTGCTCGGCTTTCGGCCCGCGGGTTGCAGGGGGCACCGTGCCGCCTCTGGAACTTCCCCCAATAACCCGGGCGGCGCGGCGGCGGCGGGAGCCGCGAGCCCGGCCCCGAAGTTTGCGCCCGCAGCGGGCGTCTGACAAAGGCCAGAAAGCCCCGAGGGGAAGGAGGCGCGATGCCTCCCGCAGCGGCTCCCTCCTCCCGAGGAAGCCCAGCCCAGGGGGCGCAAAAGACTTTCCAGGCCGGGGGGGGGGGGGGGGCGGCGGTGATGGGCAGCAGGCTCACGGGAGCCGGGACCTCCCGCTGGGGGTCGGAACCCGGGGAGCCTCTGGGGCGAGAAACGACCCGTTCCAGCCGGGAGCCCAGTCCCAGAGGCCAGGCGCTGGGGCAGGGATGGGCGGCCGCTGGGAGGGTCCTGCCCGCCGAGGGGGCGCTGCCACTCACCTGGGGGAGGCGTCGTGGGGGCCTCGGTGGCAGGTGGGGTGGGCGGGACGCTGCTGCTGCTGCTGCTGCTCCGGGAGAGAACGGGAGTCGGGGTCGGCGGCGTGGTGGGCGCCGGAACGGTGGTCGCCACCGGGGTGGTCGGCGCCGGGCCAGGGGTCGTCGGGAGGGTGGTGGGCGCAGGTCTAGTCGTGGCCCGAGGGGCGGTGGGAGTGCGTTCCACCGCCGGAGGGGTGGTCGGCGAGGGGCCGAGCGGCGCCCGGAAGGTGGCGAGAGCCGGTCCGGCCGTCGACCGAGGAGGGGTAGTCTCCGGGGACTGGGCTGAAGAGGATGCGGTCAGGGGTCGGTGGACGGTAGTGCGCGGAGGTCCGGTCTTCGGGGCCTGGGTCGTGGGAGCCGTCGCCTTAGAGAAAGGGTGAGTGGGCTCGCCTTCCAGCCGCGGGCTCGGCGACGCGTCCACCTGCCCCGCGGCCCCGCTGCCACCGGTGACATTCCCCGCCGCGGTGGCTGAGGCGGCGGCGGCGGCGGCGGCCGCGGCGCAGCACAACAGGGCGAGGCCGCCCAGGCTCGGCAGGCTCCTCATGGCGCGCTCGGCTCCGCCATTCATTCATTCAGTCAGTCGGCTGGTCAGTCATCTTCTCCTCCCTGCACTCGGACCGGGGAAGCCGCCGCAGCCGTCACCGCCACCGGGCGCACCATCGCCACCTCCCTCTGACAGGCGGCCGGCCCCGCGGGCGGGCCCCAGCACGGAGGGAACGACTTGGCCGGGCGCGGACAGCCCGCCCTCTCCGATTGGCAGCCTCTCTTGAGCAATGGGAAGCCGCGCTGGCCCACGTGACCCAGTCGCTCTCCGGCCTCTTTGTAGCCTCTCCGACCAATCAGAGGGCGTCAAGGGGAGAGGGCGGTGCTAAGGCGGGAGGAGGGTGGTGCGAGCTTTGCTCCAGTAGGTCCGGCTCGCGGCAGCCCGGGCTTTGTCTACCCAAGAAGCGGGGCGCGGGCCTCGGGCACCGGACGCCGCGGAGCAGACAAAGGACGCGCCCCGCGCGGCAGACACCGGGCCAAGTCGTCTGCTCCATTGAGCGGCGAGCGCGACCCGGGGCGGGGAATAGGATCGCGGGAGCTTGCCCGCCCTCTTGAACAATGGGGCGCCGGCGCTGCGCTCGGGTGCGAACTGGGCTGGAACCCCGGCGATGGGCGAGGGCGACAGCAGCAAGGATGTAGAGTTCAGCATTGCCTCTGCTGCCCAAGAGAGCTTGACGTTGGCCCTACGACTTCTGCACTGCCATTCCCATTTCAGAGATGGGGAAACTGAGGGCATTATTGAACTAAGACCCACGCCCTCCCCAGGCACCTGCTGTGGGCCTGGCTCTGTGTGGAGCAGGGCAGGGTGCCTAGAGACCCATCAGTAGCGGAAGGTGCGAGCTTCCTGCGTTGGGGAGACAAGATCACACACACTTTACCCGAAACCCCGGGGGAAAAAGGACCCGACTGATGAAACCTCAGCCTCCTGTCGCCTGCTCAGTGGTATAGTGGCCTGAGCGCAGTTTTCTCACCTCTAAATAGAAGATGTTACACGCCTGACCCACCCCCACTTCACCCCACCCTCCACCCACAGAGCTGTTGTGAGAATTATCTTCTAAAAGCGCTTACCCCAGTGCCTGGCCCCCAGTAAACCCGTGCTAATGCTAACTCCCGGTACTCTCAGGGTGCTGTGCTAAGACAAGCCGCACGCCACAGCCCTGCTGTGTCTCGGGAGCCGCCCGCCCATTGCAGGGATTGGGGTGGGTCTGATAGCAGAACTTGACCCTGGGTGACACTAAACCCTGTGAGGTTGGAATTCTGGAGCGCGGCCTCGCCCCATCCGCCCAGGTTCCAGAGCTTGCTCAGGCGCTGCAGCCTCGGCTCAGCAGCTTTCAGAGGGAGCCAGGCGGGGCGCGTTTGTCATCTGACAGGGCTTAATCCCAGCCCCACCGCCAACCCCATTCCTGGCCCCCGCTGTGTGTGATGCTTGCCTTTGTGCGTGGCTGCCCATTAGTCACTGGCCTCCAACCAGAAGGGCAAGATGAGATTTGCGTGTGAACCTGTGTATACGTTAATGAAAAAAAAAAAAAAACATTTATTTACCTGCAAGAGTATTGGGTGGGGAACAAATATGTACATGCTTGTGTATGAAAACATAAACCTCTTGTGACTCTGTGTGTATGAGTATTATCCATATTTGTGTGAGCTTATATGGGAGCTAGTATCTATCTGTGTACATTATGTGTATTGGTGTGTGTTTTATGTGTATTTTCTGTGGGGGTTTTTTGTTTTGTTTTGTTTTGTTTTGTTTGCCTTTGTGAGTATCTATGGGTGTGTCTTGGTAGGTCCGCCTCTGTATGTAAGGGGGGGGGGGGCAAAATAAGAGAGGTGTGTGTTGGTGTTCTGGTTTCAGACCAGTATTTAGCAAACACAAATCAAGATTGTTTTTACCTCTCTTGGGGTAAACAAGTCATGCCCCTTCCCAAAATTCTCTTGCTGTTTCTTCGTCACCCTTAAACCCCAACCAAAATACCACGTCCTCTGAGACTTTCCAGGGTCTCTGAGTGGGAATTAACCTCTCCATCCCCAGTTTTCCATTGCCCTTTGTTTATTCATTGATTACAACCCTGATCTATCCATCTATCTCTCCCCTGCCTCTTCCTAAAAGGATTACACAAGATGAATTGAACTGCCCACATGGCTTTATTACTTCTCACAGGCATGCATCTGCCTACTATTCAAAATACTAGAACTTGTGATTTATGTCTGTCTCTCCCATTAGGTGGTTCTCTCTGTTCTCAGCCTAGCAGGGATAATACATGTGAGTGCTAATCCCTGCTGGTTAGCTTGAATTAAGACAAAAAGAAATCCAGCGTGCCATGGGAAGAGCCTGTGTCTTTAGAGTCAGGCAGACCTGGGTCATCACTCTGCCAGCTGCATGACCTTGGAAGAGACTTTGTGCCTCTGTGAGCCTCAGTTTTCTCATCTATAAATTAGGGCCAATAAATTCTGTCTTAATTAACTTAGCTAAGGATGGTAGGGAATGTTTTTACAGAACCTGGCACATGGAAGGTGCTAGATCTGTGTAGGTTTGTCTTTCATTTATGCCAGTGTGACCTTTGAGTCTTGTTGGCTAAAGGATCACAGCAGAAACCCTTGTCCCATAACTTCCCCACCAGGAGACATGGCTTGATAGCTGTCCTGCCAGATGTCCCAAAGTGGTAGCTGAAAATGCCAGGATGACCTTCAGCTGTGCTACGTCAGAGATTCTCTGGCAGTAGAAGAGCTGATGCAACTTCTTTGCCTGGAGAAAAACTAGAAGACCTTGCAGAGGTGATTCAGGCCAGCTCTGCACCTCAGACAGGGATCATCCCTGCTTACCAGATGGGTTAATTATCCTGTAATATGTACAGAAATATTGAATTTTTTTCCAGGCAATTTAAGTGTATTAATGTTATTCATTCCACCTATAATTCTTAAATGTCTTGTTCTGCCTTTATCTCTAAACTGCAAGATGACTTTTTAAAAATTCCTTAGGGATAAATACTTTACTTTGTGTTTAAAAGTCAGAAACACCATATTCAACATCAGAAAAAGATATTATAGTTATTTAATTTAACCATATAAAGTCATCAGAAGGGTGGCTAAGAAGACAGTATAACAACCAGTGATACTAGATCATTGATCTCTTACTATGTGCTGGACATTATACTAAGTGCTATACATGAAATATTTTGTTTACTCCTAAGCAGAACCTCAGGAAGTAGGTACTATTATTGTTCCTATTTTACAGATAAGGAAACTAGGGCACAGAGAGGTTAAGCCATTTGCCCAAGGTCACTTAGTAAGGACGGCTGTCTCTACTAATTCCCTTAACAACTGTGCTATAAAGGGAAAGTACTTATAATAAAACGTTGATAAGAAAAGAGAAAATAAAAATTATAGTCGTGACTTTTTTGTGTAATAAAATGTTAACTGGCACTTTTCCCATTGCCCCAGAATTACAGCTAAGGCCCAGGGCTCTAAAGAGAGCTGTCAACCCACCCGTGACACCTGGGGCTACAGGCCTTAATGATGCCAGAGTGGGGGAAGGGTGACGCAGAGCAGCAGGAGTCAGAGGGGGCCTTGTCCGAGTCCATGCACAGCCTGACCTTTCTCCTGTAGGCAATGCAGACACTGTAGAGGGCCCCATCTGATTCCTCTTGTATACTCAGCACCTAGCAAATATACAGAAGTGGCTCAAAAATTGTTTATTGAGCTAAATGGAATCTCATTATGGGGCAGACACTGTTCCGGGAGTTTTGCATTCATAACGCATTTATTCCCCAAAGCTAGGGCTATCGCCCATACTTGAAAGAGGAGGAAACTGAGCCTCTGAGGGTTTAAGGGACCTGCCCAAGATCCGCTGAACTTCAAAGCCCAGGCTCTTGTCTAGACATCACAGTCCTTTAATGTGGCAACTGTGCAGCACGTAGTAGGAGGTGGATGAACACACTGAAAGAAAGAAAGCATACATACAGAATTTAGCCCTCCTGCTAAAGCAGAATTCAAGAAAAGAGGGGCTTTGGGCATAAGGAAAGAAGGCATAACAATATGATAGACATGGCTCAGCAAAATGTGAAGAACTTTATCTCCACATTCCAGTAAAACACAGAAACTTTCCCCTTTCTGGTTTCATTGAAACAACAGTGCTGACATGGACTATTGCTAATCCTGCCGGAGCTTAGCCTCACATCAGATGTGGCTAAATGCAAGGTCTGGCATCCTCTGCAGAAAACTTGAGGATTATCGGAGCTACCATTAACAAAGCCAGCCTGGCAAAGGACAGCAACAGACAACTCGCTGGGAAACACAAGTGACTAAGAAGCATGAAATACCTGTACTGTATGTTAAACTTAAGTAACCAAAGATTTGCAGATTGAGATGATGAGTTATAATTTTTTAACCTATTGATTTGGCAAAGCTTTAGAGCAACTGGTAATACCTGTTGCTGGCAAGGGAGTGCCCCACACTGTAGATAGGAATGCAAAGTGATAGCACCTTTGCGGGAAGCCTGAAAAACGTTTGTGCTCTTTTGACTCATTTCCACTTGTAAAGAATATATCCAAGGGAAATAAGTAATCAGATGTGAATAAAGATGTATGTACAAAATCATTGATCAAATGTTACTGATAATAGTGAATATTAGAAAAAATCTAAACAGATCATAAAAAGGGATAGGTTAAATACTTTGTGCTCTATGACCTCCTTATGTTGGAAAACTATGCATCTATAAAAAATAATACTCGTGAAGGGGCTTCTCGGTGAAAAAATGGGTTACCCCTACACTCCTGGTCCAAGTGCGAGCCAGGAGGTAGAGCTACAAGAGTTCTCATGTATAACTAGTGGCAATGCAACATGCCAAAGCTACTTCGGAAGACTGTGGTTTCTAATAAAATTAAACATACTCACTATATGATCCAGCGATAGTGCTCCTTGGTATTTACCCAAAGGAGCTAAAAACTTAAGTGCACAACAAAACCTGCACACACATGTTTATAGCAACTTTATTCATAATTGCCAAAACTTGGAAGCAGCCAAGGTGTTCATTAGTAGGTGAATGGATAAATAAACTGTGGCCCAATACAATATTATTCAACACTAAAAAATTGGCTATCAGTCCATGAAAAGACAGGAAGGGATCTTAAATGCACAATACTGAGTGAAAGAGGCCAATTTGAAAATGCTACATACTGTATGATTCCAATTATATGACATTCTGAAAAAAGGCAAAACTATGGAGACAATGAAAAGGTCAATGGTTGCCAGGTTTTGTGGGAGGGGGAAGGGAGGAATTAAGAGGTGGAACATGGAGAAATTTTAGGGCAGTGAAAAATACTCTGAATAATATCATAGTGATGGATACATGTCACTATACATTTGTCCAAGCCCACAGAATGTACAAAACCAAGAGTGAACCGTAATGTATACTATCCACTTTGGGTGAACATGATGTTTCAATGTAGGTTCATTCATTGTAACAAATGTGTGCCACTCTGTTAGGGATGCTGATGATGAGTGAGGCTAGGTGTGTGTGGGGGCAGGTGGTATATGGGATGTCTCTATGCCTTCCTCTCGATTTTTGCTGTGAACTTAATTAAAACTGCTCTAGAAGCATAAAGTTTTATTTAAAAATATGTTACATGACTACTTAAACTATGATCCCAATTATGCAAAAACAATGTATGAATATACATATAAAATAAAATACACCAAAACATTCACAATCTTTGTCTCTGAATGATTGTAGTTATGGCTATTTAAAATTGTTCTCCTTCATACTTTTTCCCATTTTCCAAACTTTTTTACAACAAGTACACACTGTTTCGGCAATCAAGAACAAACGACAATAGAACTCACTTGGATCTAGAGATAAGTCTGCCAACCACATCCTTGATCTACCCCCACAGTATCTTTGTAAGTGACGAGGAGGAGAATGTCTAAAATCATCAATTCCCATGAATTCGAAGCACCTTCCCCCAACAATGAAGCTAAATGTTAAAATCCTGCTTCAGAGAACTTCTGGTGTTAAAAATAAGCTCAGAGAAGCATTCGCTGCAGTTCTTGGAGATCTGCTGAGGACGTCATTCACAGTGGGCACCGAGTCAAGCCCTTGCTCGTCATCAGTGTTGGCTGCAAAGCAAAGAATTTGAACCATTCGGGGGATGAATGGTGCCAGGGCCTAGCAAACAACTCTTGCCCTTAGGTTGCTACAACGGTAAGAAAGGGGATTTACTGACAGGTGCGGAAGACACAGAGTTTTCCCAGTCATTATCTCAGCTAAGCTTTGCAGCCCCTCTGGAGGGAAGGTTGCAGTGACTAATGTTTACTGAGCACCTATTATAGGCCGGACATCAATGCTCAACCATTCATGGACATTACCCCTTTTAACCTTGCACTATGAAGTAGAAGGAGTGATTCCCTCTACTCTATATGTTAAGACATTGTCACTCAAATATGCCCAACTTCACCAAGCTAGTAAATGAAAGAACTAGCATTCATAGCCATTTACTTAGACCTCAAGTCCAGAGGAATTTTCACAACTGCTCACTGAACTTCTTCAGCTTTGATTATTTTTATTGCTATTGTTGTTCGGAGAGATGGTGGTTTAGCAGTGAAGAGTGCTGGGCTCAGTCCTGGTTTTTCCAGCTGTGTAACCTTGGACAAGTCACTTAAGCTCTGTGTTTCAGCTTTCTCCTCTGCAGAATAAGGATCAAAATATCTATCTCATAAGACTCAAGATCAAACCAACCAATGTGTGTTAGAAATTGGGCCAAAGCCCGCCACATAGTAAATACTCAAAAGATAAGGGACATACCTAATTTTCTTAAACCTCATCTGCTCACATAGTGGGTCCAGGCCAGGAGGGTACTATGTCCTTATGGTTCAAACCCAGAACTTCGGGACTCCCAGAGGAGTCCTACTCCCCAGCCTGCTTCCATGCCCTCATCCTCTTGAAGAGCCTCCTTCACTGGAGTGGGCACCTATCATTGGAAGGTGTACCAGCACCCAGGGCTGGGAGAGCCACAGGAGTGGGCACTGCACTCCCCGAGGGCACCTGGGAAATCCAGGCCTCTGGGACTAAGATGCTCTTTGTTGAACTATTTTGAGTAGCCATGCTGATTTCATGCTGGCTTCTGAGGGCTGGAGGATGTGGAAAATCCAGTCTGAGAGGAGGAAATATTTTCCTGGAAAAGCCATAAAAAGAGAAAATGTCAGAGTTGGATTCAAACCTGTCCTTGTGCAGGTGATAAACCAAGACCCAAAGAAGAAAAGGGCCCTGGCACGGTCCCTCACCACACACCAGCAGCAGAGCCCGTGTCGGATCCAAACCCTCTGACTCTCGCCCCGTCAGACCCCAACCCTTCCTGACAGAGGAGGCAGCCGAGGGGCAGCAAGGGACCTAGACTCGGCTGGATGGAAACCTAAGGGCCTTCCTCCCACCCCCAACCCCCGACCCGATGGGGGCTTTCTTTATGTCACCTGGCTCCCCCTCGAAGAACTTTCCTCTTGAAGTCACAGAAATGGTGCTTCGCTGCCAGCTTGTTATCAATGGCCAAGGCAGTGCGCTAAGCGATGACAATAATCGGGGTCTGCTCTCAGGCATCAGCCAGGGACTCGGGAATGGCAAAATCTTCCAAATTAGGCCACATGAGTGCGAGGGAACTAGAAACAACATCTTTCCCATTCCATCAGGCCTAAATTAGAACAACGCTGAAGAGGGTCCTGGGAGATCAAGCCTCTCTCAGGCCTAAGGGTCTGGCTTCCTTTCTCACACAATCGCTGTACTTTTCCTGCAGCCATTGGGCGTTTATTGTGTGTGTGCAGTGCCTCAAGGGCAGCCCGGAACTTGGAATTGGATTTAATCATTAGCTGCATACCGGCAGCTCTACTTCTTTAGAGACAAGAATCTTGGGATCTCTGCCATCTCTGGTCCCATGATGAAGAATTATTCTATGAATCAGCCAAACGGGGCTCTCAGCCTTCAAGGTGAAATGGTCTCATGGGAAAAGTCTGCAGTCTACTGGGCCTGATGCCCTACTTCCAGCCTATGTGCCCTAGGCCAGCACTCAACCTCTCTACACTTCAGTTTTGTCATCTGTAAAGCAAGCGTATATATTGGTCTACTCCTTCTGCTCTAGGAGGAGTCACTCATTCGTCAGAAACATATTAAGCACAGATCTAGAGATAACCCTGGTGAACAAGACAAAAAATAGACAATGTACCCTGAACTTGTGCTTACAATGTGCTGAGCAGGAAAATCAATCCACAAATAGATGGGCAAGCAAACAAAGTTTTTACAGATGATGACAAATGTTACGGGGGAGATGAAAAGGGTGTTGTGACGCAGAATAACTGGGGGACATTCCCCCAGGGTGCTCAGGGAAAGTCTCCTGGAGGATGTAACATTAAACTTGAAATTAGAAGAAAGAGCTGGCTCTGCAAAGGAGGAACAGCCAGGGCAGGACCCTCAGGTGGGGAAGGACTGGAAAGGAGACCAGATCAGTGAAGGGGAGAGTGGAGCAAGATAAGGTAGGAGCGAGCTAGGCAGAGCTCCAGAGCCATGTGAGCAAGCCAGATTTGCTTCTAAGAGCAGTGAGAAGTCAAGGGAGGCGGATCATAGGGCGGCGAGGACAGGAGCATGGGAAGCAGTGAGAGGGCCAAGTTCAGGTACAAGAGGGTGGTGGCCCAGACTGGCCTAGAGGCAGATTGGGGATCTATTTTTGATGTAAAATTGTCAAGACTTGCTGTTGGATCTGGGCGTAGGGTGAGGGAAGGAAAGAAATCAAGGATGATTTATATGTGATCGCTCATTCATTCAACACACATCAACTAAGCACATGTATGTTGCAGATAAATATGGGGATGAAGTTCAAAGCTGAGTCATGGAGAGAAAGCAGCGAAGAGTCGAATTTATACGTCTAAATAGGCACAGCCAATGTTAGAGAACATCTAACTCTGTTGAGGGGAAAGGAGCAAAAAGATCTTCCTAGGGGAGGGGACTTGGAGCTGAGTTTTGAAGGAGGAACAGGAAGAAGGAGGAGGCAGGGATTTGGGGTCACAGACCAGAGTCCTGAAATAACAACCAGCACGGCAAGAATAATCGTGGCAGTTGCTGATATTTCTGAAGTCCTAGCCATGTGCTAGGTGCTGGAAGCCCCTTTTAACTCATTGAGTCCTCATAGGAACTCTGAGGCACGGTTAACCTCTGTCACATAATCTGCCGAAGACCACCCAGCCTCATGCCAGGTTTCAGCCTCATGCAGTTTGGCTCCAGAAGCCACACTCTAAACCCCACACTAAACTGCCTCTCCGTGGGAGAGTACTGCGCCTTAAGGGGTGGACGAGAGCAGAAAGTATAGGGTGTAGGAAGGCAGGAGTCGATGAAGGCGAGATAAACGACATGAAAGTATTTTGCAAACTATAAAGCATCGCCCCCAAGCAGATCATCATCACTATTATTAAATAACCACCTTCCCCTCTGTGGGAAACTCTGGATTTCTGGCCTTGGAGGGCAGCGGCTGCCTGGGGGCCTGCTCAGAGAGCCGGTGTCCCAGGAGAGGATGGCTGGAGTGAATCTGACTGTGAGCTGGGGAGCAGCAGGCATGGGTCCCCTGCCCTGTGGCTCTGCCCTAACTTACTACATGGTTTTGAGTGAGTCATTTCTCCAGCCTGGCCTTCCCGGTCTGGCAGGAGCAAGGATTCTAAGTGTTTGTCCAGCCTCCACATTTTACACAATTGCTGCTGTCATTGGTGCCCTGCTGCTCAACTAGACAGAGAAGTAATGTCTGCTTGGGGCCCTTTCCCAAAGCAAAATGCCACCTTGAATGCAAGTGGCACCTTCCAGGAGCAAGACCCACAGGTGGGAAGCCTATGGCTCATGCCTCTAAGTTCGATACCTGTCATCCCTCCTCTCCCTGCTAACACACCGGTCTCCAAGCCCCTTAACTCCAGCCCACTCCTGCCTCTTCCAGTCCTTCAGGGGACGCCAGGCAGCACCAACAGCCTTGAGACACGATGTGGTCCGAAGATGCAGGCGCTGCGCACATCCTCCTGGGTTCTGTCCTGAGTTTTCTTTGGACCTTTCTTACATGTGCTGCTGCATCTGCTGCCATTGGTTTTGAACCCACTGCCCAAGAACAGGTGTTCATTTGGGGTGCGGCGTTGACCTTTCTCCTCATGCCTTGGGATCTCCACAGTGAGAAGAGACTCCCAGGCCTGCAAGAGAACCTCTCCCATCAGAGCAGTGCAATCCGAACCCATCTTGCTGACACAGAACTTCATAAACTGGAAGGCACGTTTGTACATTATTACTTCACACCTCATTCCTGTTGCACCTCGTAAAACCCCTGAACTAGTCTGGACAGGGGCGGGCTTGCCAAATAAAGTACAAGATGCCAGTTAAATTTGAATTTCAGATAAACAATGAATAATTTTTAAGTATAAGTACATCCCACACATTTAATGGGACATACTTATACCTAAAATAGTATACCTTGTACATCTGAAATTCAGATTTAACTAAGCGCCCTGTACTTTTTCATTGCTGCGTCCAACAACCCCAGACAGGGGGCATTAACTCCACTGTGCAGAAATGGGGCTCAGGAGGATGAAGAGATTTATCCAAACCCTCTGAGAACGGGGACCCTGTCTGATTCCTTTTATAAATTTCAGTATTTCCTTATTTATTTTTAAACATGAGAAGCATATTCCCTTAAAGCCAGTGTGTCAATCCCGTCAGGGGTGATGTAAAAGATTTACGTTTCATGAAAAGCCTGTTCTTCTGAGAATGAATACCCTGTGTTTGTGTAAGTATATATATTGTGCAGAACATTAAAAACTTAATGATTCATTTTTAATTCCTGCTTCTCAACCTGGAATTAGCACAGAGATGATGCTTGGGGGGTGTTTATTCAACTATTGGGCTTTCGGAGCCTCTCTTTCCTATAGGCGCCCTGCAGGGTGAGAGGGAGAGATGGCTCCTGGCTCCCGACAGAGCGGCCCCACGAACTCAGTGTTCGGCTGGCTTCCCTTTTCTTTCTATGTGGTTGCGCCCAAGATTAGCTCAGATGAGTTTCAGGAAAGCAACGTGAAACTATAGAACATCCCAAAACGATCCCAGGACATTATGAAAAGGCCCCTTTTCATCATACTCCCTTCCTCCTCCAGGTTCAGGACCACAGCGGGGCCTGCCCAGGGCCCTTACATCCAGGGAGGTCTTGGCAAAGATGCCGCCCAGGGGATGCTGACAGGGTCCAAACGCAGAGGCCCAAATTCCTCTCCTGCGCTCTGGACCAACAGGCCAGGCAGGGCGCTGGTGGGACAGCCTCCACGTGACCTGGGACTGGATTCAGCTCATCTGTCTCATGATGGACACGTCAGGCCCAGTCCACTGACGGATCACATGCTGAGGTCACCTGCCCAGCCGGAGCTGTGAGTAAACACAGACACCAAGGCAGACTTGCGCGGCTGCGGGCGGAGGTCAGGGGACTTGGTCCCCCGCCAGGCTGTCCGCCGAGGACAACGACCTACCGAAGAATTGGAGTTTGGGCGCCAGCACTAGGGTTTTGGCAGCTGAGCTTCACCGGTAGAATCCTAGAACGTTACGGTGAGAAGAGAGGAGGGCCTTAAAAAGCATCTAGGTCTAATGCAAACATTCTTGTTTGTCGAGAGAAAAAAAAAATCCCCACACAAGGTTCAGAGAAGGAAAGGACTCAGTCAAGCTCACACAGCCCCTCGGCAGCAGAAGCGGGTGTGGAGCTCGTATTTCTCCCGGGGGCTGCATTCCTGACTCAGGCCGTCAGCTTTCAGTTCAAGGCCAACAATGGGTGGGCCGGATGTGGTCACTAACTGGTATACTGACAGAGCCTTAACTCGGGCCCCCCATGAACATCTTAGCCGGCTCTGTCGCCCCCTGCTCCCTGGAGACCCTGTGGTCCACAGGCTGCAGATTAGAAGTGAACCTCTCCCGCTCTCCGCCGAGCCCCTGAAACTGGAGATGAAGTGGCCTGCAGACATCATCTGATCTAGTTCCCGAGCATCTGTGCTGGAAAATCATCCCAGGAGCCAGTGCGCTCCTGAGGCGGCAGGTGGGCGGGCAGGCCCTGGGGAGGCGGAGGGTGGTGAGCCGGCCACAGCGGGATGGACAGGGTGTGGAGCTGGCGCACGTAAGCGGCATGCAGTCCAGCCGCAGTCCAGCCAAAGCCCCCTGGGCTGCCAACCAATATGCACATCCCACCGAGGAGCAAAACCCAAAAATCCTGAAAATCGGATGAAGAGAAGTGAGGGCGGCCTGTGCCTGGGAATCCCGGGTGGGTCCCCTGGGGGTGCTGGCGTGGGTCTGAGCTCTGAGCAAACAGAACAGCCTGTGTCGCTGCCCCCATGGAACTTAAGTTGTAGTTAAGGAGTGAGAGAACACCTGGGTGAGTAAGCAAACAAGGGCACATTTGGAAATGCCAGTGCTAGTTAGAAGACACAGGCTGGTAACCAGATAGAAAATGGCTCAGGGGCCCAGTGACCTCCTGGGAAGAGGTGGCCATGGAGCTGAGGCCTGAACAAGGACCAGGAGGCAGCCCTGGGAAGAGCCAGGGAGAGGGACCTGCACTCGGCGGGGCTCCCAGAGAGGAACAAGTCCAGTGTGGAGCGGGCTTGAGGACGAGAGAAGCCAGAGTGGGTAGGGGACAGTGCACAAGGGGAAGAGGGGAAGGAGACACAATCTGTGAGGAGCTCCCAGCAGGAGACCGCCTGTGAGGTGGTCTGAGCTGCAGCCCACCGCCCTGGGCTTGGCCAGAGATTGAATCCTGGAGATGATTCCACGTCCAGAACAGGAGACCCACGGCAGAGCAGGTGTCACAGCGTCATTGTGTGACATGTGCTACGCAGGCCAGAGGCTGGCACACCGTGTGGCTGGGGTGGGGTCGCCGGGCAGCTCCACAGGCATCTGCAGCCCAGCCCTCCAGTCGGACAGGAAACATCCATCCCAGGTTTCTGTCCAGGCCAAACACCTTCAGGAAGCCTCTTCCGGGGGCTCCTGCAGGTACTCTACCCCTGCCTGCCCCCACCACCACCACTGCCCGGAGCCCCACAGGTCAGAGGCAACTAGAGAAAAAAGCCTGGGTGGTAAGCGTTGTTGTGGAAGGCCAGACTGGGCTGCTCCTCCTTCGGGGGGCTCCGCCCCTGCTTTCGGAGTCTTCGTGGGGGCCCTTCACCTCCTGCCCCACGCGGGCCTGTTCTCAGGGTCAGTGACAGTAAAACAGTTCGCCCTGCGGGGGAGTGGCACCCTGGCCTCTCCCAGGTGTCTTGCATTGTATTACGTCAAAGTCAAAGTCCCGCGTCAAAGGAATGCGTCTGGAATTGCGAAATTTCAGTAATGGGCCAGCCAGGTGAGGGTAGCAGGCAGCACCTGGTGACTCAACAAGTTGCTGTCAGGGCCCTGCCTGGAACCAGGTGTTCTACATTCAGGTTCGGTGCAGGGATCCCTCCACCGGGCTGTCTTACCTGGTTCAGGTAAGACATTTACTCCCACCCACCACAGGCGCTTAACTCTTGAGAGTTCATGGGAAAGAACAGAGAGCACCCAACTCTATTCTGACTGCCAAGGTATGACTCCGGCAGAGGCAAGTGAGGCGGGGGTGGGCTGGCCCTGCATAAGCTGACAGAGCGCTGAGACATCCATGGAGGACCTTCTCACAGCCCCTTCCAGAAAATTCTGCCTGGCTCAGCAAGCTGCCTTGTCCTCTCACTGGCACTGCCTCCGAATTGCTTTCCGATTTCGGACCAGGAGAGAACCCACGGGTGCTCTCTGTGAGCTGGTTTTCTCTGTCTTGAGGATGATCGAACCTCGAATAACAAGGCCAAGAAACTCCATTCTCCTCCGGAGTCCCTCAGTCTGCTTCCAGGACTTTGTCCTAAGGGCTTACTCCTCAGTATTGTTCTAAGAGTTTGTTCTCATGAAAGTAGATAGTATTCTGCATGACAGAAAACTGGAACTACCCAGACGCCGCATGTCAGGTGGAGGGACCAACCCTGTGCCATGGGCTTGAAGGAATACTATGACGAGCTTCAGAAGTGACACATATAAATCTTACCAAAACATGAAAAAATCTACATGAAACGATGTTCAGGGAACATACTAGAAACCCAAACTGTGCAAGTCTTTTTGGTTCTTGCCTGGAGACTCCTCCTGTTCCTGAAACTGGGAAGAGCTCAAGAGAGACTCAAATAAGATGTTCATAAAGCCTGTCTTCTTTTCCGTGGGTCTCTGCGTGATCAGAGAGTGTAAATAAAATAATCCCTGTGAAAAATGCCTTTTCATTTTTTCACATTGTTGAGTATCACATTATTCCCTTTCTTCAGCAAACACAGCACATGATGTTCATGCCCGCCGATGGCTCGGCCCGTGATAGACGGCTGGGCGGGGAAGGACTACGGGCACCGGGACTCAGAGAGAGTAGAGCTGCTATCCTGAGCGGGCCTCTCCTTTCTCCGGGTTCCCCCGGGAGCTGGGATCCAGAGAGAGCACATGCACCCACCCGAAGAGTGGTGTGCTCCAGGGTCAAGGGCAGAGGAGCAGTGCGGAGGGCCGCTCTCACAGGCAGCACTTGTCCCGGACCAAGAGAAACCATCCCTTTGCCCCCCCACCCGTGGCCTGTCCCGGAAAACGGCTCTGCTCCCCCAACTCAGAGCATTAACTGCATGTCAGCATCCTCCAGGGCAAACAACAAAAATCAACCGACCAGGGATAACTTAGTAAATATTTTAATCATCGTTGGTGTCGCTGTTGTATGCAGGCACTGTGGTAGGCTTGGTGGTCAGGGCGTTATGTGCATTATGTCTTTTCATCCATAACTCAGAAAAGGGGGCCATTACTCCCTGGTAAAAATGAAGTCAGTCAGGGTTAGAAAGATGGAGACACTTCCCCCAGGTCACAGACTTAGTAAGTGGCAATGATGGTTTTCAAAGCTAAAACCTACTGCCAGGCTGCACATCTCCGCCACCAGGTCCCGCCGCCTCTACCACGAAGCCCCTGCTGGGCCGCGGCAGGAATCCGGCCAGTGGACGCCGGGACCGCCATCCTCCGTGGGCCTCTCTATTGGCCTTCCCACTTCAGGGCAATTCCCAGAGAGCCGGCGGGAGCTGGCTGTTGACATTCACAAGCGCAGGGACACGAAGCCGGCTTTCCGAGCAGCTCACATGAACTGGCAAGACGCAGAAATGCTCTCGTGACCTCAGGAAACATCTGCAAGCCCTCAAGGAGGCACGACCTACCCCTTTATCGCCTCTCTAGGAGAGATAGCGGGCCTGTCCCCTCAGCAGGGAAAGGACAAACACTGCTCTTACTTCCCAGGCTGGGTCCTGGCAAACGGAACGGTTCACGCCTGCTGAACTTTGAGGATCAGGCCCTCGGGAGCAGAGCCTCTGTGGGCGGTGGGTTGCAGCCCTGAAATCAGAGCCAGCACCTGCCCTCCGGGGCTCACGGGCCGTGGAGGAGACAGGGACGGGCCGCATCCACAGTTCGGGGCCTCGGCTCAGGACAGGGGATGTGGGGCAAGGGGAAAAGCATGGACTCCAGCATCGGGAGGATCTGTTTCTTCACATCCTGGTTGTGTGACTTTGGGTGAATTTCCTAACCTCGCTGGGTTGTTTCCTCATCGGTAAGAAATGTAAATAATTATACTTGTATTGCTTAATTCCGATGAGAATTACAAGAAACAAGTACACCAATACTTAAAATTGCCCAGCACAGCGTAGGCACTCATAAATGACAGCTACTGGTATAAAGATGACTGGTATTATTATAAAGATGTGAGTAGGGCCATCTGTAAATGGTGTTGTTCAGGGGAAAACAACAGAAGGGACACATGAGCTGGTTTTGACAGGTAAGTAGGAGTCTGTTGGGCAGCCAATGGGTAGAAAGCATGTTCGAGTCAGAAACGACAGCAAGGGCAGCTTTGTTCCTGAAGGAGCAGGGAGTGTTCGAGCAGCACGGAGTAGACCCGGCAGGAATGACTGCAACATTCCCCTCAAACCATCAGGGACTAATTAGCCCTTCGAGGACTTTCTGAAATCCCCTTTGTAGTGTTCTCAATTAAAGGACCTCGCAGTGTAAGTCATAAACAAGCATCCTCGTCAGCCACGTTCACTGAGGTGGAGCAGCCTCCACGCCCCCCGCCGGCCAGTCCACGGGGAACAAATGAAGCTGAGGACAAGCCCCCACATGCCCGGGCCTCTGATTCATCTTCTCTGGAGTTAGGCAGACTTGTTTTTCAGTCCTGGAAGAGATCCTTTCCTGGCTGTATAACCCTGGTAAGCCTGTAATGTCTCAGACCCCTCAGTGTTGCATCTGAAACCACAGGGATATCGATGCATTGTATCGAAGTCATTGGGCAGGATCTCAGCACCGAGCATGCGGCGGGTGCTCTCTGCAGTCCAGAGAAAGGGCCGCACAAGGTCAGGACTGACATCTTTCTGAGGAAGCCTCACAATCTCAACCACAGAAGATAGAAAAAAAAAACTTTCACCAAAATGTTGTAGTTTAGATATTGCCCTGCACTTTGTTTTCTTTCAATGAATGCCGAACTGTGTCCATATAGATTCCTCATCCCCCTTTTTTTTTTATTTACGTACCACAACGTTTTCAATTCAGTGGTTTTTCATATATTCACTACTCTGTCGTTCCAGAGCAACTTTATCACCCCCAAAGGAACCTCATGTCTGTTAGCGGTCATTTCTGTTCCTCTCTCCCACCAGCCCCCGGTACTACTTACCCTATTGTCTATCTCTCTGGATTTGCCCCTTCTGAACACTTCATATGGATGGAATCATACTGTGTGAGGCTTTCTGTGTCTGACTCCTTTCACTTAGCACAACATCTTCACCATTTATCCCTGTTGTAGCACGGATCAGAGCTTCATTCCTTTTTATGGCTGAGTGACATTCCATTGTGTGGGTGTTACACCACATTCTGTTTATCTCTTCATTCATTGATGGGCATTTGAGTTGTTTCTACTTTGGGGCTATTGTGAATAATCCTCATGCTTTTTCATGATTGTATTGTATTCCATTGATTGGATGGAGCATAGTTTATTGCAGCACTTCCCACTGAAGGATATTTCTGCTCTTTCCCATTTTTTTTTTGCTAATGCAACATGCTAACACAAAAAAATGTTGCCACAATATCCTTTTTGTCTTTCATAAGAGGTAGCCAAAACTGACCCCATTTCCTGAGGAAATTATCCAACCAAAGCAAAATGTTATATTGACAAAGATATGAATTGCAGCAATTTACAATAACATAAAATAAGAACTACTACAAGAGTCTATTTAGATAAATTCTATTATTTGGTGAAATAATGTACAGTCAGTAAAAATGATAATTATGAAGGCAGCGTACATCAAGTGAATTGCTAATGATGGTTTTAAATTAAAAAAAAAAAAACGACAAAATGAAAAAGGGCATCACTCACCCCTGTTGGTTCTCACAGTAGTAAGACATGGAACTGGGAAGCACACCCATACCCTCTGTCCCCAAGAGTCCCATCTCTGTCATGTCACCATGGTCAACAGAATCTGGGCTCCCTCTGAGGAGCAGGCTGGGGACCAGTGCCAGCCTGTGCAACTGAGGGTGCATGAGAGGACCACTCAGAGGAGGAAGGAGGGCTCTTCTCCCAGGTGATACCTCTCAGGTTGTCAGAAGGAGGGCCATGGTTAGGCTATGTAACCGTGGTGAGACTCACAGACCTAGGTCATCATGGGGCCATGGAACCAGTCACTCGTGAACGGAACGGGGGGCCTGTTGGGAGGGGTGCCCTCTGAACTTCCAGTGTGCCTTGCTCAAGTCTCTGGCCTGCATTCAGCATCTTGGACAAAGGCTCACTTCTTCAAGGGCTGCCTGATACTGAACTTCCCAGAGCAGGGAACGCAAATACATTCACCCGAAGCAATTGTGAATGCATTCAGCTGAACCAGTCACGGGAAATGCTTTTTGTAAATGTATGCTTTCTCTTATTCTACTACAACCATTGCCATTAGGAATGTACAGCATAGCAAAACCAATGATGAACATACAGCCTCTAAATATTAATGGGACAGCTTAGCCCCAGTGAAGGATGTTGGTTTTTGTTTGAAATTGCGATTCGTGTGTTGGATTCTATCAATACGCTTAGATTATATTGATTATTTAGTATAACAAACTATAATGTGTAATATTTATTATAGTATATATAATATATAACTTAAACTATGTCATAATAAATAATAACTTAGATGATATGTGTTATATGTCTAAATATCCTAAATATTTTGTTTAGGAATATTTTGTGCTAAATGTATAATTTTTGTTAAATCAAAGTTCATGTAAAGGAATATAAAAGACCAACATTCTATGTTGTTCTGTAAAGTGTATAGCAATTCCCAAGTGCTGTTCTAACACAGCCTAATCAGCTCCATGGACTGTGAAATGGTCACCAAATGTCCCCAGTCTTAGGGAGAAGGTTGAAGTTATATTTCTCAGGTCACAGCTAAACTGCTCTCACAAAAAGACTATAAAAAAAACATAGTGGCCCAAACATCCTCCTGCTCATCAATTAATTTCTCTCTTAAAAAAAAAAAAAAAAAAACAACAACAACAAAAACGACCAGCCAGGCTGGGTTGGTGAGGTGACTCTGCTATGAACAGGAACCAGGTTCCCTGTTGCTCTGCCTTTCCCTCCCCAGGGATCCTCGTTTGCTTAATTAAAGCTGGGTTGCTACTCCTGGGAAAGAGGAAAGAGCCAACGGGTAACACAAAGAGCTTAAGTTAGAGATGACCCAGAAAGTGTGTACATCCCTTCCTTTTATATCCTATTGGTCCATACTTAGCCACATGACCACATACAGCTGCAAGGGAAGCTGGGAAATGTAGTCTCCACTCCCCCAGGAAGAGGGAGAGGAGGGAACTGGGGGAAAAGCAGCCATCTGCTACAAATATTGTTTTTTAATATAAGAAAATGTATAACAAGAGTCTTAAGGCCAAAATGGAGGCATAGGTAGATACTCTCTGTCTCCTCGCACAACCAAAAGAAGGACAATAACAAATTTTAAAACAAAAAGCAACCAGAACAGCCAGAAAATCAAACTGTATGGAAGTCTGAAAACCAAGGAGTTAAAGAAGAAACATTCATCAGACCAATAGGGGGGGCAGAGATGGGCAGGCAGGGTGCAGAGGACTCGTGGCAAGGTGGGGCTGCTGAGGCAGCAGCTGGCAGAACAGGCAGTCCCACATTTGCATGCAGACAAAATTGGGAGGAACAACTGGGGAGCAAGACAGACCACAAAACCCAGGGTTCCAGTGCAGGAAAATAAAGTATCAAAACCTCTGACTGAAAAAACCTGTGGGGGTTGTGGCGGCAAGAGGAACTCCCACAGGAGACTTCACTGGAGAGACCCACAGGATCCTAGAATGTACACAAGCCCACCAACCTAGAAATCAGCACCAGAAGGGTCCAATTTGCTTGTGAGTAGCAGCGGAAGTAAATAAAACCCAGACGAGAGCCTAGCAAGCGGCATTGTTCCCTCTCGGACCCACCCTTCATGTACAGTGTCACAACACAGCAACGTGGATTACTCTGCCCTGGTGAACACCTAAGGCTCCACCCATTACTATATAACAGACCCTCCGAGACAAAAAATAAAAAATTACCCCCTAAAAAAACACATCAAAGCTCCAGAAAAAATACAACTAAGTGATGAAGAGACAGCCAACCTATCAGATGCAGAGTTCAAAACACTGGTAATCAGGGTGCTCACAGAATTGATTTATGGTCACAAAAGAGAGGAAGAAGTGAAGGTTATGAAAAGTGAAATAAAGGAAAATGCACAGGGAACTAACAGTGACAGGAATGAAACTGGGACTCAGATCAACGGTTTGGACCAGAAGGAAGAAATAAGCATTCAACCAGAACAGAATGAAGAAACGTTTCAAAAAAATGAGGAGAGGCTTACGAACCTCCAGGGCAACTTTAAACGTTCCAACATCTGATTCATAAAGGTGCCAGAGGAGAAAAGAAAAAGCAAGAAATGGAAAACTTACTTGAAAACATAATGAAAGAGAACTTTCCCCATCTGGCAAAGGAAATAGATTTCCAAGAAGTCCAGGAAGCTCAGAGAGTCCTTAAAAAGTTGGACCCAAGGAGGAACACACCAAGGCACATCATAATTGCATTAGTCAAGATTAAAATTAAGGAGAGAATCGTAAAAGCAGCAAGAGAAAAGGAGACAGTTACCTATAAAGGAGTTTCCATAAGACGATTTCTCAAAGGAGACCTTGCAGGCAAGAAGGGGCTGGAAAGAAGTATTCCAAGTCATGAAAGGCAAGGACCTCCATCCAAGATTGCTCTCTCCAGCAATGCTATCCTCGGCAACAACCCCGTCACCCTCCAGGTGGAGACAGTGAGGCTCTGAGAGGGTGAGTGAGTTGCCTGAAGTGACACGACTTGTCAGAACTGGGATTCTTCTGTCTTCAAGGCCGGTGTTCTTCTCACCACGCCACACAAGAAAGAAGGCTTCTGAAAACAACTTGACCCCTGACAACTTAGTCGTTGTTGAGGTGTACACAAAACAGAATATGCCTGGAAGTCCCTACAGGACTTAAAATAACTTAAACACACACGCACACATACACACACACACCCTGAACTTCTGATACAACCAGTGCAGATAAGGAATTGCACACTGAGAAAACAAACTTTCATAGCAATAGAGATAGGATATGAGAACTCCATTCATTCATTAAAAAATCATTTGTTGAGCACCTGCTCCATGACATTTTCAACCCACTAGATCCTGGTAATCAATGGCGGGCAGATGTGGTTCTTGTTGGTGTTTTGGTGCTTATGGTTTTAAATCCTGCTAATGGTTGCTGAACCTCTAGTAGGTACCGTACATTTTCACAGCTGTTTGTCTGTTGTATCATACACCAATAATATTAGCCCACACTTAACTGAGTTAGGATCGCGGCACTGTTTCTGCTCTCACGACGACCCTATACAATAACTATCATTAACCTCATTCTGCAGAGGAGAAAACTGAGAATCAGAGAGGTTAAGCGAGTTTCCCAACGTTACACAGAGCTGTTTTCCAATGTATGTCTCTCTGCCCTTAAGCCTCATGGGGTCTTGGCATCTTCACCTTCCAATGTCCACTCATCACAAAACCTAAATAAGGGCCTACACTCAGTACATTTGGACTTACCCATACATGATGAACTTAGTGGGATGGGGCCCAGGAATCTTCTGGTCTTATAAGATCCCCAGATGCTTCACATACATGCTGAAGTTTAGCAACCACTGTCTTAATTTGTCACCTGGAATCCTACAGTTCCATCGCCCAAGAAAGGAAGCATGCCATTCCTTATATTCCACTAGGGGGCAGCAAAAATGAATGTGTCTAGAGAAGCTGTACCCCATGGTGGAAGGGACTGGAGTCAGTGATGACATTCATTGATTCCCCAGGCCAACAGGGAGGGCCTGCCAGGAGCCAGGCCCTGGGCTGGGCGATGGTGGATGGTTCCTATACTTCTGCTGTTTACAAACGAGGAAAACTGCTTTGGAGCAACGTGGTAGATGAAAAACAAGGTAATAACATTTTGCAAGTCCTCCCTTCAAGAGGTGAAGTCTCTTCTCCACCCCCGGATTCTGCGCTGGCCTCCCAGCCTGCTTCAACAAACAACCTGTGGAGTTCTGGAGCCTGGACCTCAAAGCCTTGCGGCTCCTACCTTTGCCTTCTCGGAAGATCGATGTCATCGAGAAACCCAGGTGGGAAGACCATGCGGAGAGGCCCAGCGGCACCAGCTCAGGCCCCAGAAGCGTGAGTGAGGCCACCTAAGACCACGCATTACCTAAGACCCGCTGACTGCAGCTGCCCGCGTGAGCCTGGCTGGAACCAGCCGACCCAGTCAACCCACTGAGTTGTGAGAAATGATAGTTTTCTTAAGCCACTAAGTTCCAGAATAGAATATTACATTGATAGAAGCAAGAATACATGGGGTGGGGCAAGGAGGATTCATTTACTTAACAATTATTTACTGTGTCCCGCCCAGTACCAAGTATGTTATCCCAGGTGTGGGGTTCTGTTCCTTATTGAACAAGATAGGAGAAGCCTCCAGCCCCGCAGGGGAGAAGACAGTCAATAAATAGGCAAACTGATAGATATATGATTTCATATGGAGATAAATGTTATGAAGATAAAAAGCAAATAGGCGGTTCAAAAGTGATTAAGGTTGGACTGGTCAGGGGTGTTTGGAAGATAAAATAGTCGTGGAAATTTCCAGAGAGGTGAAATTTGAGGATAGTCCTAAGTACTAAGAAGAAGCAAGGCCTGTGGAGAGCTGGGAGAAGCGAATCCCAAGAAAAGAGCAGGGTCTTGTACAGTCAGTACAAGACCCCAAAGCAGGAAAAATCTTAGTACGCCCAGAACCCTGCGTGGAGGCCAGTGGGATTTGTTAACTGCAACACGTGTGTCCTAATTGAAACAACATTTTAACTCATTTAGAATTCTTTATAGTTTAGTTTTGCCACCATTCAGAACAGGGTAATGTCAGTGACTCACATTCACTAAGAGCTAACTCCAGTGAATATACACAGTTCTAAAGTATTTGTCCAAATATGTTTTAAAAAGTTATTTCTTTTTCTGGCATTTGAATCGGCAGGCTGTTTTCCACTTTTCTGTAGTTCGCATTGTCTTTGGTGATTTTTGAGAAGGTTCAGAACCTGATTTTCAGATAGAGGCTACTCTTCCAATAGTATCAAATGGTTTAAAATCAGTTAAAACGAATGATGGGGTCCCAGTACGATAAATGAACACTGGGCTCTCTCTCTCCCCTTCACAATTCATTCCGGAGGAATTGTCTAAGTGAAATGGGAGGATGGAGATGAAGAACTTGCAAAACAAATTACAAAGAGCAGCTCTGGGGAGCAGAAGTCTGTCCGGAACCGGTGAGCGTGCCCGGGAGTGGGAAGCGGGTGCCGGCAGCCTGGGGAGAGGCTGGCTGCGGAAGGGCAGGGAGGGACGAGGCTGAAGGAAAGGCCTGGAAGGTCGGCCACTGCCTCACCCAGTGCTGTCTTGGGACAACCACTGCCCGCCCTTTCCCTTCGGAGACCGGCTCGCAGGCAGGCCGCCTGTCGGCTCCTCGGGAAACAAAAAGCCCCAGTGAGAAGCAAAGTGAAATGCAGCGAGAGATCACACGGCCTCCTCCCAGGGCTGCTGCTCCCTGTGAAGGTGAGGGCAAGTCCTGTCCCTGAGCAGAGGGTCAGTCCCATGCGAAGACATGGGATTAACGAAGCGGGATCAGGAGTGATTGTGTGGGGCCTGGGCTTCCGTGGCTTGGGGCTCGTCCCCTCCTCTCTCCTTAAACCCAGTGAGAAAAACCTAGACCGGAGCCTGGTCCTCAGCCCTTCCCCAGAACACTGCTCTGCAGAGGAGCTGAGAGCCCAGGGGAACACAAGCTCACGGACCACACTAATTAGCCACCTGAGGAGCATAACCACCGAACACGAAGAGCAAGTGTCTTCAATAGAAAGCAAAATCATTGGGGTAGACTGGCCAAGAATACAGGTGGCGAATGCACTTAGGAAAACAAAGCATTTAAAAATACAAAGCAAGAACCGGAAAGCATTTTTTTTACACTTTTAATGAGGTATAATTTTGCATAAATAAGCTGCATGTATTGAAAGTGTCCATTTGATGACTTTTGACGTATGTATACATCTGGGAAACCTTCACGATAGTCAAGATAATGAACATTTGCATCACCGAAGGTTCCTTCTGGCGCTTGTAATCCAACCTTCCCTCCACTTCCAACCCCAGACAACCACTGATCTGTCACTAGAGGTTAGTTTTATAGGGAGAAGTATGTATAAATAGACTCATGTAGTCTGCATTCTTTTGTGTATGACGTAATTCACTCAGCAGAATAATTTTCAAGTGCATCTGTGTTATTTGTATGTGTTGTTGGTTTTTCCTTTTTATTGTTGTGTAGTATTCCACTGTGTAGCTAAACCTCCATTTGTTTATCCATTTGCCAACAGTAAAATACGTTGGTTAAGATATTCCTAAAACTTTTGCATATTCTACGTTCAGTTCTTCTAAATCGCTTTTGAAGTCAAGATCACTTTTGATGTCAATGCCTGTGATTTTTTGACATCTCTTTTATGTTGCCAAGATCATTGTTTACAAAGCATTTAAAATAATTTATAAAAGAATTAAATGTCTTTATTGCTGAGCTCTAAAGCCAGCTTGGCAATATGTGATGCTGACTTACTTTTCTGTACAGCTTTTTAATGTGGTAAAGTACGTACTAGATAAAATTTGCCATTTAAACCACTTTAAAGTGTACACCTGGGTGGCATTAATGAAATTCACAATGTTGTGCAACCACCACCACTGTCTATTTCCAAAATTTTCCATCACCCTGAGCAAAAACTCTGTATCCACTAAGCAATAACTCCCCATCCTGTCCTCCCCCCAAACCCTGGTAACCTCTAATTTACTTTCTGTCTCTATGAATTTGCCTATTGTAGATATTTCACACAATAGAATCATCCAGTGTGTCTTTTGTGTCTGGGTTCTATTCCCTAGCATGTTCTGCAGTTCATCCATATTCTAGCATATACCAGAACTGCATTTTGTGGTTGAATAATATCACATTGCATATGAATATACCACATTTTGTTATACACTGCTCTGCTGATGGATATGTGGGTTGTTTCCACCTTGTAAATAATGCTGCTGTGAACAAACAAGTATCCGTGTGAGTCTCTGTTTTCAATTATTTTGGATATATACCTAGGACTGGACTTGCTGAGTCATGTGGCAATTCTATGTTTAACTTGTTGAGAAATCACCCACGTGTTTTCCATGGAAGCTGTACCAGCTCACATTCCCACCGGCCACGCTTGCCAACACTTTCTTGTCTCTCTGAGAATAGCCATCCTCATGGGTGCGAGGCGGTGTCTCATTGTTGTTTTAATTTGGTGTCTTTCACAGCCTCTCTCTCATTCTGCTCCCTCTTAGTCCTCTTCTTTTTTTAAACATAACTTTATATGAAATTTGGCCTTAATGCTTTTGTTGTTTACTTTATGTAAAATTATTTTTTCCTGACTTTTTGGAATGAGATTACATTCAGGAAGGATTTTTCAGCCTTCACGGAGCCACCTCTTCTGCTGTTTTTGTGTGGCATTTAAAAATAAGGCAGCTTGCTTTCTGGGACTTCCTGCCTCTGTCCTCATCCTTTGTTGAATCTGGTCCTTTTTTCCTTGTCTTCAAATTCTGGTAGTGTCTTCCATGTTCCTATATTGACTATAAAGACCCCATGAATAATAACACAGCATCTCCCCCCCGAACCCTTCTCTCTCTCTCTTTGTCTCTGTAATGCCCATTTTTAATTTTAGTCCCAGGAATTTTCCCTAGTGTGGGACCCTGTCCTAGAAGACAGCAGGTCAGTCTCATGAGCTTAGAAGGGTTGCCCGGCTCCAGCCCTTTCAGGTGTTCTTACCACAGGCCCCTGAACCCACCCACCACTGGATTGGACAGAACCTCTCCCAGCTTCAGCTGATGTTTTCAAATTGGTTGCTTCACCCTTCAGTGATCACCCATTGCCTCTTTTGCGTCCTCCTGTTCTCAGGTCCTTCATCTCCTACCTCTGTTCCTCCCCCTCTTTTCTTTTTCCTTTTCTTCTTACATAAATGCTGTTCTTGTGGAAGCTTCTGATTTTCTTAATTTGCTTAATTTGGGGGTTCATGGAGTTACCTTGTCACCTAGTTCTGTTATCAGTGTTGTCTGGTTTTTTAGTTTTGCTATTTAGTTACTGTTTTAGGTGGGGATGCAGAGATTGAAAAACTATGTTGCTACCACCAACAACCTGCTACTTTTGTGTTGAATTTTGTTGTTATAATGATTTTGCCTTCAAATTCTGTTAGTGTCTTTCATGTTCTTACTATATTGACTGAAGACTCCCATGAGTAGCAATACAATCCCCTTAGTTTGGGAACTTCATGGAGAGTGACTTGCTCTGGGAGACCTTGGTTGCGACCTGTAAGTAGAACATCTCCCTTCTTTGTGCTTCCTTCTTGGGTTTTTGTGTGTGCACTACCCCTAGAGAACCATGGGCTCCCAGAAGCAAGAACCATACACAGCTCATCTCTGTATCCCCAGCCGCTAGCACAAAGCCCAGCACAGAATAGGGACACCATATTTCCTGAGAGAAGGAATTTCAGCCAAATGATGCCTGCAGCTGTATTAAATAACTAAAATGTATTATTCTTAAAAATAATTTTTACTCATTGTAGAAAACTCAGAAAATACAAACAATACATGGAATATGTTTACCTATAATCTCATCCCCAAGAAAGAACCACTATTACCCTCTTTGGTGTAGTTCATTTTGTCCCTATGCATAGTTAGACCATTTCATTTGAAATATGCTGTGTGCCACTTTAAAACCTCTTTCCCACTGATGTTTCTGCATTTTCCCATGTTACTAGTCCTCATAGCAGTCTTTAATAGCTACGTAATATTCCAGTGTGTAAGAGCAATTTTAGTACAAATTAAAAGCATTTCTAAAACAGTAAGCATGAGTGTATGCAGACTGCCTGTGGGTGTCTTGCCATCACATGCCCTATAATAACTGGAAATAAAGTAGGAGGCAACTCCAGTTTTGGAATGCATTCAGAGTGACCCTAGCCTTAAGTATGAGGAAGTCCCTGTGAATTCAACCCATTGCCAGATGCTATTCTGAAAAGTTCCACTAGGTGGCAGAACGGGTTAGGTAATGGCAGTGGTTCTCAACCTTGGTAGGCAGGCAGTAGAATCACCTGCCACGCCCCTACTTGAATTTCTGATGCTTTAGGTCCAAGGTGGAGCCCAATAATTTGCATCCCTGCCAAGTTCCCCAGTGATACCCATTTGTGGAAAGGAAACCACACTTTGAGAATCAGTGTAGACTCATCAATGGCCCCTTCTTCTGAGTTTACTTTGTACCCGTTCTCAAGACAGTCTTGTAGGGGAGAAAAAAATGAAGAAAATAACACTTATTTTTTGGTACGTTTGTCAGCTTAGACTGACACACAGCCTTCACCTGTGTTTTTGTTTGTTTTACTGATTTCCTCTCCTTTAGAGGTCTAGCTTCGTGCCCTTAAAGCCTGAATGATCAGCCTGCTGCAGAGTGGCCTCACATGGCTAAACCTGTCGGACCAACAAACTCAGGAATGTCTGCTCTCCTGTGACAGTCTCACAGATGGAAAACCTCCTTTCTGAACTCCCAGAGGCCTGGCGCGTACACACCTGCCAGCCCCTCCCTGACTCCGCATTAATGAGTAATAATAACACACCAGGATGACTCTGCCCTTGGAGCCTTGTTCTGTTGCTTCTAGATGAATCCCTCGTTTTAAATTTCAACACAGTTAATTTGGGGAAAAGAAAGTTTGTAATTCATGATTGCCCATAGTTTCCTTTAACTATTATGGATCACCTGTGGTACGTCTTCATCGAGAAAACTTTGAAGACACAGATCTATCTATGCCCAGGCCTGTCGATGAGCTCTCCTACAGCGCTACGTCTTCCTGGGACCCCTTTCACAGGCCAGGCCCACTCTGCAGCACACCACACTCATTCCTGGGGTGTAAAGAGCGGTTGTTGATAGGTTTGCTGGACACCGATCCTTTTTATGTCCTGAAAGGGAAGTTTCAATGCTTGCCTTGTGTCGAATTATTGTTTCTAAAAGCAGTGATGCCTAGGTTAGCGGAATTGTATTGGTGACTGTATCTCAATGTTTTCCAAATTATTTGGAAATGTGGTAAAAATAAATGGGTAAAAGATGAAGACAGAATTCTAAAGATACACAGATGAGCACATATACAAATATTGGTGTTGGCATGTTCAAGACATATCAATTAACGCAACCTTGAGATACCTTCCTTATACCTGCTAAACTGACAAACATGTTTACGATAACCACTCAGAATTGATGATATTGTGTTGAAACATACACACTCTGGCCAGCAAGGTGACAACATAAATCCCTTTACTCCATTTGGAAGGCCACATGATACATATGAAGCAAAAGCCATGGAGTGTCTCCTCCTGGACACAGAGAGTTTCTGGGGCCAGAAATGTTCTCTCTCGACTTGGGCAGTGGTTAGACAGGTGTTCGCTCTAACTGTCGAGTGAACTGTGGGTGTGTGTTTTATGTGCTCTTCTGTGTCTGTAACAAAAAAAGTTAAGAAAAATATATCCTTTGCTTTTACCAACAAGTCATCTAGTGGGAACACGTTCTAAGGATATATAAGCAAAAAAAATTTCTCTGTAGCATTATCTAAAAGGCAAAACTGCAAACCCTCTAATTATGCACCAAAATAAGAATAGTTTAGCAAATTACAGGTAATAATATTACAGAGTACTATGGTAATTGCAAAGACTTGAAGCACATTTCTGACCACAGAATACAAAAAAGGACTTGCAATCAATCTGTACACATGTGCATAAGGATTAGTATTAATAATTGTTATGATGCAGGAACTCTGGGTAATTTTCTCCATAAATTGGTGTTATCATTATTTTACCACCAAGAGAACAGAACGTGTGGTTAAAACAGAAAGCACAGGGACCTTCCACTGGCAAGGACTACACATGTCTAATCACAAAATGATCATCAAATGTTCTGCCCCAGTGTGCTCAGAACACTGTGGATGTTTATAGGATAAGGCAGAACGGGGAAGTCTCAGAGAGGAAGAGCTATGTGTTAATTGGTCTTTCATTTTGCTTCAATGCTGATATTCTCAAAGATATTTTTCCTCCGTAACACATAGCCCCTGAGATAATCCATGACATTTATTAAAATAACTTATCAAGCCCTGGCTGGTGTGGCTCAGTGAATTGAGTGCCTGTCTGCAAACCAAAAGGTTGCTGGTTCGATTCCCAGTGAAGGGCACATGCCTGGGTTGCAGGCTAGGCCCCCAGCTGGGGGTGTACGAGAGGCAACTGATCAATGCATCTCTCACATATGGGATGTTTCTCTCCCTCCTTTCCCCTCTAAAAGTAAATAAATTTTAAAAATAATAATAACTTATCAAGAACTTACTGAGTATTGTGAAAGAACTCAGTCTTACAATGTTGCTGGGGAGATGAGGTATTCACCCAAACTTTGAAAAATTTCTGGATCAAGGGTGAAAGCTAATGGTCTGCCAGCTGCACAAGGTACTTGGTGATGGACTGCCAAATGCATGGCACGACTACCCTAGACAGAAGCGCTGAGTTGGGCTGAGTGCAGGGTGATAGTGGGTGGAGGCTTTGATGATGGTGGGAGGTCAGTGGGGTCCTGAAGGCTGGCCCTGGGCAGGTGGAGAGGCACATGGAGGGCTGTCCCAGGAGGAGGAAGAGGCAGAGTGCAAAGGCAGGTAAAGAAAGAGCAAGAACTGAAGGGAGGAGCTGGGGCTCAGCTATGTTAGGTTCGTAAGTCTACACACCCCCTGTTGGTAACAGGGTCATTAAGGAGAATGTAAGATGGTTCAGCAGGTGCTCAAGAGGGAGGGAGGAAGGCAGCAGTCCAGGTTTGAACCTAAGAGACTTGCAACAGCAAGTGGGTGGGGGAGGAAAACAAAGCAGGGAAAATCCCGGTGTGAAGGCTACAAATCACAGCCCCAGCCTCCACCTCACCACTTACTCCTCCTCTAGTTAGGCACATTTCTAAGCCTCAGCTTTCTCATCTGTGAAAGGAATGATACTCTGCCCTGCAATGGTGCTTTTGGGGATCAACGGTGTAAGGACCCCGTCTGATGACAAGGGGCCCTACAAACTGAAATTAAGAATGAACCAACTCGGGCACCTGCTGAGTAGAGGAGGGAAGAGGGAGGAAGAGGGTTGCAAGGTCTCCCTCCACCTGACCTGCATCGCTGTGCTTTCTTCTTCCATTTGCATCCACAGGTCAGAGTTGCCAAAATTGCTTCTTTGCATTTTACTGTTACATGTATTGTTTTCTCTCTTGGGTCTCATTCAAAATCATATTGTTGGGCTCACGTTTTAGTGCCTGCAGAAAGTGTAAAGGAATGGAGCTACTTCCAATCACAGGAGGGGCAGTTCCACCTCCAAAAACACATTCTAAAACATACTCACTTTTGGAAAGTCCCCTCTGAATTGGTGGTGGGGGGAGGGGATAGGGAAGCAAGAAAATAGTCTTAACTACAGAATGTATTTTTAAGGAAATGCAGATTTATTACTTTCCAGTACAAACAATAACTTGGGCTTGGCTAACCAAATGTTGCCTAATTGAGGAACCTGTTTTAATGTATAGATATAAATGACTTATAGTTAGCACGATCACTCACGGGTAAAAGAAAGTTCTATGATGCATGAGAAGAACGGCTCCTCTTAAACAGAGACCTTGTGCCACAATCACTCCACTATTTGTTGAAGCAATCCCTACTCCCCCCGACCCACAGACCAAATATAAACTTCACCTCATTCCCCCTAGATCACAACATACATCAAATTAGTGAAATGCAAGTTGATGAATGTGACCACGTTGCTACAGACGTTGGGTTGGAAACCAGCCTTTTTCAACCTGAGCCTTAGTGAAATACATTTGGTTCACAATTTGGGTATAGGGACTCCAAAAAACTGTTGAGTTTGTATCAGCTGAATGAATAATTTGCCTAGTTTAAATATACAAAAACACCTTTTCATTTGAGCACATCCCTGACTAGCAGAACCAGCTGACTCTTTAAGCTACAGTAAGTAAGTGGGTTTACACTAGTCAGGAATGTAACACTAACCCACGAAATCACTCTAGAGAAGACGAAAACACTGGACTTGACTGCAAAATACCTTTCCGCAGGGAGCATGAGTCTTCAGCCTGATTAGGCTGATGGCAATGGTGTGAGACTATCCAGTCACCTATTTGAGGATTTAGCCTGAAAAAAAAAACCAAAAAAACTCACTTTCCTAGAGTGGGCATGGGGAACCTGTGGTCAGAGAGACACTGCCGAAGACAGCTAGTGGGCACTTCTGTCAAGAATGCTAACCTGTCCTTTCATCAGACTCTTCATCTGGGGACTACCTCCCAGCAGTGTCTTATATGTCCTGGCAAGAACCAGCAGAACCAGAAACAAAGGCTCCATCAAGGGCACAGACCCTTTAGGTCTTCTCCCCTATCCCAACAACTCCATGTGACAGTGCACCCTGCCCCAAGTTGCATCCTGGAGCAGCTGATTCTGCACACTTCCCTGCAGCAAAAGCAAGTGATTCAGACACCTAGGCCTGCAGGAAGCCCGGAGAGGGCCCAGAAAGCTGGAAGTGATGGGGGGCTGACACACCTCTAGGCTCCAAGCAGCCAGGGCACAGGAGCCCAGCAATAAGGAGCTAGCTGGCTGGGTTTGGCCAAAGCAATGTGCAAAGCCAGACTCCACTATCCTCAGCTACTTTGGGTAAAATGCTTAATCTAACAGAAACAATTTCTTCATGTCTAAATAATACTGTTTCCAAACAGATTGTTTTCTCCCTATTTTATAAATTCAGAGCAGAAATCCATCTCCTGAGAGCAAATATTAGAAGGATTACATAATCCTCATTCACATTTTACCCTAAGCATTTTCAATGGCCAGAACAGAATTTTCAAACTTTCAAAGATGAAGTGCAAACCTTAAAATGTAACAGCAATATTCCTCACCTTCCATTGATGAGAAGCTACCCAAACATGGGAACCTTCCTTCGGAGCTTCTTCAAAGTCGAGCCCCTCCCTGGAGGGTCTTTCTTCCTACTTCTCTACTAGGTCTGAAAGTTGGGTTAGGACCAGCTTTGACAGCACTGACTACTTCAAATAACAGGGCTGGAGGAAACTATCGTATTTTGCTGCGTATAATGCGCTCCCATATTTTTGGTCCAAACTTTCAGGGGAAAAAGAAATCTTTCATTTTAATTAATATTTAGGAATAAAACTGATTATTGTATCCCAGGGTATTATTTTGCACACGGATATCATTATTGCTTTCTAGAATTACATTTTTAATGCATAAGCATAAATAAAAGAATTAAAAACATTTATGTATAGAATTAGTACTACCCACGTATAATGTGCATCCTTATTTCTTCCTCAAAAATTTGGGCAAAAAAGTGCACATTGTACACGGCAAAATATGGTAGCTTCCACTGAAATGGGAACAGAGTCTGCTAAAAACCTCACGCCCAGCTGTCCAGGACCCCGTCACCCTGGAGCCCGGGTTGTTCTGCGCTTTTATGGCCCTGGGAGAAGCCCTCACATCCACCAAACTCAGTGTCATTAAAGATAGCCAATATACACAAGGATGGAGTCATCTGCCCGTAACTTGAGAATTTTTCAGAGATGAGAACAGCCACAAGAGGCAAAGCCCTGACCCTCCCCTCTGAGCTAAGGAAGCAGGCATCAGCATGTGGAGAACACGGCCCCCAGCTCAATGAAAGGGCACCAAGCAACTACAGCTTGTTATCCCCTGGCCACTTTTGCTGACTCCCCATCCTGCTTCACTGTTTTAAAGGATGAGTTAGTATTCCATCCTTATAAAAGCTGGCAACAGTATGGCCACATCTAGCAACTATAAGGCAATTAAATAAAATGCTCTGGAGCCATGAAGGCCGCCGTGAGGAGGAATCGAAGGACTCCAGCCCTAGCCTCCGGGGCTGCTGTCAGAATCCGTCGCGCTCCGTGCCACCGTGGTAACTACGCACATGTTCACACTGGAAATGGGAAGTGGGACACACCACACAAGTTTCAGGTTTGTCACTTCCAAAACACCCCCCCCCCCACAAAGGCTATTATAAATGACTCACTCTTTGAAGCTACTGAATAATCTCCAAGTGAGGCGGGAGTAGGGATGGTCATGGAAACAGTAATGTCAGTTATTTGTTTAGGCTGCATGGGAAGGAAAAAGTCATTTACCCTCATCATCGCCCCAAGTCTCCTGAGGCTCCTGCAAAATAGATTCCAGCTGCAATTCGGGTTCCATTTCTTGGAGGACCAAGCAGAGCTTATACAAAGAACTCAGTATGAGATGAATTTAGGGGATGGAGGAAGATCCTGTTCTTTTACCTAATTCCTTTAGAGTGTCGCCATGGCTATTAACCAAGCCTGTCCTTGAACCCATCGATTCTCTAAGCTTCACAGCAGTCAGCAGTTCATTGCCAGGCTCTCGCGAATGCAGATCCTGGGAGAGCTGTGTACACACTGCAGAATTTGCATCATTCTCAGCTCTGCTGGGAACCCCTTCTCCCACCTAGGATGGGTACGCTTTGCATTATGGTCGGCAAGGAGAATGAGTAACTCACACTGCCAGGCAGGGGCTCTCACTGAGGGTCTGGTTCTTATGTTCATCTTTAAATTACTTTCCCGCCTGTGAATGAAGCATGCCCCCTCCCCTCACTCCCCTGTAACACAAAGGGACAGCTGAATGGCCCAATTTGTTCAAACATTTCCACTGCCGAATCACACAGCCTTCTTTCACTTTACAGCAATGAGAGAGAGGGCGGAGGAAGCCAGCTGGTGGCCCACAGACGTGACTGGCCTAGCCCGCTGTATTCTAAATTATCTTCAGTTAGTCGTCAACATTTTTAAATCAGGAAATTTCAAACAAAATTCTGTTCCTCCTGAAAAAAACGGAAGACCTGCCAACGCTGGACTGGGCTCGTCTCTGCCTAATGCTTACAGCTGAGTGCCTGCCCTGTTCTATGAGCTGTCTGCGGTTTGGCAGTCCCACCCAGCGCCTGCTTCTCATTTCTGTCATCTGCGTAACTCCCCTGGGCGTGTGAGTTTATGAACCCTAATCAAGGGCAATTCCTTCATTGTACAGATTTTTAAAAAGAGGGCCCAGGGACAGAAAATAAACCTGCCTGAGGCCATACATCAAGTTAGAGGGAAAATTAGGGTCAGGTGTCTTTCTCACACAACACATGGCCTCTCTACAGAACCACAACTCCTACCTGCACCTCTCCCACCCATCGTTTACATATCCTCAGTGGAACATGTGCATGTTCTACATTCTCCTTTTAGCCATCTCTTTCATACATTTGGTTTCCTTACAGATGACAACTTTGTATCAGTGGTTTCATTTATATATTATCTCCAACCCCAAAGAAACAATGAATCAGTAATCAGACAAAACAAAAATATCAACTTTTACACATCTCAGCAGATGCAGGACCAGAAAGAATCTCACAAATCATCTAGCTAACTATTAGCTGTGCAGACAGAGAAACCAGGGCCAGGGGCGCGACACGCCTGAGGTCGCAGGGTTCCTAGGCAACAGAGCCCGTCCAACCTTCCACCTCAGTGCTCTTTCCACCGCACCTCGTCACCTCTGTGCAGGCACCTGTGCTGTGGGAGACCGAAGACCAGCGGGCCCCAGATGGAAACAAGAACTACGGGACTCCCTCACACCTCGACGTGGCTGGCCTGGACTCTGCCAAGAACTGGGAATTAGAATACGTTACAAACAATTTACAGAACTGGATTTGTATTGGAAGACAGACTTTCTTTAGAACTGGTGTTTGGTGGAGAGTTTTGGAATGTCACAGGACTTGGTGGTCTTTGTAATACTGCTTGTTATAAAGGCTAAGCCCCATGTGAGAAAAATTACTGTAAAACATCATAGCACCTTTGCTTCAACTTTGAAAGAAAAAAAGGCGATGGTAAAAAGCTTTAATAATAGAATGAATGTGTTTTTATAGGCAACCAATTAGCAGATTAATAAATCATTTGAATTTCTTTACTTAAAACCAATATTCAAGAAAGATGAATCCAAAATGCATCCTCTTATACTGACCAACGTAACTACATACAAATGAAGTCAATGGTGTGCCCCCTTAGCATGCTGCGCTGTATGTCAATAAAACGAGCCCTTCCCCACCCAGAGCCCTGGCCCCTGGCAAACAGAGATAAATGATTGTGCACTGCGTGATGATACCATTAAGTGAGAACTTTGGTTCATGCAGTCGGCCGCCACAGAGGTTGCACTCAAAACCCGCAGCCCAGGCACCCAAAGTCGGCCAGCAGTGGTGGCTCGTGACGTCAGCCATGCTCCTTCCACAACACCAGGTGAATACTGTGGTCAGGCATGCTGGTGGCAAAGACCAAGCCCGTGTCATTGTGCCCATCCAGTCCATTCAGCCAGGAAGCTTCGCCTGCCAGAAAGCTTGAGCCTCTCTTTGATTTCCTGTACTCTGGCAGGGGCCAGCGGCTAATCAGGCTCTCTGTCCGCAAGTCCATGATATACAGGTAGCGGTTGTCAAACAGCAGGGCAAAGACATCTCCAAAACCAAGCAAGGCCAAGTTGGGTATCTCAGGAGTCTTGATGACCCTACAAGAATGAGAGTAATAACATGAACCGGAGGGCAACTTTGCTTTTGTTTATGCTACTGTAATCTTCTCTGGAGACATTTAAAAGCAATACAAAATTCAAGCAAATTTAGAGTTTTAAAAGTTTTTGATAAAAAGGAAAATGGAGAGAAGTTCAGCCTACTTTAAAATGGGGGCAGGGGAGGAGAGTTCATAATAATATGACAACGCAGGCATGTGAGGAGAAAGGCAATAGTTGATGAACAGTTATAAAAGCACAAAATGCCCATCAAAGCTGGTAAGGACCTTACAGATGATCTCATTTAACATTCTTTTACAAGATGTAAAGACTGAAGCTCAGCAAGGGTAAATAATTTGGCTAAAGATTCACAACTAGTCGAATACCAGGTAGAACTAGAATGTAAGACCCAACCCCTACTGCTAGGTGAAAAGATTTACTCATGAAATCCTGGAACACTGACCGAGGGGAACCTCCTGAACAAAGAAGGAGAACCAAGTGACTTAAGTGCTGCTCTCAGCAGGCAGCACACATGTATAGGTCCCCTCTAAAACAGTAGAGACTAAAAATAGTAAAAGTCTCCCAAATAATCCAGAAACATTCATTAACAGATTCACAAAAATCTGTTAGAGAAAACTGGGGAAATGTGAAGAATAACCTCAACCTTCTCAGGTTCACAGTTCCCAAAACATCAACAACAAAGGTACAAAATGGGAGAGATCTAGATAAATGGCAGCACAAATTAAAAAACAAAAGAAAACTTAGGTCTCTGTTGTCTGCAATTAGTAAAGTAATAGATGGACAATAAAAGGTGATATCCTCTTTGGAGGCAATAGGAAAGGAGCTACAAGGTGAGGGATCTACAAAATCTGCTCTGCAACAGTAAGTCTGGGCCCATGAAAGGCCAGGTTAGCCTACGTTTTAACAAGGACACTGCCAACTAGAGTATGTCTGAGAGGTCAACCAGCATGGCAGGGCCTGGTAACCAGCAAAAGTAAGACACAGCTGAAGGAGATCAGCTGAGGGGGGAAGAAAGAGAACTGGCAGGGACGGGGAAAGTACACATGACCGTCACCATGTAGTAGTGAAGGACGTATGAGAGGCCAGACATCACAAGCTCTGGAAGAGAGAACTAGCTCCAAGGTGGAGAGAGTTGCACAGAAGCAGATTTCAGTCTGATACCAGAAAGGGAGGGGATTTCACAGTGAAGACATGTTTCTCACACTCAACCTGTCCAAAACTGAACTTATGAGCCAAACCTGTCTCTCTCTTCTTTGTTTCCTCGGTTGCTCATTCACCCAGTTGCTCAAGCTAGGAAACAGGGCAACCATCTAATGCTCCTCTTTCCTCAAACCACAAATTCAATCACCAAGATCTATTGATTTCACCCCTAGATTTTCCCTAATTTATTTACTACCATCTGAATTGCTACAACTCTGATCTAAGACATCATCTTTCACCTGCATTACTGCCAAGAGTTTTCAATCAGTCTCCCCACATCTATTCTTGGCCCCTTTCAATCAGTTAACCTCACACTAAAATCTAATCCATCTCATTTAAAATGTTAAACCCTTCTAAGGCTCTCTACTGAACTCACCACACTGGCTTTTAGTGCCTCAAATGCACCAGTTCCTTCAGTCTCCCGGCCTTGAAGTGACTGCTCTTTCAGTCTACAATGCTCATTGCGTGTCCCCAGCACTGAGTTAATGCAAATTCTCAGCCCACACAACTTCCTCAAAGAAGCTTTCCCTTACTCCTCAATCTAGCTGGGATCTCAAAGTACCCAATCCTATGCTGCTCTTAGCTCAACCATTAAAACATCTGTAGGCAATTAGCTGTTTAATGTCAGTCTTCCCTTCTGCTGGCTAGTAATTTCCACGAGTTTGGTAAGTATCTCTGCTGGTTCCCAAGGTACATCACAATGCCTAACACATGGGTAGGTACCCGATAAATATCTACTAATGACTACAGCAATGGTGCAATGACCACAGGCAGATAAAAATTCCTACAAAAGAGATCCAAAAGAAACTGGGAGAAACAGAAAGAAAGTCTAGTTAAGTCCCACCTCATCGATGCAAAGCAGGAAATAACCAGAAACTTAGAAAACAGATGGCCAGGGATTAGGACTAATTAGCCTGATAAAGGTGAGCTGACGCCCTGCACTGAAGCACGAATATGCTGCAGAACAGAATTCAGGTCTCCACAAGCTCACGCCTCTGTTGAGGACTTTAGGGCCGTACAAGGACATCCCTGTGGTGCAGTCTAGGCCCTTGACCCAAATGACCCTGCCTGCTGCACTCACATAACCTAGAGCAAACAACTGCATCTTAGATGGCTTAAGCAATTTGCTGCCATCTGCCATCTGTACTATGCTTCTTCTCAATTAGCTTCAAAGAGTAAGCAGTCCCTACCTGGTCTTAGTAACTTGAGGTCATAGGATTTGTTCGAAGATTTCAAAAGACGTTGATTTCTTTGTGTTTGAGTGGGGAGGGGTGGGGAGCAATAAATAAAGTAGCCCCCTTTCAAAGAAAAATCTGAATCTAGCCATTGCCTACCAGTAAACAATCTTGAAGATTTATTGCTTAAAACTAGTGGATCCAAACACCAAAACCTAACAGAGTTTTCAGCCAGGACTCTGGACTCTCTATACTGTACATTCTGAGCAAGAAGCATATACGAGAAAGAATCAAATTAAAATCTTTAGAGACTCTAAGCATAAAAAAAAAACTACGATATCTCTATTTTACATTGTCTTTGCACCATTCGCTCGCAAATTTTAATTTAAAATATAAATAATACTAAACTGTAAAACACTGATTGGAGGGGACTACATGGATTTTTTTCTTTGAAAAGCATCAGGTTCTTTCAAAAGCTCCTTCTCTCTGGCTTGCTGGTATCTTAAGCACAAGTTTGCTGAATGATCCAGCCATGGACCACTAGATAAATGGGTATGTGGAGATGGATGGGTGGGGAGGTGGGAGGGTCCTAGATGAGGGCGTGCTGTGGGATGCTGGGCAAGGCCCTTTGCTCTCTCTCAGCTTCAGTTTCCACATTTATAAGATGAAAAGCTTGGACTAACGTTTTCCAGGATCTGTTCTGCTCTTTTTTCCCTTAATAGCACAGATAGCTTGGAAACCTAATTGATTAGAAACGTAGGTGTGACTCCAGGGAGACATAGCTGGGGTTGTACCTTTATGAGCAGAGGGACAGGGTCCACCACAGTCCTGTTGGCTAGTATGATCAGATTCCATACAAGCTGACTTCAAACAATCATGAATAAAAAACAACAAAGAGGATGTTCAATTTTCTGTACTTCCCCAAGCCACCATGCTGTAGGACACTACTTCTGTGAGCTGTTAATAAATGAGTGTTCCTCAAAAAAAAGGGGGGGGTCTTGTGCACTATGAATGTTAGGTACAGTAGGTTAAACAAATTCAAACATGTTTCTTTATGTAAGGTTTCTGAGAGCTATTAGAAATAAGTACCTGCCAGGTCCTATGCTAGGTCATTACAGGCATTTCATTTAATCTTTACAGGTGAGAAACTGAGACAGACAGGTTAACAAACCTACATAATTTCACAAAGCTCATCAGAGATGGCACGAGGTCTTAAACCAGTTTGTTTGTCACCAAAGTAAGTTCTCTTAATCACCATAAGGTCTTGGCTTCCATCAGCCTCCAATGTGCTACCAGATACTGCCACTCTCCAAAAGGGCTCTATGGTACGCAGGGAATCACAAATTATTTGTCCATGGACCTTTGCTTGTTTATTTCTCTAGAAGTAAACCTACAAGTCTAGTTTTCTCTACATACCCATCTTTCTACTAGTCAGCAGAAGGACACTCAATCCTTCAATGAAGAATTTCAACTAACTAGGAAGTAGAAATTAAAATATTAGAACTAGAGGAGATATGAAAGATCTTTCCATCCAAAACCCTCATTTTCCAGATAAGCATGTTTAATTCTGAAGGAGGAAGTGACTCAGAGTAAGGGAAGGGATTGTACTAGACTGTCTAGGTTCAAGCATATAACCCTTTCTAATTATGTCTCTAAATCATTTTTATATGTGAAGTTTACAGCGTACTACCCTATTTATAACTGACGGAAAGATTTCCCAAAAGCAAGTTAGTGACTGGTTTATTCAATATTTACTCTTGTGTTTACTATTAAATGGAAACGGACGGACGGACGGACGGACGGAAGGCAGGCAGGCAGGCGGGCAGCCTGGCTGCAATGAACTGTCAAGAGCAAAGGTCCAAAGAAACACTACCTGAGAATATCATAACTGGCAAAGTCCCATTGGTAGAGGCCCAGTGCTGAACTACAGACAATGTATTTGCCATCAAAATGAAGTCTTGGCTGCAGGCAGATACTTCTATCCTCAGAGACAGACAATGTTTTTAAGCACTTGCAGTTGATTTCTCTTCCAATTGGCCAAATCTACAAATAAAAGAAAATCAGAAAACACGACAGATTGTATCACCCTAGAAAATCTTGTCCTTAATGTGGTTTTCATTTGCTGAGTTCAGAAACCAACTGAAGTAAACTGGGAAGACCAGAGGGTTTAGAATTGAGAGGCATGGGTTCAAACTCTGATTCTGCATGTATGTGCTGTGCTGTCTTGGATAAAATACTTAACGTCCCTGAACATCAGTTTCCACAATGAAGATAATGCCTACCACATGAAACAATGTAAAAAAGTTGCACTAAAAAAGTATTAAGAGTGCTCTGTTAACTTTTTGCAATTTTTTTTATTCTTATACAAGTAAATGTTTATATTTTCATAGTTAGACCCAAGAACTGAAGAGGGTAAAAAGATACATGTCTTCAGAAAACAGAATGGCCCAGGCCAGGTTGCTCAGTTGATTAAAGCGTCGTCCCATAAGCCAAAAGGTTGCAAATTTGGCCCCTGGTCAGGACACATACCTAGGTTTTGGGTTTTATCCCCAGTCGGGGTGCATACAGGAGGAAACCAATGATGTTTGTGTCTCGCACCAATGTCTCTCTCTCTTTTCCCACCCCGTTTCCCCTCTCTCTCTAAAAATCAATAAATGTATCTTTGGATGAGGGTAAAAACAAAGAATGCACTGAAGATGATTTTCTGTGGATTTTCTTTTCTTCATTTAAAAATCAGAGCTAGAAACTGTCTAGAACATAAAGATAATGCACGCTTCTTTTGCCAATGGGTTTGAGGTGGCTTAGACAACAATAACATTCCTACCTACCTTAAAATTTTCATTTTAATTTAATTTTAATGTTCCTATATTTGCCAGTTTTTCTTTGATGAGGCAAACTAAGAGAGAAAAACTTTACCTTGATCTCATACTTGTCCGCACTTAAGAGGATGTAGTCTCCAGGGCTGTGCAAGAGAGACTTGACTTTGCACTTCTGCAAAACCACCTAGAAATATAAACATCCATGTTACAGAAAGATCCTTTTAATGCTACCCCTATATGTTTTTTTTTAACTTAAAATACAAAAAAGAGCTTGAAATGATATCATGTGCTAAAATAGCTGAGCTATAACTTAATGACCAAGTTAACCTCTAAGTTTTACTACAACCAATATATCAAAATTATCGGTAGGATCTAAAAGTGCCTAATGTTGGCAACATTTAATCCTGGTTTTAGTGTGAAAGCAAACATTAGGACTGATTTTTAAAATTATAAAATGTTACTTTATAGAAAATGTGAAAAATAGGAAAGAAAAAAGCCCACAGTCATAGAAGTAGATTCAAACCATCTGTTTTCATAAGCATGTGCATTATAAAGGAAAAGGCACTAGACTTACTAGGACCAGAATCTGCCATACATTGACTTTGCAACCTTGGACAAGACCATCTAGCCTCTTTCTGTGTTTCCTCATTTTTAAAATAGGGGATGAGTCCTGGCTGGTGTGGATCAGTGGACTGAGTGCTGGCCTGTAAACCAAAGGTTCCTGGGATTGATTACCAGCCAGGGCACATGCCTGGGTTGTGGGCCAAGCCTCCAGTTGGGGGCATGCAACAGGCAACTGACTGCTGTATCATGCACACTGATGTTCCTCTCCTTCTCTTTTTCCCTCCCTTCCCTCTTCTCTAAGAATAAAGACAATCTTTAAAAATAATACAATCTTTATTATAATCTTTAAATATAAATCTTTAAGTATTAAATTTATTTTAAATACAATCTTTAAAAATAAATGAATAAATAAATAAACAACCAACCAATAAAATAGGGAATGAGGAGAGACTTCTAGTAAAGACGATGGTGTAGGCAGACATGGCTCACCTCTTCACACAACCACATCAAAACTACAACTAAAATATAGAACGACCATCACTCACAACCATCAGAAATCAAGTTGAATGGAAGTCTGACAACTATGGAATTAAAGAAACCACATCCATGCAGACTGGTAGGAGGGGTACAGACGCAGAACAGAGTGGTCCCACACCCATGTGTGGTGGGTAAAAATTCAGGAGGGATATCTGGGGAGTGAGGAGTCCCAGCCCCACACCAGGCTCCCCAGATGAGAGTTCCAGCGCCAGTGAGATAAGTCCCCACAACTTCTGGCTGCAAAAACCAGTGGGGATTGAGTCAATAGAAGAAATTTCTGGAGCCCCAGGCAGTTCCTCTTAAAGAACCCACACACTGACTCACCTACTCAGACGCACTCCCCCTGAGCTGCAGCACTGGGTTAGCAGCTGAATGGCACCAGTGGTATAGAGGGAGAAACTAAAATGTCCAGCATCAAGGAGAGCAGAGGCCATTGTCCCTTTTCTAAGCCCTGCTCCCACAGAGCTGGCAAGCTGGTGCCTATCTGAGACTCCATCAACTTCACTAACACTGTTTGACCTGCCTTGGAGATCCCCAGAGATTCCAGCCCACCCAATTTATGAGCCCAGCCAAGCTGCTTTTCCATATGAATGGATGGTCTTGGCTTATGCTTCACAACTTCCTAAATCCAATCAAATAAGCAACAGCTGGCTTTAATGAGCCCCAGGCCAGGCACTAGTAACAGCCAGCGTAGATTAACAGTGTGGCTTCACTTGGGAATCTCCAAGCCCAGCATAAGTAGCAGCCATTTCAGATTGCTTATAGCTCAGGCTGGGTGGCCCTGGGCAAAACACAGGTAGGGGCTGACCTTGGCCTGCACCACCCGGGAAACCCCAGGGCCAGTGCACCCAGTGGACAGCTACAGACCACGCTGGAGCACCACCACCCTGACCCTGCAAGGCTGATCCTCCATGGAGGACAGAGATTGGTGGTAAGTGGTCACAGCCAATCCTTGCAGCTGACTGGCCTGGGTAAATCACTCCCATTGATCTGCCAACAGCACCGAAGGATCAACTACAAGAGGAAGGTGTACTCAGCCCACACAAAGGGCCCACCTCAAGTACCCAGCCTGGGTGATAGGGGAGGCTGTGCCATTGGAGCCTACAGGACACCTACCACATTAGGTCACACCACCAAGACATGGAGTTAAAACAGCTCTACCTAATACATAGAAATAAACACAGGGAGGCTGGCAAAATGAGGAGACAAAAAAAACATGGCCCAAATAAAAGAACAGATCAAAACTCCAGAAAAAGAACTAAACAAAATGGAAATAAGCAATCTCAGACAGAGTTCAAAACACTGGTTATAAGGATGTTCAAGGAACTTAGTGAGGACCTAAACAGCATTAAAAACATCGAGTCAGAATCAAAGGATACATTAATTGAAACAAAGAACAATTTACAGGGAAACAACAGTAGAGTGGATAAAGCCAAGAATCAAATCAATGGTTTGGAACATAAGGAAGCAAAAAACAACCAATCAGAACAACAAGAAAAAGAGAACCCCCCAAAACGATGACAGTATAAGCAGCCTGTGGAATAACTTTAAGCAATCCAACATTCGCTTCATAGGGGTAAAAGAAGGAAAAGAGAAAGAGAAGAAATTGGAAATCTATTTTAAAAAATAATGAAAGAAAACGTCCCTAATTTGATAAGGAAATGGGCATGCAAGTCCAGGAAGCACAGAGTTCCAAACAAGATGGACCCAAAGAGGACCACACCAAGACACACCAAAATTAAAATGCCAAAAATTAAAGATAAAAAGAGAATCTTAAAAGTAGCAATAGAAAAGAAGTCATTTACCTACAGGGGAGTTTCCATAAAACTATCAGCTGATTTATCAAAAGAAACTCTGCAGGCTAGAAGGGATTGGCCAGACATATTCAAAGTCATAAAAAACAGGAACCTACAGCCAAGATTATTCTACCCAGCAAAAATATCATCTAGAATGGAAGGGCAGATTAACAGCTTCCCAGACAAGAAAAAACTAAAGGAGTTCATCATCACCAAACCATTACTAGCCCCCGTTGAAGGGGCTTATTTAAGATCAAAACTATGAATAAAATGGCAAAAAATAAATAGATATCTAACACCTGAATCTAAAAAACAAACTGGGCAAACAAGAACAGAGACAGAATCATGGATACTCAGAATGTTTTGATAGTTGCCAGAAGAGGTAAGGGGATTAAGAAGTACAAACAGGTATTCGAGAAATAGCCACAGAGATGTCAAGTACAGACAGGAAATGGAGTAGCCAAAGAACTTATGCGCATGACCCACAGACATGAACAAGGTGGATGGGATTCCCTGAGGGAGTGGGGGGTACCGGGTGGAGGGGGCCCTAGGGCAAAAATTCAGTAAAACTGTAGCAGGATCAATAAAATATAATTTTTAAAAAATATACTATCCTAAAGGGAAAAAAACACCCACAATTCTATAAGAAATAATCACCTTCAACTTCTGGTGCATAAACACATTTAGAAACTGGTATCATACTCTATATAGTATTTTTTTTTGTATGTGACCTCTTTTATTTGTTCCCTATACCCATCTGCCCATCTACTACATTGTGGGCATCTTTCCATGTCCTTAAGTCATTCATATTTACAGCGTGTCTTTTACATGCTGGTCACTGCTGTTACACCATCATGCTTTGTGGTTGTATCTATTCCATCTTATGGCCCACCACCATTTACAAGGCAGCAAGTACCATCCCCCCACAAAGGCCGACATTAAGAAGACTGTCTTCCTACCTTGGTAACCCATTCCGTGTGCCCGGTGAGTGTGTTCAGGCATGTCCCAGCAGATAAAGCCCATACTTTCACAGTGAAGTCTGCAGAACCACTCACCAAGATATCCAGTTCGTCATTGTAGTCGACACTAAATACTAATATATATAACAGATACAAAGTTAAAACATGCCTATGAGAGTCTTAGTTATAGAATTCAACAGCGTTTATTCTCCTTAGCTGCTCAATTTTATAATTTCTAATAAAATTAGAGCTATGATAAGAATGGTACCACTCAACTGACAGTTTTATGATAAAAAATATATCCATTTCAAAATTCTTGTTGGAGATAATGGCATTTCTTCTCAGAATTATTATCTGCCTGATACTATACAAAACTTATCTAGCTTATGCAGGGAAAACAGAATGAACACAGGTGGCCTTAGTCATATTGCCACTATTTACTGTAGTGAGTCAAAATATCAAGAATATGCTACAAAACAATAGCCATACTCAAGAAAAGCCAGTGTAATGAGAAAACAAACAAAATACAAACAAGGATCTCAAAGACCAGATTAAGCCATTCCCTCAAAACTGTCTGCATTTCTTCACATCTAGCCTCCACTCCTTCACAGCTATACCTCCAATACCTAAAACAATGCCTGAGCATACAGCAAGTACTCAAATATTGGTTTTTCAATGTCTGCCAAGTTCTAAAGAAACACTGGGGACCCAAAGATGAAGACATTGGTCTTTAAGGAACTCAGTCTAAGCAAGCGGTGGTGGTGGTAGTCCAGAAAAAAAAACAAAATGTTTACCTCTTGCTAGGGAAACACCAAGGAGAATGACTAACTTTGCCCAGGGGTATCAGGGAGGACTTCAGGGAAGAGGCGATATTGGAGATGGGCCCTGAAGGATGAGTAGAGTTTATCAAGAAAAGACAGAGAATATTGCAGGCAGAGGGAACAGCAAAGGCATAGAGTTAGGAAAAGCCACAGCAATGTCCAGGGAACAGCAAGGAGGAAATTTTCTAGAGCAGGGCTCTGAAAGTTCATCCATTACAAAATCACCTGGTAGTCGATGTATATTTTGACACTAAAATAGTCACTCAACTTAACATATAAATTCCATGGTAAATCATGTATCTTCAAATATTAATTTCTACAATAAACAAGTGGTAGAAGATAGCAGACTGAGGAAAAATGTATAGGATGACAAACAAAATGGAAAAAATATTTGCTTTTAGCAATAAAACAGTTAGGTTTACTTCAAAGAATTACTGAGTACCAGGTATGGTGCAAGAACTTGGGATCTAAGAGCAAAGACAGGCAGGGCCCAGGCCAGTGCGGTTTTGTTGGTTGGGTGTCATCCCATAAACTGAAAGATTGCGGATTCAATTTCCAGTCAGGGCGCATGCCTTGTTGCTGGGGCATATACAAGAGGCAACCAATTGATGTTTCTCTCCCTCCCGCCCTCACTCTCTAACATAAAAAATAAGCATGTCTTTGAGTGAGAAAAAAAAAAAAAGAAAGGCATGGTCTGTCTTTCTGGATCTTACCGCCTGGTGGGGAAATCAAGATCACCATACTTCCTTGTATGATGAGTGTTATGACAAATATACATAGTATTGGGATACCTATAGCAGGAGAGCTCAACCTGTTTTGGAAGTTGACAAAGGCCACTCATAAAATGTGATGCTTAAGAGCACAGTCTGTGCCTTTCAGGGGTGAACGCGCTGCACACATGGGAAAAAGAAGAGAGCTGCTGCTCACAAGGCCGGGCAATAGCACACCAAGGTTTCTTCACAAAATTCCAAAGTACGATGCCCTGGGGAAGCTAAGGTCTCCGGGCTATAATCAAATGACCAGCTTTTGCAAACTAAGGCTGCTGTAAAATTATTAGAAGATATTCAGGTATGTTTCTTTCATCTTCTCTCCAGGCAGTGGCTTGTTATCAATTGTCAACCAAGCTCCAATTCAATGTAATATGTGCAGATCACACAAACTGGGAACCACTATCACTCCAAAAGATTTTAGCCTTATTTCTACAAATAAAGTAGACTGAATTTTTAGTTGCATGAGTTACTCAATCTGGAGGTAAGAAATCTGATCAAAGCAAAGGGGACTGACTGTTCAACAGGATATAAGTGAAGTAGGAGAGAAGGAGAACTGCTCCCTCCCAACATAAGGGTATAGAGAGAAGAGTTTTAAATGGGCCAAGGAAGAAACAGAATTAGGAAAAAGATGCCAGGTAAGAACAACTTGAATAAAGGGATTAGCCGTCATAACTGAGAAAGAAAGGGGGGAAAGGCAAGTTAAATTAAAAAATTAATAAAAGATGAGATCACATTCTTGGCTCCTGACTTTAGGGAATGAAGTTCAAGTAACCACAGAAAGCCTTGGAAAAGGACAACCCACCCGCCCCTGTGTGCCCTCGGAAGTGCTGGGTCCTGGCTCCGGAACTCCATTCCCAGCAGGCCACAGTGTTGTCAAAGGAGCCTGTCACAAGCTTCTGCTCATCAAACTTCACTGCTGCACAAGTATGCGTCTGGATGCCATAAACGCACTGCCCTGTGCTCACATCCCACAGTTTTGCAGACAAGTCATCTGACCCTTTAAGAGAAAAACAGAGAGATTAGTAAGGAAACACTGAAGAAGGAAAATCAATCTCCAAACCACAGTATTCTTAAAGAAGAACTCAGTGGTCACCTCCTCTAGCACTCCCACTTTATAGCAGAGAAAACCGAAGCATGGAGAGGGTAACATGACTCACAGAGTCACCAAAGTGGTGTCAACAGCATGAGTGCTGCATGCAAACTTTTTGGTTTAGCCCTTTTCCCTTAACTTTCTAGGTTACAGAGAAATGTTAGACTAAAGCATCCCTTGGTGCTTCCACTTGCAAAATGTCATAAATCTTTCAGCATCGTGAGTCTGATTTGAGCGTGAAATGATGAGTATTACCCATGACGGCATGTGTACATTTGCGTGTTTGTCCATTACTCAACAATCCTGAACAAACAGAGTGCTGAATAGTAAAGCTGCTGTTGGAACATGTTCTACTCAAGACAAGTCACAGAGGAGCTTCAGATCATGGGTTAACTTCTGAAAAGGTTAACTACTAATTTCTTAGGCCATCTTGAAATGTGTAAAGGAACTTCTAAAATAACCACAGGTAAATCATTCCCAGACACTCGGAACAACTCAACAATGAACTTATAGAGCCTCTTAAGATTCTGTAGAAAAAAGTATGTTTCACTTCCGCCTCTGATGAAAATATTATACTGATCATGGTGACAATTCAGGACTTTGCTTTAATTACATTAAAAATGCTTATGATTAGTTCATATCTCACAATTTACCTGTAGAATAAAAAATAATAAGAATCAAAGGACATTTTGAGGATGCAAATACCATCACTAAGACAAGGACACAGTAATCTGGAAAGCACCAAATGAACAGTTTTTAAGAACTGAAATGACTAGATAACGCCAGCCACAATTCTAGCTTTAAGGGTTGGTCAAGAGCCACTGTTTCAGAAAATAGAAAAATCACTACCACTATGAAAGAGGTACAGCACAGATTTTAACCTGGGGAAACCCTTAAGAGAACATACTGGAATGGAGACTATGTTTGTTGTCACTTTACTATTTAGCGATTCTGTTTCCTCTCTATAAAATAAGGGGTTCACCTTGATTGGTGGTTCTCACTGGGTACATAAAACATCAGAATTATATAAGGAGTTTTATCAAAGCATACATGTATGGCCCTACCTTCAGAAATTCTAAATTAGAATATCCGAGGTGGGATCCAATAATTTTAAAACCTTGCCAAGTGATTCTAATGCATGAGCAACATTTTGAGAACCAATGTTCTAGAACAGTGCTGTTAACAGAAATATAATACAAGCCACATTAGTAATTAAAAATTTCTATTATTTACTTGAAAAAGTAAAATAGAATTTAACAATATCAAATGATCATTTCAACATGTAATCAATATAAATATTAATAAAACATTTTATATATTAAGTCTTTGAAATCCAATAATGAGTATTTCACGTTTCACATCTCAGTTTGGACTAGCCACATCTCAAGTGCTCAAAAACCATTAAGTGGCTAGTGGCTAGTATATTACTGGACAGTGCAGGTCTCAATAATCTTTAATCTTGGGCATTTTGTGACTATATTCCTAGTGAGCTAAGGCAGGAAATCATTTTAGGATCTGACCTTGGTTCTGATTTACTGCCAACATTCAAACAGGGCCACGTTCGTTCGTTCATTCATTCACTCATTCATTCAACCTGTATTTACAGAACTTCTATATCAGGTAGGCCTGTCTCCTGCCCTCATGGTGCTTAAGTCTACTTGGGAAGACAAAGAGGTTAAACAAGCAATAATAATTCAGTACAGTACATAGTGGGCAGTACAAAAGCCCATGGCAAGTACAAAAAAGGGACAAAAGGAGCAAATGCCTCAGATGAAGCTCCATGGAGTTTACCACTGTGCTCCTCAACATCTAGGTGTTCGCAAACTCACCTTGGGGGATGACATGATGGCTCCTCAACTGAACTGTATTTGTTTTTAAGCTGGGCTTTGGCATAGGATTGTTTGAAGAAGGGATTTCATGATTTAGGAAAAACTAGCTAAAATCTCAAGTATGAATAAGTTAACCTCTCCTTCCCCAAAGGAATAGTATATGTCAAAGGTCAGCAGAACTTTTTCAGTAAAAGACCAGAAAGTAAGTATTTTAGGCTTTTTGAGCCATATAGTCTCTTTTGGAATTACTCTACTCTGCCGGAGCTGGCCCTGCAGCTGGTGGTTTGCCAACCCCTGGCATGTACCTATTAAAGTACCTATTAAGTATCTCTATATATTGCAATGCATGTATGTGAATAGACACTGTGGTCAATGCATAAAGAACTGCTAGGAAGCATTCTGAACACTGCCTAGGAATTATTTACAATGCCTGTCAAAATGCACTGTCTAAAACATGGGCACTGGTTTTAAAAGTGGTTCAGTATGACAGAGAACAGCGGTGGTAGGGTCCAGCTAGAGAACTGGGTCAGGAGGATCTCTAACTATGTATGACCTTATTAGCATTTCTGAAAGACCACTATGGCTGCATCATAGACAATGGTTTGAAGTGGGCAAACTGGAGGCAGAAAGGCTAAATACTAGGAGAGAGGATAAACAAATATGTGGTATGTATACAATAGAATATTATTCAACCTTAAAAAGGAAGGAAATTCTGACATATGCTATAACATAGAGGAATTGTGAAGATATTATGCTAAATGAAATAAGTCAGTCATAAAAAGACAGGTACTGTATGGTTCTACTCACACAAGGTACCTGAGTAGTCAAATTCAGAGACAGTGAGCAGAACCATGGTTGCCAGATCCTGAGGGCAGGAGGGAATAGGGGCTCAGTGTTTAATGAGTACAGTTTCAGTCTGGGAAGATGTAAAAATATCTCGAGATGGATGTGAATGTGAATGTACTTAATGGCACTGAACTATACATTTAAAAATGGTTAAAGTGAAAAATTTTGTGTTATACATATTTAACACAATTTGATTTTAAAAAGGGAGAGTTTAATCTAGTTGACATAGGAAAAAACTGGGCCATTCATTTTTACACCCTAAGGATACATTAAAAAACAATCAGACTGAGTTCCAGTGGTACAATTCTCCTCTTAATTGCTAAGCCTTTAGGAGCCATTATTCTCTGCTCCTTTTTGGCTTCATGTCAATCTTCCCTATGTATTCCCATTTGCTGCATTTACTAGCCCAATGTTTTCAAGGAGGTCATCAAAGATGCAGCCTAGAAACAAAAGGGGACTAAGTGAAAGCGGACTATTTTTCATTAGATGGAGAGAGGAAAAAAGTGCTCTCAATTCAGAAAAGAGGATGAAAACAATACTTTGACATCAAAGTTACAGGGATGGTTATGTAACAGAGGTAAGCAGAAAAATTAGCTGAACACGAATGGAGTAAACTACTGTATCAAGCTAAGTTTAAATATTTAACTTGTAGAACCAGGTCTCAGCTCTCGCCTGCCTCTCTCTAAGGCATTTGACTTGGCAGACCAACTGAATAAACATTTACCTGCGCCCTCGTTAAGACAGGCAATTTTCATCCTTCTTGAACTCTCTTCATCACAGTGTTGTTTCTTTACCTCTCCCCTTCCTCTAAGTACACTCTTCAAGGATCCACCCTAGGCTCTACTCTTCTTCTCTACATCTCTTTTTAAAATGTCACTATTGCAGTCAAAGCTGTGATGACTAACTCCTAAATCTTCTCTCTCGCTGTCTGAGCACTCTCCAAATCTCTGATCCTGCGTTTCCAGGTACTTGTGTGAATCTCCCTTTACACATCCAACTGAATCAGTTCATCCCAAATTGAACTCCAACTACCTTCTCAAATTTATTCCTCCATTTTCCATTCTTGTTACTAGTACAGCTATCTTCCCAGGTACACACAAAGCTAGAAACCTCAGCTGTTTTTTGAAATCTCCCTTTTTCCTTGCCATGTACCCAATTTGTTGCCAGATCCTGTCAATTCTATTTCAACAGCTACTCTTCCATTCAACTGCTCCTTTTAAAAATCTACCTTTACTGTCCTAAATCGAGGCCTGTTTACCCTCATCTAAACTGCAACAGGCTATGCCCTGGCCGGGTGGCTCAGACGATTGGAGTGTCATCCCATACACCAAAAAGGTTGCAGGTTCGACTCTGGTCAGGGCACATACCTAAGTTACAGACTGAATTCCATGGCTGGGATGCATATGGTAGGCAAGCAATTGATGTTCCTCTCCCTCCCTCTCTTTTCTCTCTCTCTAAAATCAATAAACATATCCTTGGATGAGGACTGAAAATAAATAAAATAAACTGCAACAGACTAATACTTCAATTTGGAACCTCTACTTCCCTCTCTGTCTGGGTCTCAACAGAAAAGTAATGTCATCTCCTAAGAGAACATTTTAGAAATTCTTAAGGGTGGCTTCAATTGTCATAAGGATTTAGGGGTGATAGGGTACTACTGGCATCTACTGGGCAGAGGCCAGGAATGCTAGGCACTCTGCAATGACTGGGACAGTGCACAAAAACAATTACCTGATCGTCTGCATGACATTCTTAAAGGTTTAGCCATATATTCATTCAGTGAAAAGTTTATTCTTAGTTATCTGAGATTAAAACCTGTTTTACAAAGCATATTTGTAGTTGATTCTGACTTTTCCAAAAGTGAAACTACCAAGCATCTCGAGGAAAAATATACTTTGCTTTGCTGGTAAGTTTACCAAGAATTTTTCACCATTTGAGACATCATACCACTGATGGGATTTGTGACACAAATACAACATTCGGCATTTATAGCTATCATATCCACAGTTGATCCATACAGGTGCAAACATCTGATCACATTACTGTTTTCTAGCATAGCTGTGCTTGAGCACTACATGTTTACTGTGTATTATTTTAACTTACAGTCTTTTTATTTATCCTCTGACACAGAGCTTAGGCATTATATTGATTTTGAAAATATGTGCACTTATAAATTTCTATGAATTTTACTTCAAGATAAAATATTGTAGAACATGTTATAAAAAGAGAACCCGGATCTGACAGAAATAAGAAACACTGATCTACTTGAAGTAGACAGCTCTGATCCTGGCCCTTTTTCTGCCCAGAAATCTTTCAGAGTTTTTTCTTATTGACAGAAAACTGTCCAAACTCATGTTCCCAGCACGCAAGGCTTTCACAACACGGTCTAAGCCTATTTCTTCATTATATTCTAAGAGTCTCTTATAGAGTCCCTACTTATATCCTAAGGGTCCAGCTAAAATGAATTTTATTTATTTTCCTCCTACATGCTCCATGCTTATTAGCTTTGTCACATCTTTGTTAATGCTTATCTTCCTACTGGAAAGCCTCTGCTTTGAAGCTCATCTCTCTAAAGTCTACCCATTCTTCTAGACTCAAAATAAACACACTGCTCAGTTTTTTCAAATGGTAGAACTCCTTCTGAACAATTACATGAATTTTTTTCTTATACATTTTAACTATATCATTTGATATCTCTTTTATAACCCTTGCTTTTCTTATCTGACTATAAACAAAATGTTGCAAAACAGCAGCTTGCAGGTTGAGTATGACCCAACCACAATATTTTTCAAATATGAATAATACTTAAAAATCATTACTTTAAAGAATCAAGATATTTCACAAAAATCTAGATGTGAGGCTTGTCTTAAAAGTCAGATCTGACAACTCCGGGCCTGAATCCCACATGGCAGTAATTCACTGCGGTGGAGCAGCAGCGGCACGCTCTGGAATGGCAGGCATTCTCTGGTTAGCCACAGTCCACAAGGAGACCTGACTTAACCGAGTTACCATCTTCCGGACCCCAGTGTGTATGTTCCCTGCTCCAGCTGATCTATGTATGCCTTCACACTGTCTTTCACACAGAATGCATTTTATACGCAAATATCTACTGAACAGCACAAGGCACAACAGGTTCCTTTCTTACCATTTAAGAAATGAGCAGGATAATCACCTCATTCAATCCATATCATGTTAATTTTAACATTAGCCATCAATCATTTTGGCAGTACTACTTTATTGCTGTTCAAGGGGCTAATCCAAGAGCCACTATATAAGCTTATTTCTAAATTCAGAATTTCCCAATTCAACCCCAGAGAAAAAACACAAGCTCTTAAGAAACAAGATGACACAAACGCTTGTACAGGCGCACCTCAGAGCATTGAGGGTTTGGTTCCAGATCACTATTCTAAAGTGAGTCACACGAATTTGTGGGTTTCCCAGCGCATACAGAAGTTATGTTTACACTATACCATAGTCTATTAAGTGTGCAATAGCATTGTGCCTCAAAAACAACAATGCATATACCTTAATTAAAAAACACTTTATTGCTAAAAAATGCTAACCATCATCTGAGCCTTCAGCAAGTCATAATCTTTTGCTGGCAGAGTGTCTTACCTTCAATTTGTTAAAAAAAAAAAAAAAAGGCAATATCCTTCAAGCACAATAAAGCAAAGGTCAATAAAATGAGGTATGCCTATATAATTCTAAAACAAATACTTCTGTCATTAGTAACAGTCCCAGGGATGCTATGCTAGAAAAATTAAACTAATGCTTTGGATCATTTTCAAGGGACAAAGCATGACTTTCAATATACAAACCTGATTAATTTATTCAGGTTTATTCATCTGTTAAAAATAACAGAACATGGAGACCCACCTAGAGAATAATCTTAAAATGCAGGGTTGGGTTCAGTTATTGTAAATATTAACTTTTTGGATAAAGAAGTCAGTGAATGTGTCCCATTTATTCCTGCTCCAAGTAATTGAAGTTTTTGTATTTCAAAAGTAAAGTTTGGTGAGAAATTTTTTTTAAAAGTTACAGGTGTTTCCGAAGTGAGTCAGCTACCAGCATTTAACTAAGTGCAAATGAGTGCCAAGCTCAAAGCTAATACTGCATCTTAATCTTTTGGAAAAAATTTTAAATACCCGCCATTGATCATGACATTGATCAAAGGACACGGAAAAGTCATCACCACAACTCAGAAATTACATCAAAGTATAGAAGAACAATGTTATAAAAATAAAGTAAGCATGGAATAACTTCAGTATGACAAACCAAACCAGAAGATGTCTTAAATTTAATGTTTATTCTATAAAATAAAGTGTCTAGTATTTCAAAGAACATAACACCACAAGAAAGGACATGTACATCTTCAATGAATAAAAAAATAAAATTTTAAAACGATCATGAGAAATAATGTATCTCTTAACTATTAAAGATATTACAGGCTGGCCCTGGCTGGCGTAGCTCAGTGGATTGAGCGCGGGCTGTGAACCAAAGTGTCACAGGTTCGATTCCCAGTCAGGCCCCTTCCCCGGGTTGCAGGCCACAGCCCCCAGCAACCACACATTGATGTTTCTCTCTCTCCCTCCCTCCCCCTCCCTTCCCTCTCTAAAAATAAAGAAATAAAATCTTAACAACAACAACAACAACAAAAAAAACAATAAAAAAAATATTACAGGCTGGTAGAACTGTGAGGGAGGAGCAGATTATTCAACGCTTTGCTGTAGGCATGGCATTAGTTCACCCTATCTGGAAAGGGCACTAAGAGGAGCTATAAAAGCATCCACATTTCTGGATCTGGCAATTACACTTTGAGGCTTCTGCCCCAAATAAATAATTCAAAGGGAAAAAACCCAATGCAAACAAAAATATTCATAAAAGTGTAAATAACCTAATAAAAGTGGAGTATGCACTTTTATGAATATTTTTATATTCATACATATATTTATAATATAGTTTTATATTTATAAATGGTTTTATAAAATATTAATAAAAGTAGAATATGCACTAATATTGAAATGGCTAAATAATGATATATTTACACAAAGGAAGAATATGTACTATTAAGAATGGCAGCTACATGGTTCAAGTAATACTCAAATGTTTATTAGAAATTATCTTGGATGAAGAAAGAACAGAGAGTATCCCTATATATTATATACAATGGAAGTTAATAGGCATTGGGATCATTGATAAGAGCTGCTGAGAGGCATTTGAAACACTGCCTAAGAATTATTTACAATGTGTATCAAAAAGCACTACCTAAACTGTATATAATATGCCTCTGTTAATAATATGCAGAAAGACATATCCATTATAACTGGAATAGATACATAATTTTAAATTTTAATGATTAGCTTAATTGCCTAGTTTTAAAATATCCAACTCTCAGCCCTGGCTCAGTTGGTGGTAGCTCAGTTGGTTAAAAAGCATTGTCCTGATAAGCCAAGGTTGTGGGTTTGATCCCTGGTCAGGGTACATACAAGCAGCAACCAATGAATGCATAAATAAATGAAACAACAAAATCGATGTTTCTATTTCACTCTCCCTAAAAATCAATAAATAAAAAATTAAAATATGTCTTCATTCCCATGCCCAAGCTCTTAACTTCTAATTCTTTTTAGCACCACGGGAATTTAGAGCAAGAAATACCTCCCTTCCTATACAGTAAAGACAAGGAAGGAAACAGAGATTATATAATTCTTTCAAGATGATCTAAATACTTGCTTGGACTAGACACAATTTTTTTCCACTGGTTTCCCCACAAAATCATTGCTGATGGGGGGGGGGGGGGGAGCCCTGGATGGTGCAGCTCAACAGATTGAGTGCTGGCCTGAGAACCAAAGGGTCGCCAGTTCAATTCCTAGTCAGGGTGCATGCCTGGGTTTCGGGCCAGGTCTGCAGTAAGGAGCACTCAAGAGGCAACCACACATTGATGTTTCTCTCCCTCTCTTTCTCCTTCCCTTCCCCACTCTAAAAATAAATAATTTTTTTTTTAAAGAACAATTCCAGGGTCTCTTACCTGTACAGAGAAGTCCATCTTTGTAGTAAAGTGCATACACTCTGGCACTGTGTCCAATTAATGATGAGGTTTCAAAGGCTTCATGGTCCTCCAGTTGCTTCATTCTCAAAATAGCCTTCAAATAAACCTTTTTCCAGTGCAAAGCGTCCTGAACAGAATCATCTATTTGCCAGCCCAAATTTTTACACGCAGTCTGCCACACCTCTGTACAGGCACTTATCACCTTATTCCACTGTTTAGAGACGAGGCAGCATGTGAGTAAAGTCTGAGGATCAAGCCATTTTAACAAATAAAAACTGAGCTCCAAGGGCAGGAGTTTGAGGAAGTCCCGCTTGAGGAGAGTCTCTAGGTTATTGGAGAGATGCCTGAGCTGGACTGCCCCACTCAGACTAATCAGGTGATCCAGAGTTTCATTTTTCTGCAAGTCCGTCAGAGAAAGAAATGTAACAGAAATGTTATCAAGCCATGTCTCAAAGTCCTTTCTCTCCATAAGGTTATGGAAAAATTTACCTGTGGCACATCAAAATATTGTATTAGTTCTGCTCAAAAAGACCGTTCAAGCAAGACTGCTAACAAATGAAGTATCAAAAATTAGTATAAAAAATTAGGCATTACAACTTTATGCTTAGTTGCTACATTATAACTATACAGTTAATACATTGTATCTGATATTTTCCCATGCACACAAAAGAAAATACATTTGAAAAAACATTCTTTAACAAATCATGATCTCAGAAACATAAGTCAATGAAACTTATGTTGCTGTGTGACTTGCTCCTTTTGAAGTCCAGCACATGCTACATGCATTTTCACGAAGATTTACAAAGCATTTATTCATTATGAAACAGTATATTCTATATACCACTCCTTCATCAAAACCATCATAACACAATTTCTTAATCATATCTTATTTAGGCATTAAAATCATAAAAATAAGCACCATGGTATGACAATCAGAAGGCAAGTCTGAAGCAGAAACCTGAGATATTAGTTATCATGCTAAGCACAACCTGACCTGTTACCAAAATGACAGAACCGATTACTGGCTTTTGCAACAGACATTCAGGCATAAAGGTTTGGGGAAGAAAAATAGGCAGATTTAATAAGTTCTGTGGCTCAGGTATTCTGGTTCTTCCACTTACTTTGTGGCACTGCCTGTTAGAACATGAATTACCAAAGGCCTTATTTGGCCTCACTAGGTCTGTTTTTAGAAGCCTAATACGAGCTGGTGACAACTTTTAACCATGTGCCCCAGAGCACTGTGGGTTCTAGAAACCTGAACAAGTCAAATTAGTATTTCTGAGGCTTATGAAATACTGAAAACCAGGTATCACCATCTCCACTTTGCCGATAAGGAAGTTACAGGTCAGATAAAGTAAGTGATTTGCCTATAGTCACCAGAGCTAAAATAGCAGAACAGACTTGAGGCCACTGCTCTTAAGATCAGTAATTTTCCCACCATGCCAAGCTATCTCTCTCTGAAGTCAGCTACAACCAGGAGCATCTCAACCTGGTGACAAAATCTGGGGGCACTGTGCCTATCTGATTATGCCACCTTCCCCCTTAGAACAACAAATTGCTCCAGGGCTAACTAGACAAAAAAATATACAAGTATCAGGCATTACACAGTGTGTCAAGGTGTCAAATCACTCTTCACAATGGAGACTAAACTAATAGAAGGAGAACAAAAACAATGCAAATCAATTAAAACCATCTTTCCCAATATTGGCCATATGTTGATAAATGTTAGTGCTGGATGAAGGTTTATTATTCTCTTTATTTTTATGTTTAAACATTTCCATGATTAAAAAAAGAAAAAAACTTTCCTCCCAATCTGATCAGGTTTTCACCAGACTCGCACTAATTTTTAAAATGTTATATCCAAATTAGTTTGGAAGAGGAAAATAAATTCCTTTCTATGCATGTCCCCTAGATCAGGTCTATTCACAAAGCCAGACCTCATCTCCCAACTTTGTTAATCTAAGTTGAGTAAAAACCATGTTCATTAATTTCCCCAATATCAAATTTGGCAAGAATGTCACTGGGCAAAAAAGCAGTAGAAGCAACCAAACCTTTCCAAGCACTTCTTCTAGTTTTGTTTTTTAGAACAGTGAACGGATGTTAAAATAATACGCTTGAAGCCTCAGGGTTTGGGCTAGGTAGGATTTATTAATTTAGGGATTTACTTGGCTGACAAAAAAAAAATCAGTTCACCAAAAGTTTTATCAACACATGATAACAAGCCTTTTACTTCTCAATCCTAATATTCTACCTATAACATTTCTAAAAATTTTACGCCTAAAAAACAATCATTCCCTGGCTGGCGTAGCTCAGTGGATTGAGCGCGGGCTGCAAACCAAAGCATCACAGGTTCGATTCCCAGTCAGGGCACATGCCTGGGTTGCAGGCCACGGCCCCCAGCAACCACACATTGATGTTTCTCTCTCTCTCTTTCTCCCTCCCTTCCCTTTCTAAAAATAAATAAATTTTTAAAAATCTTTAAAAAATTAAAAAAAAACACAATCATTTACAGCAAGAAAAATAGACCCATTTTCTGTGAACATTCACTCAATGTCACAACAGCTAATTATTAATACTGGCTGACTAAAAATAAACACCAAAATACCTGACTTGTAATCGTTATCTACAGTAAAAAAAGGGGAACAAGGGTTTCCTCTAACACCTACATCTCTACACTACACATACTACACACATACACAAAACATGCCACACATCTATCGTAAAAATGCTTGTTTATGTAACCTGAATTGCTATGTAAATGGCCACCAGGCAAATTTATAACACTCATGATAATATTATTGGATTCCCACCATTCACGAATAACTAAGAGACATCCTGCAGCATGCTATGTGCCCATGACACCACAGAGGATGAGCACTGTTAAAAAAAAAAACAGCCATTTCTGAGATTTATATATTCTTTTAACTCCTAAGAATTCTTTTTTCCAATTTTTACATTAGAAACTGCCCTCTAAGCTACTGAACCCCTTACGGGTGGCTGTTTTTCCAGTTCATCTCCAACTGTCATGAAAAAAGGCATCTTTATTTCAATAAAGCAGGCCCATTACCCAGCAGAATGCATGATAAAAACACCAGTTTTTACTTTTCTAAAAAAAAAAAAAAAAAGACCTAACTTTGGAGGAAACTTTTGTAAGGCCATAAGTCTAAACTGAACTCTTCTAGAGAGCCTCTAGGAATATTATGTACTGGCAGCACAAGGCCCCAAGGGGACAACTTCAGGAAACGAAATTTCAATTCAACACCAGGAGGAACTTTTAAATAGTCAGAGCTTTAATAATGGAAGAGCTGCCCCCAGAGTGGGGAGCTTCTGGGAAGTCAAAGACACCTGGATATGAATGTAGAATGAGGTAAATGAAAATGCTCTGAAGTCAGTCAAATCTTTTATGGATCCAGCCACTTCCTATGTGATCCTGGGCAGGTCAACTAACTTTAAACTTCAATTTTGTGCTCTGTAAAATCGAAACTATTATTCATTCGCCTTGAGAACTGGGAGAATCAGAGGGACATGCTTAGCACAGAGCCCCATCTAGAATAATTCAAATGACACTTTTTGTTAGTTTTATTACGATAAATAGTTGCCAGGAAAGCTTTTAGTGGCCCTGAGGCAGAAAGGGACATGACCACTAACATCCCTTTGGAACTCTATGACCTCATCACAGTTTCTCTTAACATGGCTTTAAGATACATGAAAGAAAAACTCAGCAGCTCAAACTTACTGGGAGTTTCATTTTATAACTAAGGGCAGTTATGAACTTGAGGCTACCATTTCCCAGTAGGTGCATTCTTCTTTCCACTCTAACCACACGCATGCTGTCTTGCCCTTTTTCCCCCTCCACTCCAGACTAAATATTAAACTTGCCCTCCCGCCCTCAATATTAACAATCACAAAGCTCTGGAATGGGTGGTGTAATCAAAAGACTCATAAATTGGGAGACGGGAGACCTGGGTTTAGTCTCTGGTTCTGCCATTAACCCCTCTGTTCCCTCAGGCAACTCTCCTGTTTGTACTGGCTTCAAGTCCACTTGTAGACATTATCTCATTTGATTTTCACAACCTTGTAGAAGGTATCAGCACTACTGCCCTTAACTAGTACACGAGGAAATGTATGGCCCAGGCAGTGCAGTGACCGGTGCCATAGGAAACAGCAGGTTGAGCATCTTGCCCAACCCCCATCCTCTCAAAACCAAACAAAGCCTCTACCTCGAGGTGTTATTAGAGATATGACATTCTGGATAAAACAGAGTGAATGCAGGCTCCTGTGCTCCACCAGGACCTGGACTAATCCAGAGTGAAAGCATCACATTTGCTTTGGGGGGGAAGGGTGGGGGGCTTCACCTTCCCTTTCTTATCCAGCACTTAAAGAGCACAGAGGCTTTCACAGACACAGGCCATCTTTTCAATATGCAAGAAGCTGGCAACACTGGCTGTCTCCAGAGAAAACTGAAGGGCTGAGGTATAGAGATCAGGGCCCCCTTTTTAAATTTTAAACCATGCGACTATACTAGCTATTTTAGAAGCCACCTTTAGTTTAAGATGAGTTTATTTTAAAGCTTTGTAAGAGCACAAGTAGAATAAAATAAGGGCTCTGCAACGCCACTTGTTGCGGGGTGACCCTGGGCAAATCACTTCACCTATCTCAAAAGCCCCGTTTCCTCCCTTGCAAAATTGAGTAGTGACCACCAACAGCATTGCCTACGAGGGTTTCTGTGTATAGGATAATGTATGGAAAGCGTTTAGCACCGTATCTGACACAGTGGTAAGCCCAGTAACCATTATTATTTAGCATTAATATTACTACTTATGTCAAGCAGCAACCTCACATACACACCTGTTTCCATGGCATACCCACAACTATGGTGCAGGCCCTCACATTAGTACAGAGCTTGTACTTCATACACCACCTCTACTCAGGGCAGCCCTGGACCATCATCGTTAACTCATTTCGTAGCTAAGGAAACTGAGGCAGTAACTCCGAGGCTCAATTTTCCCATGTCTAACATCAACGCCAGATCCCTTCAACCCGTTCTTCGCTCCCAGGTCCCCGGCTCCCGGAGCCGTGTTCCACGCGGCACTGACCTGAGCGAGCGCCCCGGGGCCCGGGACCTCGCGCCGGGCTCACACCGACTAGGCGCGCTCGGGCCGCCAGAGCCTCGCAGCGGCCGGGTCCGCTCCACAGCCATGGCGCCTGTTGGGAGAAAAGAGACAAACGGCCGGAGGCGCGGCGGGTCAGCAGAGGCGTGGAGGCCTGAAAATCCCCTCTCCGGCCCGGCCCCGCCTAGTACTTAGAACAGACCTGGACCAGCGGCCGCCGCTCACGGTCCGCAACCTCACAGGGGAGCGGCATCCGGTGTGGCCTGCGTCATCTCCGCGCGTCCCTCCGCCCGCGGCGCCCAGCGGACGCGGCTGCACTTCCGGCCCCCGCCTCAAGGGGGAAGTGGGAGGGCGGAGGAGAGCGTGAGGGAGGCCGGGGCATGCGCAGTATGGCCCTCTCGACCGTTGTGGAGCCTGGTCCAAAGTTTACTTCCAGGTTGCATGTGTGAATATGTCCAGGCACTTATGTCCGTCATCCAGTCTGCTCTTGGTTCAACTCTGCGCCACTTTTTCTCTTACCCTCATTTTATGGAGGAGAGGTAGGAGAAGTTAAGAGACGTGTCCAAATTCAAACAACTTACTGGGCAGCAATTATGTCCCAAACACTCACTGTTCAAGGGTTAGCGAATAAAAAGCACCCAAATCCCTGACCTTCTAGACTAGATAAGACAAGATGCAAACTTCAAGAAGTGCTAGGGAGAAAAATTAAGCAAGGTAAGGGGGTTGGTGAGGGGAAGAGCATTAGAATAGATGATTGCATTTGAATCCCAACTCATACACTCTCTGGCTGTGCCCATGACCCAGTTACTTAAGCTGTCTGGCTTTGTTTTCCTCATCTGCGTAGCAGTTAGAGTGCCCTCTTCACGTGATTGTTCTGAGGACTAAGGAGATGAAACATAAATTGCTATGTGTCAAGAATTAAAACCGTGTGTTTCCTATGTGCCAACTACTCTTTTAGCCCATGTTTATGTTATAGCACTCAATTCCCACCACAACCCTAGGTGGTGGTTACTATTATCAGCTCCCTTTTTAGAGGTGGAGAAAATCAGGTCAAAAGACTTCAACACAGCCCCCTTCAGAGCATAAGGTACCTGTGTCTTTCTATAAAGGCTCATAAACTTCCTGCACATGCACACACACACAGACACACACATATTTGCATGCATTTTGTACTAACACTAAAGAAAAGACTTTAAGCAATGCTGTTCTCTACCTGTGCTGTTCAACAGGGCAACCAGTAGCTTCTTGTCTCTATCAACACTTGAAATTTACCTACTCTGACAGAGGAAATAAACTTTTAATTAATTGAAATTTAAATAGCCACATGTGGCTTATGACTACCACATTGGACAGGTTGGTCCAATGATATAGGCATAACACATAATATGGATAGTAGGAGAGTCATATATCCAGTTAGTCCAGTTAGTATTAGAGCCAAGGCTCCAAATAGCCCGAGTCCATCTAGGGTACTGGGAACATGTAAAAAAATTGACCATGTTGGGTGGAGCCAAGTATGATGTCCTCAAAGTCGGGTGTCGAGAGAGCAAATTCGATTTAGTAGGCAACAGGAAGTCTCTGCAGGTTTCTAAGGCACAGTCACTGTTGACAACATTATAAGAACATTTAGGAAGATGTGGGTACACAGATCAGATACCATCTATGAAAGGGAAAGCAGTACTAAGCTAATCGAGAAAACCAAGCACCCCTACATATTTGCAGTAAATCTGGTGGGAGTTTGATGAATGAAACTGGAAATTCCGGATGGAGCTGCACCAGAGACAATATATTGTTTGAACCTCTTATGGGCAAAGAAATCAAATTCTCTAAGTCTAAGCCCAGATAAGACCCAAGAGTAAAATTTATGGCTCTAATAAAAAGGAAAATTGCAAAATAGGATGTGTTTAATTAAATACCTATAAGACCTATTTAATTATTAGATTTAGTATATGTTTTAAAAAATCCCTTTCATTTGAATGGTTTTTGAAGTTAGGTTTTCTCACTTTGTAAAAAATTTCCAAGATTAAGCAATGATTGTTGAGAAAACATAGACAACTTTAAATGTAATGAGTTATTCCTAGTCAATAATTACAAAAGCTGCTGTAAATAGCAGGTGGGAAGATCAATATGTGAAAAGAAAAGAGAGGAAATATAGCCTGGTCTGAGACCAGAATGCTCATTACAAGAGCTTCTGTAAGTAAAATAAACATGAAAATATGCTGGATCTTGTTCTTTCCTGAAAATAAACCTGCTGATAGAAATGATGTTGGAGATAAAAATCCTACATATATATGTTCTAGGAGAAAAGCTAATGCTAAACATCAAATGCTCAGTCTCTTAAATTCAAGTTAAAAGAGACTACATGCTGTTTTCCATTTTGAGATAGTTACCTGGGAGAGGTAGTTGAATTACATATAATCGATTTAGTAAATTTCTTCCATAGCCTACACTGGGAATTCAAAATCCTGCCCAATGAAACATGCACCAAACCTCACCATTTGTTTCTTTGGGGGGAAAAACTGCACCCTTTTGTATGACAGATATTCCTTAATGTTTAGTACATTTCTTGCACGTGCACCTATGAGGGACAGGAACTACTTCAACTGTTTAGTTTCTTGAGATGCACTCCAAACACACTCTAGGACATTTCTCCTGATGTGATGACTCTATGGAGAGGTAATGTGGGTAAACTGTTCTTTCAACTCAGCTCCCATGTGTCCCTTACCAGGAACTGGCATAAAGACAAGGGTTCAGTTTCAAAAGGTACAGAAGTCTGGAAACATTTGAAGAGGTTTGCTTTTTTTTTTTTTTTTGACTCTTTGTTCTGGATTCACTGTAGCTGTAACATGACCAGCACTTGCTCTCCTATACACCCATCAGGTATTCCAGGACAAAAGCTCAGGACGATTGGCCAGAAACCTTATCCTTAAAGTCTGAGGCACAACGTACTTTGCTTCAATTGCTGTTATACTGGCATGATCCTGAGATACATTTGGGCATAATTTGCCATCTGGACTCAGTAATTTCAAAGGCCCTGAAAATTGCTCACCGACAACATGCAGGTAAGTTTCTTATCATCTTTGAAGCATTTGCTATCTATTATAATAGACTTTTGACAAGGCTGGAGTTTCTTCTATGTACAAATAACCAGAACAGAGAAAATGGAAAGAAGTTCAGATTATAATTGCAGGAGTTTGGTCTGGTTGTTTTTTTCCTATTCAACAGACATGGAAAAGTAAAAGATGGGAGTCAGGATTCTCTAGTGGTTAAGAGTGAGCATTGGAATTTGACATACTTGAGCTCAAATCATGGCCATACCCCACCCTCTTATGCACTGAATGATACTGGGCAAATTATTAAACAGCTTGGATGCTTAATTTAATTTTGAAGGAAACCTACCTGAGAGGGAAATTACCATGGCATGTAAAGTGCTTTGCACAGTGCCTGGCCCACAACAAGTGTTCAAAAAGAGGTAACTACTATTATGGGAGGCTTTGTTGATCAAAGCTCCATTGAATAGAGACTCAGTTCCTTTAACATCCCATGGTTATTATATTACAAGACAACATGTGCTATTTTAGACGGAAAGTTTCCATCTCCTCTGATGAAGCGGTGGAAGTCTGACACAAGTGCATCCCAGATCTCCGAAGGGGTGCTAGCAGACAGCAGACACGGATCTGCCCACATTGACAAACACATCAGATGGCTTAAAGGACATTGTTAAAATAGACAATCAGAATTCAGTATTAGATTAAGCTAAAAAATCATACTGGAAGAATGTAAATGTTTGATAGTCGCCATTGTACAGTGGCCCACAAAAGTAACCACATCATTGAAAAAACAGCTCTTGACCTTTGTAATTAGAGAAGAAACTGATCCAAGTGCTTCGATTCCAGGAAGAATATCATGTATTTTCCTATGGACTTTTAGCACAGTGATGCCACTTGTTACTTTATATGCATATATCTATGTAGGGTTCTGCTTGGCTTCCCCACTGTTTAACATAGAGCCTTACATATAGTAGCCAGACTTTCATCCAAACAGGCAAGAAAACAACCAGGCAACATTTTATTCAGTTTCCACTTTGTGCCAGACAATGCACTCAGCAGCACTGGAGAAGACAGGGGCATGATGCCTGCTCTCCAGAAGGCCACAATCTAGTTGGAAAGACAGATTAACAAAAAAGAAATAAGAAACACTTAAAATAATGTACCACCCACTAAATACTAAAAAGTTCATATAGTGTTCAGTGGGGGCAAAAACAGAAGTGGAGATGAAGGTTGAATGAACATGTGTTTGTTTCTTATTTAGGTGACATTCTGCAGTCTTCGGACTCACCAGTGGTGTTTCATTCTCTTTAATGTTATCCTATTTCATGCCTTGCTTTTTGGGGCTGACTTTGTGGAAGAATACTTTCTGCATGCTTTGCCTTATGTAGACATGAAAGTTCTGGAAATTAAGGACAAGGCAAGAAAATTGAACATGGAGCCCCTAAGAAGTAATCTTTCCAAATATTATATCTTGAGCCAATCGGAGGTGTGTAAAGGGAAGAACATATTTTTGCTCGCTCTCATCTTCAGTAGCCCAGGAAATCGAACAAGACGGGACCTCATCAGGAAGACCTGGGGTAATGTGACCAGCGTTCAAGGGCACCCCATTCTCACCCTGTTTGCTTTGGGGATGCCTAATTTGGTAACTACCCAGCAAGAGATAGACAAAGAGTCCCATAAGAATAATGACATAATTGAAGGAATCTTTTTGGACAGTGCTGAGAACCAAACCCTGAAGATCATCACAATGACGCAGTGGGCTGTGACTTTCTGCCCTAATGCCCTGTTCATCCTCAAGGTTGATGATGAGATGTTTGTTAATCTACCAAACTTGGTAGATTATCTTCTCAACCTGAAAGAACGCCTTGAAGATATCTACGTAGGAAGAGTTATCCATCAGGATATGCCCAACAGAGACCCTAGCAGCCAGGAATTTGTCCCTCTTAGCAAGTACCCAGAAAAGTACTACCCAGATTACTGCAGTAGTGAGGCTTTCATTATGTCCCAAGACGTGGCTCGGATGATGTATGTGGTTTTCAAAGAAGTACCCATTATGGTGCCTGCGGATGTGTTTGTAGGAATTTGTGCCAAGTCTATTGGCCTTATACCCATCCACAGTTCAAGGTTTTCTGGGAAAAGACACATCAGATACAACAGATGCTGCTATAAGTTTATCTTCACATCTTCAGAAATGACAGATGCCGAAATGCTCTTGGCATGGAAGGAAATTAATGATGGGAAAGAATGTACACTGTTTGAGACTTACTCCGGACTCATTTCCTGCAAACTTCTGACATACCTTGATAGCTTTAAACGTTTTCATATTGACACCCTAAAAAACAATGCCATGTATTATGGTGATTAGGATGTTTTTCTTATAGGTGTGCTCTTTTTAAATTACCTCCTACCTTATTATAAAAAAAGCATTTCTCCTTTGTGGTTAATGTAGTTTTAATTGTACTCGGTTGCAAAATGTTTTTAGTGCCTTGATATACTACATCATACTGAAATCTTAAAGAATTTAAATTGGCGTAGCATGGTTCTTTTCAAAATAAAGCCTCTTGTCCAGAGAAGTCAGAACATTACATTTAATTACAACCCCAAGTCTTGTTTCTTTACAGCTAGTGAATTTTTTTTTAATCACATTCTATTCTATGGAACTGTCATGACTCAGTGGTGACTAATGTTTGAGAATGCTCAGAAGGAAAGAAAATCCTAAATAAGGAAGTTTAAAAAATGTTCATCTTGTCCGCAAACAGGAAACATTTTAGTAATCTGGGTGGTAGACTACCTTCAACTTAAAAGTTTCAGCTGCCTAGTATGTATTAACTTAAATCTCACTTTAGTTAACTTTTTGTGAAATGAATGATTTTCATCATGTACTAATTCAGCAGTACGCATTTATATTTCATGTTATATATACATTCTGTATTAGTTTCCTAGGGACGTCATAACAAAGTACCACAAAGAGGGTGACGTGAAACAACAAAAACTTTTTTGCTTGAATTTCTAGAGACTAGAAGTCAGAAATCAAGGTGTTCACAGGGACATGCTCTCTCTGAAGCCTAGAGGAGAACCCTTCCCTGTCTCGTCTAGCTGTTGGTGGTTGCCAGCAACCCTTGGCTTATAGATGCATGATTTTAATTTCCGCCTCCATCTTCACCTGGCCTTCTCCTGTGTGTCTGTGACTTCATATAGTCTTTCCGCTGTGCTGTGTCTCTGTGTCCAAATTTCCCTCTTCTTCTGAGGACACCACCCATCATTGGTTAGGCCCCACCCTAATGACCTCATCTTAACTTGATTACATCATCAAGCAAATCAGTAACTTATCTTGAAATAAGGTCACATTCACAGGTCCTGGGGATTAGGATTTAAATATATCTTCTGGGGGGATGCAATTTGACCCACAATATGCATTTCCTGATTTCTCTTGTATAACTAGGCACTAAATCAATAGTTTCCATCCTGGGATTCTTGGGATTTTAGGTGTCTCCAAAGGAATATATTTTGAAAAGCCCTGCCATGACAATTTATTAATCTCTTCTTTGGATATATTACTAAACTGTACTGGACCTCAGTTTATGTGCAAAATCAGCCTTGTAGGGGTTATGGACTAACTGAGGTGTGGCAAGTGGTTAGCAGTGGATCTTGCCTATAGTCTTCAATAAGGGGAAGAGGTAGCATTTAAGAACTTATGGTATGTTCTGAGTTAAACAGCTTAGGCTCAAATCACAACTCCACTTACTTGCTGTGTGACCGTGTGCACGTCCTCTAACTCTGTTGTCACAGCTGTGAACAGGGTAATAACAGTACCTAACTCCTAGAAGTGGGAGGATAGCAACATGAGTTAATACATGAAAGCTTTTAGAACAATGCCTGACACACAGTATCTTCAAAATATAACCAAGAAACAAAAGGGGAACCATCAGATTAATCCTCAGAAAGCCAGGTTAATATTCTGACTCTGGGCTATGCAACTTGTACAAGGCTTAGTGTCTTCGTCTGCAAAATGACACTTAACTTATAAGGCTGTTATACGGATAAAATGAGAAAATGCACACCAAGTGCCTAACATAAAGTAAATGCTAAGAAATGATAACCACTCTTTGTAGTCATTATAAATAAATTTGCTGTTTTCCCCTAGGCTTTGGTCATATTGAATTACCTGTAGTTCCCCAAATGTGTTCTCTTGTTTTCAAATCTGTACCTCTGGCTTGCAGTATTTATTAAATGCAAAATAAAATAATAATTTGCAAATTTTATTTGATCTTTAAAAAAAATTACAGACACAAAATCAGAGTGAGTATGTAGGCCATATATATAGGACAGGCCATCCCTTTGAGCTCTGACATTAAATAAATAAAATCAACACCATGAATTGAATTAAACAAAAGTCACCTTAAAAAGACAGAATGTTTCCTCCAGGCCAGGAAGAGCTGGCTGTAGCCTAATTAGTTATGGAAACGAGGAAAAAGGAGGCTCGGGGCTCCAGAGATGGCAGAAAGGGGATGCTCGATCTGGGGACACGAGAATTCCAGGCAACTGAGAGCCATTTTGTTACAAAGTAGGGATGGTTTATCACTGTCACCATGGCTTCAAAGAAACCTATTTCTAGATTCTTAACTGGCATACTCTGATAGCACTCTCACGCAGAAGCCTCTGGATTGGTGGTTGGTGTCTTTAGAGAGCAGGGCACTGGAAAACAGGCCGGAGTGCTTCTTGATCATGAAAAGGAAGTGCATGCATCCTTTGCTAATTGATGAGATGGCATCCTGGTTTACACATAGCATCCCTCTGTTTGACTCTGGTTATTAGGAGTCCGTTTCCCTCTCTCTGATCAACTCCATACTGACTTGATGGATTTAAAAAATTAAAAGCAAAACCCTCAAAAATGATGACCCACCAATAAATAAACACAGTTTGGGGACCTTTCTGGGTTAGCATGTTATCCTCCCTCCTCCCCCAAAACCACAGCAGAGTAAAATTCATTGATCAATAGCAAAAAAGCATCAAAGAATACTAGAAACATTTTTAAAAGGTTTACTGTCTAGTTTTCAAAGGAAGCATAGTAACAAAAAAAATCAAGAGACCTTATCAAAAGTATTTATTCTTAGAGAACATAATATTAAGATCCCATATCTTAATAATTAGTATTTTCAAAGAATACTTATATCCAAGACTCTATAAATGGAATCAGAAGGGGGGAAAGGACATAAAAAAAAAAAAAAAGATCATGAAGAGAAACAACTGAGTTCCATTTTTGATGAAGCAGATTTAAAAATAAGATAGTAAATCCACAGAAATTTTCTGGGAGAGCAAAACTTCCACCTTCTTGCAAAACAGTAAAGTAAAAAAATATCTCTTTCAATTACAACCAAGTTTGTCTGCTCTCTTGGTTTCGCACTGTACTTCAGTGTAGGAACACAGCAAATGTCCATGATAATTCTGGAGGGGAGAGAAGTCTTCGTTTTAAAAAATACAGAGGGAGTCAAATGCATTAGAAGTTTTGGTCCAAAAATGGTCTAGACTCTAGAAGAAATCATTCAGCTCCTTCCACTGCTGTTGTGGAAACAGGTTTTACGTAGTACGGACCTTCACTCAGGTAAGTTCTGAGCCTCAAATAATTTGGGTTCCCAAAGATTTCTGCAACTGTCTTAGAATTGGCTAGTGCTTTCACCAGTTCATATTTGGCATCCTTTGAAGCTTTGTCATGCTCCACGGACCGGTCCATCACATACTCTACAAAACCTGGACTGTTAAACATAAGTTTCTGAGCCCAGGGTTGGTTTGCAATGGCCTGAAATGGAAGGCAGAAAGAACACAATTCCTGTGAGACTTAAGAAATTAACTTTGTTAGTGCGATGGCTCAATCCTTAGAAAGAAATCTGGCAACATGAACCTTAAAAGTGTTAACTTTATGCCTAAGCAAATTCCCTCCAGGGAATCTAATTTAAGAAAATAATCTAAATGTTAGGAAAAAAACCTTTGTATACAAAGATGTTCATAATAGTGTGACAGCTACAATGTAAATGTCTAATAGTGGGGCATGGGTAAATTATGGTATATAGCAATAAAAAATTAAATAAAATTAAGATTAAAAAAGGTAAGTCTGTTATATAAAAAATAGATTCAAATTATATACATGGCATAATTATAAAAGCAGAAAATAAAGACAAAAACTAGAGCAGAAAAGACTGTCCTAAGGAAACTCTTATATACGTGCATAAGATGGTATTTCAAGAATGTTCATTGTATAGCATCATTTGTAACAGATACTATCTAAATCTTCATTTACATTGTGGCTTTACAGTGAAATACTAATGGCTTTCTAATTGCCTCTTTGGTACAGATAAATCCTAAAAACATAATATCTAAGAGAAAAAGCAAATTGCAGAATGATAGAAACATGATACCATTTATAAAGTTTATGTAAAATACTGTAATTTGTTTAAAGATATATATGTACATAGTAAAAGTACAAAATGATCTGTGCATTTGTAAATGCTGAATTAATGACAGTGATTACATTCAGGAAGTAGGAAAGGGAACTGGATTAGGCAGAGGCAGCAGATATTTCATCCATCCATCCATCAACCCATCAACATCAACACTATTACTAATCGGAAATACACCAGACAGGTATGATTTTATGTGAGTTTAAAAATATCTACTTCTCAATCTTTTCCATTTTTTTTAAAGATTTTATTTATTTTTAGAGAGGGAAGGGAGGGAGACAGAGAGAGAGAGAGAGAAACATCAATGTGCGGTTGCTGGGGGTCATGGCCTGCAACCAAGGCATGTACCCTGACTGGGAATCGAACCTGCGACACTTTGGTTCACAGCCCGCACTCAATCCACTGAGCTACGCCAGCCAGGGCATCTTTTCCAATTTTTAAAATAACGAAAAAGCAACTTTTAGAATGTTTTTTAAAAATCTCACTACTACATTTTAATGAAGAACAAGGAACAAGCAAGTTTATAGCTTAGTTCTCTCCTCTCCAAATGTGTTCTGCAGACCAGCAGCAGAAGTACCACCTGGGAGCTTGTTTAAGTGCAAGATCTCAGGCTCCATCCCAGAACGGAATGGAGCTACGGAATCAGAATCTACATTTTAACAAGATCTGAAAGTTTGAGAAACATCAGGCTAGTTAACAATAGTGGAGGATGAAGGGTGGGCTGAAATAAAAACAGCTGTCACAACAGCTAAATCAAAAAGTAGAGCATAAGGTAGAAAAGTGAGGGGGACAATAATGCAATAATGAAAATAACCATGACAGGAGCCAAAATGACCTCCGCAGCGACTTTTGGCAAGGGTGAAACAGTCTAAAGACAACGCTCCTGGAGTTGACAGGGATGTTGTATCCTTCAAGACCCAGATCATATAAAAGGGGGGAACCCCAAAAAAACGCCTCAGAATTTATTTATTAAAAATTGTGTATTTACTCTTACATGTTTAAACTTCAGTCACCTTCAAAGTACTCTCTGTTTGATGCAATATACCTATTGAGACATTTTTTCCACTGCTTAAAACAGTTTTGAGCTCCTCGATTCTGATACTTTTTAGTGCTTCTGCCGTTTGTTTCACCTCATCCACATTGGCAAAACGTCTCCCTTTGAGGACTTTTTTCATCCGGGGAAACAAACAAACAAACAAACAAAAAAGTTGCTCTGGTAAGATGGGGTGGGGCCAAGGGTCATGCCATTTTTGGTTAAAAACTGCTGAACACTGAGTGCAGTGTGAGCAGGTGCACTCATAAACCACCCATCATGAAATGGGCAAACATGTTGAAAGACTCTTCAAAAAAAATTCACTGAGGCCGAACGTAGGCTCTCACAATGCCAGACGGTGCACTGACACAGACGGGGGCCTAGAACATGCACCCCACGGGGGAAGCCTGTACTGCAGGGGCCCACCCTCCAGAGACAATTCCAGTATTTTGGGGGTTCCCCCTCATATCACATCCTGCAGGAAGTCTTCCCTTCCTTGTCACCTCCACCTTCTTATTCCCTGCCTCTGTCAGAAAACATGCTGCTTGAGATTGCATTTTTAAGATTACTACAGTGATGACTATATTTTCATGAGCCCAGGTACCGTGGTAAGTGCTGGGGCTACAAGGTTAAATCAGATATGGCTCCAATTCTCAACAAACTCTATTTGGCAGGTCAGTAAATGAACATTTTCAACATAATGTAATAAATAGAACACAGAGGTATAATCCTTACCACAACTGTAATTATATAATTAACTGTATAATTATATTTACTGTCTGGGTCCCTCAACAGACAGTGAGTTACATGAAAGGAAGACCTTTGTATATTTTGTTTACTCTTATATCCCTAGCACCTATCAATGACAAAACAAAACAAAAAAAAGAAACCCAACCAATATTTGCCGAATGAATGAGTAAATGCAAAGTATAAGCCCTGGCGGGTATGGCTCAGTGGACTGAGTGCTAGCCTGTGAACCTAAAGGTTGCTGGTTCAATTCCTGGTCAGGGCATGTGCCTGGGTTACAGGCTGGGTCCCCAGTTGTGGATGTGAGAGAAGCAACTGATCAATGTATTTCTATCTCTCACACATTGATGTTTCTTTCTCTCTTTCTCCCTCCCTTCCCCTCTCTCTAAAAATAAATAAAATGGGTTTTTTTTTAGCGAGGGAAAGGGAAAGAGAAAAAGAGGGAGAGGAACACCAATGTGCGGTTGCCTCTCATGCACCCCCCCCACCAGAGACCTGGCCTACAACCCACACATGTGCCCTAGGACTGGGAATCAAACTGGCGACCCTTTGGTTCACAGGCCCACACTCAATCCACTGAACCACATCAGCCAGGACAACAAATGAAATCTTTAAAAACAAGTATGAGAGCCAACATTTCTTAGGTCAGCCTGTGGTTTGGGGCAAAGCTTACTGAAGATACTTGAGCTAGCCCTTGAAAATGAGTAAGATGTTAACAAGCAAAGTCAGGGAACAGTGTTAAAAGCAGACAGCACACACATGCCCAGAGACATGAAACAAACAGTCTGGAATTACTAGAGCAGTAAGTGCCAGGAGGGGAATGGCTCGAAATAAGGCCCAGGAAGACCAGCCTAGGTCAGTAAGGGCTTGCTTGACGGCAGATAAGGAATCTAGAACTAATTCTGTGATCCCACAGCACCCTGTGCTCTGCCACAGCATCTAATACCATTTACTTAAACAATCTACATACACATCTGTCTCCCTCATTAGTCTATAGTAATAGCAGGGGCCAGAAACTACCATGCACTAGTGTATTCCTGGGACAGGGCAGAGGGCCTGGCTCTCTGCAAGTGCTCAGGTGTGGAACGGCAGAGCCCCAGAAGGACCTGTGGGAAAGAAGATGCCTACCGTGAGCACTTTTAAGGCAGCACAGTGTAGTTCAGGAAAGGGTTGATTACTCATGCCACGAAAGAGCTCCAACGGGTCCCGAGCTAAAGAAGAAAACCAGGATTCTGTCATCCTCAGGAGGTCATCGGTCTGCTGCTCAGGCTATGGGACAGAAAAGAAAAATCTCAAGGTGTCTGGAAGTCGGCAAACCTGGGTTCTGATGGTACCCTGTCATTAACTTGCTGTGTGATCTCTGCCAAGTCCAGAGCATTTTTCCCCAAACCCAGCCCAGATTTTCCCAGTTTTTAGATCTGGCTGATTAAGGAATCTCTAGGCTCTGCTCCAGCTCCAATACTCTATGCTTCCACTTTAACTTTAAAAATGTAACCAGTCATATAAAGAGGGTCACCCTCTTTTACTAAGGGTAAGAAAGACAGCATTTATTTGATCAGCATTTTAAGTTAACCAGGATTATGTTAACTCATACAGATTGACCCTCCCAGACATATCCCATTATCATTCCTTAATTTCCTAGTCTACTTACTGGTAAATAAAGAAGGGATGAAACTGCATCCAAACACCTAATTTTGAGCTCTGTAGAGGCATTCTTTGCTTGATATCCTATTCTTGTGAGTAAGCGTTCAAATCGAGTTCCTTTGAAGGATAACGAGATTACTTTCATTGTTGTAAAATAGAAGTAACATAAAATTTACCATTTTAACCATTTTTAAGCACACAGCTCAGTGGCATCAAGCACATTCACGTCGTTGTGTGACCATCACCACCATCGGTCTCCAGGACTTGTTCATTGTTTCAGGCTGAAAGTCATACTCATTCAACAGTAACTCCCCGTTCCTCTCTCTCCCTTGTACCTTCTGTCTCCAGTTGACTATTTTAGGTACACCATGCAAGTGGAATTATACAGCATTTATCCTTTTGTGTCTGCTTATTTCACTTAGCATGTCTTCGTGGTTTCTCCATGTTATAGCATGTATGAGAATTTCATTCACTTTTAAGGCTGAATAACATTCCATTGTATGTATATACATTTTATTTATTCTTTCATCCATCAATGAACACTTGGGCTATTTATACCCTTTTTGGCTATTGTTAATAATAGCTATTAATGAGCACAGGTGTACAAGTATCTACTGGAGTCAGTTTCCAAGTCTTGTGGGTATATACCTGGAGGTGGAATTCCTGGATCATACGGTAGTTCTATGTTTAATTTTCTGAGGAACCGCCACACTGTTTCCCACAGTGGCTGCACCCCTTTACATTCTGACCAGATATGCACAAGGGTAAAATACAAATGACATAATATTTCTCGCATCCTTGTCGACACTTGTTATTTTATTTTTTAATAATAGCCAGCTTAATGGGTGCTAAGTGAACAATGAGATGTTTAAAGTATGCTTTGCTTTCATACACTGTGACCCCTGCCAGCCTAAACTAACATAAAAATAAACATGCAGTCAGTGACCAAGAGAGAAGCCACAAGACAAATTTATATGCAATACAGCATATGTAGGTCAAAGTATAATACAACATAGGTATTTATATGTGTAATACAGTAACACAGCATATGTAGGTCAAAGTGTAGAGGACTTGGAATCAAAGGACCTGGATTTGAGGAGCAGCTGCCCCACAGTCTGTATGATCTTAGAAAATTTTCTTAACTTCTCTGAGTTTCAGCTACCTTATCTATAAAATGAGAATAACAATGTACATTCTTTGAAGGATTTCAGGATTCTGTCCTTAGAAAGGTACATATAACAAGGATACTAGTTGTGTCACACAACAGCATATTAATTCTGAACATAGGGTGCACAGGTTTCAACAGTGCTACATATTATTTGTTCGTGTGGAATTCATAGTGCTTGCAAGATACTCATGGATATTCCATAAAAGTATCATTTGTAACAATAGTATCTTACAACAAACTTTTCTTCTTCCTTGATATTACAAATATAAAAATTTGTGTTTTCATTAAATATTCACAACCTTGAGAAGTAATTGTTACACTCTTTTTTTTAAAAAGAGGAAAATGAGGCCTAGAGTAGTGAAGTAAATAAAACCCAAAAGCTAAGTCAGTGTTAGAACTGGGACATGAACCCAGGTCTTTCTGACCCCAGCCCATCATCTGTGCACCAGGAATACTGTGCAAGGAGGATGCAGAGGGGAAAGGGTGTTTGGCCCAGCGAAATTTTAAAAAATTCATGATAATTATGACTTTTTAGAGATGAGTCTAAGGTCATGACAAAAAGACTGCCATATGTAAAAGTGGTTCCTATAATGTAACTGATGTGCCAGCCAATGAACTCATAACAAGTCATACCGACCTGTCTTCTGTAAAACCTGCTTTCCTTCGATGTTGGACCCCAGGATTCCAATCGTGTCCACTGCTACGCCAATCATGGTGGGGTCCTGACTTTCTGTCATTTCAAAGACTTTTTCCACAAAAACAGGATAACGTTCACAGATCTGTTGAGGACTATCCATGATAGCCAGGTTTCCAAAAAACTTCACAAATCCTAGAGATATGTACGAAAATATGTTTTAATAGGGGAAGAAGACAGCATAAATTGTGGGTCCTATGTTTTCACAGGAATAGTAAGAAACTACAGGCCAGGGAGAGAAGAAAGCCTATGGTACTATATTGCCTGGAAATCAGACAGACCATAAGGAATTGCTGAAGGACCCGAAATGTGTGGTGCTGAGGGAACAGGAACCCCACGGTGTCAATGGAGCCGGGTCCAAACACTGAAGCATCGTCACGTGCAAGAGGGAGGACAAAGAAGGACCAGTGGATATGTATCACAGGAAGGTAAGTTTGGAGTCATTATTAGGAAGAAATTTTAAAACAGATTTTCAACAACAAAGTAATCTAGGCTACCTCATAAAAGAAAATCTCCAATTTCTGGAAGTGTTCAAGAAAAACTAATCAACCATGTCTTTGAACAGAATGGCTAGAGTAGTTCTTATATTAGCTAAAGATTACAACTCAGAGATTTGATGAATCTGTGAATATACTGTCAATATCATTACTCATATCTTTATTTATGTTTCTTTTGGATGAGGTGCAAAGGAAACCATCCTGATGCTGTAAACAGCAGTACTTCCAGAAAACCAGAATCAACAACAGCACATGGCTCTCAGAGCAACAGGTTCCACCTCATGGGTTGGGTGGGGTTGGGTGTCATCTCAAGGGAATAAGCTCTAAAGGAGATAACCCCTGGCCTCCCCCGACAGAGATAACTCAGAAACAAAACATGCACCATCACTTCCACAGGCATCAACATTTCTTACCTGGCAAGTAGAAGCTAGAGAAAGGGTCTGAATCTGCCCCAACAATTATATTAGAAATCTGATCAATTACTCCTTCTTGAGCAAGGTACTGCCGTCCATGATGAGTATATGCCAATGATGTCACCATTTCTACACAGGTGGCTCTGAAATGCCAAGATTTTGCATAGGAGTTAGCATGGTTTATAAATTGTTTTCAGGTAGGTCATCTTACTTAACTCTTCCCACCAAATCAGGAAGGCCAATAATCCTGGCTCTACTTTTCAGATGACAGTTCGGGATGAGAACATTGCAGCAACTTATCTAGAATCACATTTTTTATTAAAAGGTAGAGTTTAGACTAAAATCTTGATTTTCTGACTTAAGCCCCACTTATTTGTTTCTACTATACCACAGCTACTTCCTAAGAGATTTTATTTTTTTAACTTGTATTTTATCTGGAAGTGTCAAACATACACTAAAGTAAAGAGAACAGAACAGTAAACCCCCAGGTACCCATAATCCTGACTATACAGTTATCTCGATTTTGCTCTACTTATTTCACTTCTTTTTTCTCGCTCTCTTTTTTTTTTTTTGCTGAATCATGTTAAATTCTTGGCATTTTATCCCTGCACAGTTTAGTATACATTTCTAAAAAACATGACTATTTTCTAATATAATTATGTCTTTACCACATATTACAAAATTAACAATAATTCTCTGGTACTACATAATATCCAACCATGATCAAATTTTCCCAAGGTATTTTAAGTGACTATTTGCAGGGTTTTCCCCCTATGTCACAAAATCTGATACATAGCTAAAAAAGCTAACAAAATAATTTCCTTATTAGGAATGCTATGAATTAGTGTAACTGGTGACTGACTTATGCATAGGAGTTCAACAGTTTCAGTCACATTTAAAGAACATGGGATGCCCTGGCTGGCATAGCTCAGTGGACTGAGCGTGGGCTGCAAACCAGGCATTGCAGGTTTGATTCCCAGTCAGGGCACATGCCTGGGTTGCAGGCCACGGCCCCCCAGAAACCGCACATTGATGTTTCTCTCTCTCTCTCTCTCTCTTTCCCTTCCCTCTCTAAAAATAAATAAATAAAATCTTAAAAAAAAAAGAACATGGGACAACCAGAAAATCATTTAAGATAACGAAAACAAAATCTGTGCACACAAAGGTAAAACTATAAGTGCTATCACAACAGCAAAATACTTGGAAGCACACCAAGTATTCAACAGTGAGGGTGTATCAGTAAATTGTGTGGAATATCAACAAGGAAACATTTGACGAATATTAAAGGGACTTAGGGGGTAGAGGGCTGGGAGTGAAAAGACTAAAATTAGCATTTCTTTCAGGACCTATGTCAGCCATTGTATTGGTCTCTGTGGTAAATGCACTTAATCCTCATATTATCTTCTTTATAAATTCATCATCGTTCTGTTTAGCTGAGGAAACCTGAGGTGCAAAATGGTTATGATATTTTGTCTAAGAGATGCAGGCGATCGCAAATCTTACTCATTTTCATAAGTCCATGTTTTTCTATCATGCTACAGTGCTATTATTTAACAACGTCAGAAAGTGCGGACGAGAGTACATAAAGTAATGCAGAACGGCAGTTATCATGTGATTGCAACTTTTTAAGAGCAGGCATGTATGCCTAAGGACAGGGAACACAGTCATTCAAAAGTAGCTGTATCATGATACCAGGCTTTGCCAAGTTCCAGTGTGCTGTCACAATACCACTTGAGCAATTTTCTAAAGGCCCCTCCTTCAGGACATACATCTGTTATGAGATTGCAGCCTGACCACAAGCCGCACTAGGGACGATGAGTCCCAAGACTGTTTCCTGGCCCTCCAAAGGAGGATATTTTGCTATAAGAACTCTCTCAGCCAACATACCTGACCAGCACATCCTCACCAGTCAGTTCCCTGAGAAGCTGGGTCACCAAGCCACTGGCGGTACAGTAGTGTAAAGATTCTGGAGACACAGAAGAAATCTCCACAATTAGCTGAAAGAACAGAACAAAAATAGCAGAAAAGATAAAACTGCGCCAAAGGTGTTAATCTCATTTTAAGTTAAATGCAGAATTAGGCACTTTATATAAATGAATTTTTAAAAATCGATTATTTGTCTCCACAAGTAGGAAAATTTCACTGAACATGTAAGAAATTACTTTGTCGCAGACACACTCCATTGTATTTGCACTTTTTACAAAAGCCTGAATCAGAAACAACAGATTATAAAAATCATTCATGCATTCTATCTGTCAGTCATTACTCATTCATTCACCACGTACGTTCTGAGGGCTTAGTGGAGACAGAGGACACTGAAGGATTTCAAGCAGAGACATGACAGAACCAGATCTGGATTTTTAAAGATCTTTCTGACTGCACGGGAAGATAGACTAGTGGTGACAAAAATGAATGAGACCAGTCTGGATGCAAATACAGTAGTCCCAGTGAAAGATACTGGCAGCTTGGATTAGCATGCTGGTGACTACGCCAAGGAGAAGTACATGTGTTTAAGAAAAACTGACATAATTAATGACCGAAAGGGTGTGTGGCCGGGAGAACAAGGCCTCATAGAGAATGAGCTTGAGGTCTAACACCAGACCACATGGACTATGAGACAGCCAGTTAGTTGTTGCTGTTTTTTATTAGGGGCATAAGGTGGGTGGAAAAGAGCGGGGGGTTAGTTTCAACATGATGTGAGGAGCCTAGAATATGTCCAAGGGGGAGAAAGAGTAAGCAGTTGGACATGAACGTCTGAGCTCAGAAGAGAGGTCTGGTTAGAGGTTAACATTTGAGGGTCATCACCATTATAGGTAAGATCTGAAATCCGAGGATGAATGAAACTGCCTAGGGATGAATGCAGATTACAGGGGGAAGAGGGCTTGGAACTTTGCCTTCACAAATGTAACAATTAATAGTTCAACAGAGGACAACTACCTAGGAGGCTGAGAAGAAACATTGAGAGAGGCAGAGGAAAAACTGGGATAGCTTGATATCAAGGCAAGCAAAGTAATAGTGTTTTGAGGAAGAAATTAAAGACTGTACAGGACTTGTTTTAAATATACAGCCTACTAACTGTGTGGCCTTAGGTCAATTACCCCATCAATAGTGAGGTTTATGATAATGATGTATAGGGTTTACTGTGAGAATTAAAGACAATACATGTGAGGATTTAGTACAGTGCTCAGTACAAAGCTAGTACAAACAAAACCATTTCTTCTTACTACTATAACTGAGCTTCTCAAAGTCTAGTTTCAATGGTATCTCCTCTATCATAGTAATTAATAAAAGCAGTATACATATATGCATTTTTCAATCCTCACCTGAGGATCTGCTTATTGACCTTTTTTTAGAGAGAAATGGGTGGGGTGGAGACACAGAGAGAGAGAAACATTGATCAGTTGCCTCCTGTATGCACCCTGACCAGGAGTAGAACCTGCAACCTTTCAGTGTACGGGATGACAGTCCAACCAACTGAGCGGCCCAGTGAGGGCTGCAGTATACATATTTCTATAACACTGTCTCACGCACTAGGTGAGGAGTTCATCCCTACATCCCCAGTACTCAGTATAGGGCCTAACACAGACTACATACTCAATAACTACATTTTAAATGAGCCACACTGCCTTCCAAAGTAATTCTTACTGCATTTGAATTATAGGCATCAGAAAGTATGCTTTCTGTCTTACCTCATAGACCCTGTATCGAACAATGTCATTTGTTTTCATTACAGTTTTCAAATCATCCAGCAGATTGCTTTCAAATAAAGCCTCCAGTCCAGCTTGGGTCAGTGATATTCTTGACAGGGATTTAATGGCCTTATAAAGAAAGAAAATCTCTCTTAAGTCATAAAAATACAAAATATTAGTATCTACTTCATAAGGTTGATGTGAAAATTAATGTATGGAATGTGCCTTCTAAAATGAGCATTCCCTATGTTTTAGCTATTAGTATTTATAATTAGAAAAGATACACAGTATTCCTAATAGAAAACAATTACATAAGTTTTGCTTCTTAGGAAGTAACCAATGTACGCCCTATGACAGATAATTTAGATATGTGCATTCCAGAAAATAGAAGGGGTTTACTAGTACTTATTTGACACTTATTTATGTGATGCCCTATATATAAAGCTGTGAGTTCAATTATATAAATCATTCCTTCCAAACCTTCACCTCTCAATCCAGAGAGCCTCTTTTGTCTTTTAGGACACCAGTATCGCTGCATGTTTAAGCTGATGGTTCTAGCTGACTTACCGCTTTAGCTACAGATAGATTCTCTCCCCCAATACAATAAACGATTTGTTTTAGTAATTCAGGATTATTTAGAATCTCAGTAACAGCATCAGAATTTTCAACAATTCTTCCAACCTGAAAGAAAAAAACAATCAGAAGTGCTCTTCCAGGGTAGGGCAACAGCTGAACACATGATACTCAAATGACCTTCGTGTGCAGTTATTTTAAGAGTTACTGAGTACAACTATAAGACAAGTCATTAAAAATTTCAAATGACCCCAATGCACTAAAGCCAAATACACATATTGCATAGTGACATCTTTGAAAGAAAATGGAAGGAAAAAAAAAAAAGGGCTGGGTAAAGACTTCAGAACCTCAGTGAGTACAAACAATAAAAATCCTAGTTCTATCCATTTTTAGCTACACTGAAACCCTGGGCAAATTAAATAACTTCTCTGAGCCTAACTTATTGTCTGTAAAATGGGAATAACCATACTTAAATGCAGGACAGTAATGAAGATTAAATGAGACTAAATAGGTAAAGCACATACTACAATGTCTGTAGTATGTCTAAACGATAAATACTTTCCCCAATTTGTTGAAAGGACACTTTAGAGGAGAAAAGGAAAAAGAGTAGTTGAATACCTACTGGATAAACTAGCTGCTCAGGTCCTAACATTCTCAGTAGCAGTTCTTCACTCAACTAGTAACATGTTTTGATTACCAGGGTGGTAAGAGTTACTGTATTGATTCATTGGTTAAGTGACCTTTCAATACAGCTTCATTCATGTCACTATAATAAGACTTAATATGGCAATTTTTTTCTCTAGACTAGGGACTCCTTTAAGGAAAGAAACAGGCTTTACCTATCTTGGTAGCTCTAACAGCATGTGGTACACTGTCTGACATATAAAAGTGACTTAGTATTTGATGAATGAATGATGCCAATGGTCCTTAGAACTGCTTTCTTTAGCTTGTATCCCCTTGGTCATAGCTACATACACTAGAATAGATTACAAACTCCCTAGGGACAGAGAGATCATGATTTCTTCATCTCTCTGCACAGAGCCTAGCGTAGAGCCAATAAGGGAACCAACACTTGTCACCAAGTGTTGGTTCTCTTATTATGTGCTAGAAAAACTTCATACCTGGGATAGAGTGAGTATTTTTACAGAATCATCAGGGTGTGTCAGTCCCTTCTGCAGGTCAACCCTGAGGTTCCGGGCCAAGTGAACTGGCTCTACAGCTTGGAGCAACCTCTCCAGAATGGATACACACAAAGTAGTCTGTTCCCTAAAGGAGACATGAAAGACCACATTAGTTCATGTCCTGCGAGGTAGAAAGGAACCTGGTAATATCTGACACCTAGGTCAATGATGATCTTTACACAGACTGTTCAAAACGCCAGCTTCTAAGGAGACTAAAGGGTAATGAAAACAAATACAATAAAGATTAAATTAAAAATACATAAATAAATAAACCAAAATTTAACTTGGAAATATCAAAAAACCCCACCAGTTTCTGGTTTAACATTAAATATTTTTAAACATTTACTCAGTACCTATATGTTGGGGCTATAAAGAAGGGTAAGGTATAATACATTCTACAACCTCAAGGCACTCAGTCTAATGGAAGATGCAGGCAACTATAGTCCAGTTAGATAAATGCTAGGTTAGAGCTGGAAGCCGTGGGAGCTCAGTATAGAACGCAGGGTACAGGGTATACCTGAGCAAAGTTTTAGGAAAAAGTGGGAGTTACTAAGAGAAGAAGGGTGTTCCAGGTAAAGGGCATAGAACATGAAAAGGCACAGAAGACTGAGACAGTATAATATGCTCAAGGAACCACATGTGGCTCGGTATGACTGGGGTCAGAATAGGAGAGAAGGGGGAAAAAGGTAAAAGGAAAGAGATGAATGGCAAGAAATTAAATAGAAAAAATGCACAGCAGTCAGATTCTGATAGGTCTTTTATGTCCTGCTATGGAATTTTGCCTTTTTCCAGAAGGCAATGGCAAGTCAAGAAGTGATTTTAAAGCAGAAGTAACAACTAAAGCAGATGTATCAACTAAATACATAAATGTGGTATAGCCACACAAAATGAACTACTATTCAGCCATAAAAAGGAATAAATACTGATGCATGTTACAACATAAACCTTGAAAATATGCAAAGTGAAAGAAGTGAGACACAAAGATTTCCTTTTGATGATGATTTTATTTACTTGAAATGTCCAGAAGAGACAAATCTAGAGACAGAAAGTAGATCACTGGCTGCCAGGAGCTGGGGGAGGGAATAAGAGAGGAAATGGGGAGAGAATGCTAATGCTAATGGGTTTCTTTTCCTTAAAAAAAATTGCAATTGTACATACCACAACATTTACTATTTTAACCATTTTTAAATGCCCAGTTCTGTGGCATTAAGTACATTCACGATGCTGTGCAATCATCACCAGTATCCAGCTGCAGAATTTTCTCATCTTTCATTAAAACAAACTCTAGATATTAAACACAAACTTCCTATTTTCCTTTTCCCTCAGCCCCTGGAAACCACCATTCTACTTTCTCTCTATGAATGTGACCACCCCACGTACCTCACGTAAGTGGGATAGTGTCTGCCTTATTTCACTTGGTACAATGTTTTCAAAGTTCATCCACATTGCAGCATGTGTTAGAATTCCCCTCCTAGCCCTGGCTAGCATAGCTCAGTGGATTGAGTGTGGGCTGCGAACCAAAGTGTCGCAGGTTCGATTCCCAAGTCAGGGCACATGCCTGGGTTGCAGGCCACAGCCCCCAGCAACCGCACATTGATGTTTCTCTCTCTCTTTCTCCCTCCCTTCCCTCTCTAAAAATAAATAAATAAAATCTTTAAAAAAAAAAGTTAAATATACACCAACATATGATCCAGCCACTCCATACCTAGGTATTTACTCAAAGAGCAAAGAAAGAACATGCCTATGTAAAGACTTGTACACAAATGTTCATAGCAGTATTATCTGTGATATACCCAAGCTGGAGACCATGCAAATGTTCATTAACAGAGAAACTGATAAACAAATTGTAGTAGATCTGTACTATGGACCACTACTTAGCAACAAAAAGGAATGAAGTATTCCTTCATACTCCATTGATAAATCTTAGAATAAATATGCTGAGTCAAAGAAACTAAAGAATATATACTATATGACTCCATTTATATAAAATGGTAAAAAACAAACAAACAAGGGCAAACTCATCTATAGGGATAGAATGCAGATAAGTGGTTGCCTGGCTGAAGTGGAGAGGGACTTCTAAGGGGCAAAAGGAAATGTGGGGGTGAGAGATACCTTCACTATCTTGATTGTGGTGACAGTTTCTTGGGTATATAGATGTCAAAACTTGTCAAACTGTACATTTTATTATGTGTAGTTTATATAAATTATAGCTCAATGAATCTGTATTTTTAAAAAACCAATGGTAGGTTGATGGGGGGCTCCACCCACAGAACTCCCCTGGGTCATCACGGATGAGAATAAAAATGCCCAATGCATGATCTGTTTGGGGAGGAAAGGTGACCAGTCCCTCAAAGGAGAAAGGCCCTGAAAACCTTCTTCCCTGCATTTTTATTGGGTTCAGCTCAGAGATACACAGTATGCACATAAAGCTCATCAACCAGTATCTAAAAAGCTGCAGTCGTGAAAAACTGACTTCATTTACAGATAATAGTTGAAGAAAAAACAGGGATTGTCTTCTGGTCAGGGTTGGCTTTAGCTCAGGTGCCTGTTTCATAGCAACAGGGCAGAGCAAACCTCAAAGGAAACCATGTATATTCTTTCTCTGGCCAGATTCGCCCCAGGAGCCATCTGTTCTAGTACAAGGTCGCAACTGCCTCTTGGGCATGGTTCCCAGGCAGAGTCAGGCAGGGAGAGCAAAGCAGCTGAGAGACTAGGAGACTTTTGCAGAAAGACTGAGGACTCAGGCTATGACAACGCCAAGGGATGAGGGTCTTTCTGCCCCTTCTCTGAAGACTCCTAAGTCCTTCCCCGATGGCCCTTTGGAACAGTGCCTATCTTAGGTTGTCCCTCCTCCTTTGAGGGATCTTACCCAACACTGGCTAACCAGTCATCTGCCCAGGCTAAGCAGGGGGAAGTGAGTGAGGCAGGGGCTACGGTCCTGCCAGGAGGAAATGTTCTGTCTCCTTAATGGCTCATGTCCCCAAGGCCTTTTCACTCAGCCCTAGCCACGAGACAAATGGCTACAGTCCCTGAAACCATGTAGGACAGCTCCCAACAGTGCATTAAAATGTATAGTGCACAAATTTCAGGTCACACGTGGCCCTTTGGTACTCAGAAGTCAGAGTTAATAACTTATAATAGTTCTGTTTGACTTCCATGTGGTAAAGTAGTAATCTTAGGAATTAATTTATTTCACAAAACCTCCTATGAAGATTCTAGATTTACATTCATTTGATCAGATACTGACCAGTATATAGCAATCTGTGTGAGTTGATCAGGATAATAGCAATATCCCTGCAGATTGTCAGTCTACGCAGAGAATTACTTCCACAACTGCAGCTGGTATGCACTATGTATGTACCCAGCTTTGAATTACCGTCTTTCAATTCCCATTAAAATTGTTTCCTAGAGCACTGCTCATTCATTCAGCAAACCAACTCCCCCATGGACCTTATTCTCCAGATTGCCCTTCATTTCAAATCCTACTGCATCTCCGGCGTTAAATTACATTGTGACCTTTGAAAGTCTCTTCATCCATGTTACAAACAGGTTTGGAAGAAGTGGTCACTCCAAAACTACTGAGTCTAATCTTTTATTGGGCAGATATTGTATTGTCTGCTAAGCCCTAGACGGGATACAGAGGTGGACAAAATACGGCCCCGCCTTTGAAGAATTCACAAACCTGAAATAAACACATACACAACTGTGACATAAGGCAATGGTGGCAAGTATCGTGAACAGAAATAACAATAATGTCCTTCAGGAGATTTGAGGACCAGTCACTGGCAACCAGAGTGACCAGGAAAGACTTTCTGGAGGGGATGGCACTTCACCTGGGCCGTCAGGGAAGGACAGAATTTAAGATATGGAGAGGGCATGTCAGGTAGGAGAACTGGCAGGAAGAAAGCTAGGAAACCGCCAAGTCACGCTCAAGGGAAGAGAGTGGTAGCTGGAGGAGATGAAATAGGTGTTGAGGAGGAGAGGGAAAGTATGTGTTGAGGCTGAAAAGCATGCTGTAAGGGTCCAAATGCCAGGCTAAAAAATCATGACTTTACACTGTAGGCAGCGGGGAAACCGCAGGAAAGATGTGAGCCAGCTGGGCCCAGAAGTTCACCGTGGTTGCAGTGTGGGAAGGACACACTTAGAAAAGGAAGCCTTGAGGTGACAGGTCAGACGAATGCAGCATATGTAACGCGGAGAAAACAGAGGCCTGAATTAAAGAGGGCAAGTAAGAGATATTTTATAAGCTGACCTGAATAATGTTAACTAACGGATTTAGTGAAAGGAAAACGTATGAAAATGGGAGGAATCTTAGGCCGGAGCCAAGAAACCCTCCTAAAGGATCCACTGTGGATCCAGTAAGTCATTCTCTTTTCAAGTAGGAAATCCCTGAATCACAAATATTTTTTAACTTCTAAATTATGAAATACATTTTTTTAGTCAAACACTACAAATGTGTGTGAAATGAAAAGTAGAGGTTGCTGTCCTATCATTCTAAGTCCCACTTCCATATTAATAGTTTCTGCTCTATCTTTCAGATATCCCCAATTTACAATAGCCTGGGTGTGTGTCTGTGTGGGGGAATTCGAATCCCTTTTTTCCCAAAATTATTCATAACGCAATCATAAACTCCTATAATTCTTTCACTCAACACAGAGCCCTATAGACACATATAGCCCAATCTTTTCTAATAGTGGCATAGCGAGCGTTACATGGTAATGTGTCAAAACTTATTTAGAATCCCCCTTTTTTAAGATGTTATTTATTTTTAGTGAGAAGGGAAGGAGAAATAGAGAGGGAGAAACATCAGTGTGTGGCTGCCTCTCCTGAGCCTCCTCCTGGGGACCTAACCCGCAACCTAGGCACATGCTCTGACTGGGAATTGAACCAGTAACCCTTTGATTCCCTGGTGCGTACTCAACCCACTGAGCCACAGCAGCCAGGGCTAGAATCTCATGTTAATAGATATTTAGGTTGTTTTTAGTTTTCTTATGTCACCTTCTGTTAGAATATTCTTGTATATTCATTTTGTGAGCGAGTATACCTGCATGTTAAATTCCCATAACAGGAATTACTGGGTGAAATGGTACGTGAATGAATCTAAACTATTGGATCTAAAATATTGAAACTAAAATAGTGGATCTTGCCAAATTGCTACGACAGGTCCCCTTCTTCAGAGAAGAAAAAAGTCAAGCACTTGTACACACGATCGTGGCGCCCTCCCCGTAGGTGCGCAACCTTGCTTTCCCCGCTCAACCCCTATTTCAAAATGAAGGCAATGAGGCCAAGAAAGGGTCAGGGGCACAGCTCACAAGCTGGACTTGAACCCCATCTTTTGCCTCTCAGCCTAGGGTCCTTCCCTCAGAAACGTCAGCTTTTTTTTTTTTTTTTTAACCTTCTTTTGAGACTGGAAAAGCCCTGCCTTCATCCCATCCGCTCCCGACTCCGCACTCAGGGGCGTCTCTCCCCGCCCCCGCCACCCGGCTCACGCCGTGGGCTCCTCTCACCGTTGGTTCTCATTGAGCAGAGAGAAAAGCGGGCCAAGGTGTAGTTCCGCCGCGTGCTCGCGGAGCTCGCCGAGCGGCACCGCCTGCAGCACCGACTGGAGCGCGCGCAGCTCCTCCAGCGGCGCTTCCAGCCGCGACACCTCCCTCAACAGTGTCAGCACCTGGGCCGCCATCATCCCCCGCAGGAGAAGGGGCTCGCCCGGCCGCCCGCCCGGCTCCCGACGTGCCTCTCCAGGTCTCGCGAGATCTGACGCAAGCAGCCTCTCTTCCCGGAGTTTGGGAAGTGACTGCAAACCTTCCAGTAGCAAGGCGGAGCTGGCGGACCGGGCGCGCTCTGAACTGCCAGACTCGTGAGACGTGTGTCTGTTAGGGCCGAACCGACGATCATTCGTGATTGTGGAGTTGCTGTCCCGCGACACCTGAGGCGCCGCTCAATTGGTCACGCACTTGTACTTTTCCTGTTGGCCTGTGTATTTCCCACGGGGCTTGAAGGCTCGTCAAATACCTGGCAAGCGGAATAGTGAGAATGAGGACCCACGGAAGGTTACGCGGTTTTGCGAGCAGCCTCCTGGCTCTCAGGCCACGCTCTCCGCAGAGGCGAGGGCGGGAGTGGCTGAGGCCACACCGGGTGGAACCGAAGTGATGGGCATCCTGAATCCCGCTCAGGCACGTATCAAGAGGCGGTGTAGGGCCAAGCCTCTGGAAGGCAAGATGAGAAAAATCTTGAGAAGCTAGAAGAAAGCGTAACAGCGACAGGGGACCCTTTGGGGGCGTCAATGAGTCAACCTCGCGGCGCACCGTGCAGAAAAACAAGAAGGCCGCCATGAAGTGTTTCTCCCCCTTCCTCTAGGTGCTGTTCATTCCGCGTGACTATACATCAAGAAGATGGAGACTGAGTTAACCTTTTTGGACCAGACCATGGGGGTGGGGATGAGTGACGACCTCTGATGCTGAAGGCCGTCTGCAACCATTCCACACGCACTGCATACATCTGATGGAACCCCCTGGGAAAGGCAACCCAGACAAATTTCATGCGAACGAGGGATGACTTGAGAATTTAGAAATCACTACAGTTTGCGAAATTCAGGGTTGATGAAGGAGGAAGAACCGTTAAATGCCCAGTTGGCAGCGAAGTAACTCCAAGCAACTCCAGAAGCTGATCAGAGCTAGAAGCTATGTGCCTCAATGGGTCTTCCATGCCAAGGACGTGAGCTTGTTTTGGAAGTACATTCCTTAGTAGACTTTTAGGGGGGAAGACAATCTGGAAGTTTTAGAGGAAGCTAAGGACAGGATTTTCCTCTTTGTATGTGCCAATGCCACAAGTGGCAAAAAGATAAAAACCATTGCTGCTTTAGAAAGATCTTAAACCCACGTGTCTCTTGGAAAGAAGGTTAAAAAAAAAAAAAGACCTTCCTGTTTCCTGGTGATCACACCCCAGAGTATCATTAACTGCGGCCCTCTTTTTGGCTTGCTTTCATAATTGTTTTATCTATTAAGCCCAGTGTTGTTTAATAGAAAAAAAAATTAATTCAGAGTGTTGCTAATTTTGAACAGCGGTCCCAGTCACCCAGACTCATTGTTCTTTGCTCATCCTCAGGTAATACTGTGTTTCTCCCTCTGGAAGGCACTAGCTATCTTCAGTACTTGGATCAGGGAACACTTGAAGCATTCAGGAGGCATTGCCCCAAGTATATGTCTGACCACTTTGCTGACTGTATTGAATAAAACCCCTTGCCTTACTTTGAAAGTAACATGGCAACAATATTGCTGACACTTTGGTAGTGATAAAAGAGGTGATGGATGATATAAAACTAGCCGTTCTTACTAAAGCCTGGTGGAAACTTTGGGACGATGTGAATGAATGATTATGCATATTTCCTATAAGATGTTGAAAAAAATCAGTCTGAAAAAAACAGATGGGCTTTAAATTCATCAACATTGATGAACATGAAATTAATGAGCTACTAAAGCTCCACATTCTGGTGATAATGAGAGTCTGTAGATGAGGAAGAAGACAAGTCCCTAGAACCAGAGGTAAAGATGAACCTAAGGAAACTGAGTGCTGTCTTACACTCTGCTTGAGGCCTCACTGGTGCCGCAATTAATATGGATCCTTTCTTGGATGGAAGTTTGGCCTTTAAAAAAGATTATCATAAATTGTTGTGTACCTATCAAGAGAATCTTCAAAATAAAACCTCTTTTCTGAAGAAAGAGAAGGAAGATACATAATAAAGAGGAAATGTGGGTGAAGACGATGGATACAGAATGAGTCTGAAGAAGAGTATGAGTCTGAATCCTATTAGGGGGAGGCGCAGGTAGAGAGAGGGTGAGAAGCCTCCAGGGGAAGAACCTGGACTGTCAGGCAGTAGCACTAAGAATCTTACTATATCTGGAGAATCTGCCAAAACCAGAAATGCAGGATTGGACTTTTGGAATCCAACCCTGGAATCGAATTTGCAAAGAGTAGAGGTGCCTGACTTGAAGGAAGAAGTAAACCGAGAGGTGGTTTCTTCCAAATAACAATTCATCTCTTGCCATCCTTTCCCTGTTGCCCCAGCATCACTTTCTTCATGACCATCCTTATAATCACCAGCCACGTGTCCATATATATCATCTAGTTGTTGAGCAAACATTTATTAAGCCTAAACTTAATAGGCTTCATTCAGAGTCCTATGCTAAACTGGGAGACATATCTCAGGATCTAAGGTAAATGGTCATTCTTATTAATGTAATAGGTATAGAAGATCAGAGTCTTGGTTTATTTTAGTGGACTTTGAATATAAAGGTTTTCTTAAAACCACTTGGCCTCATTTACTCACTCCGTTTTTCTTAGATGCTAAATTCTTCAATCACAAATGGAGTTTTTTTGAGTTAACCTTGGTAGTTGCCATGAGGGTACTTACTCTGAAAATGCTGACATGATCTTCCATTTTACAAAGCACTTTTACATTAACCTGTACTGTTAAGCCTCCCTTTAGACCTATGAAGATCTATTAGCCCATCCTTTAGCACCCCCCTCCCCTAACAGTTCAGAGAGGTTAGTTAACTTGCCTGAATCTGCACAGCTAATGATGTAAATGATAGGACTAGGGCCACAACTGATTAACTCCTTTGTCAGACACTTTGCTAGGAAGTGCATCACGCCTTTGAGAAATTACAGTCCCAGGGAATGGACAGGTAGTTTAATATAAACACAGAAGCTGTGAACTGGCAGCATGCAGGCCAGATTTGGCCAACAGATGTTTTGTTTGACCTTCCTGTTTTAAAACAATTTCGAATTAATTTCCAGTATCCCCCCAACCCCTTTTTGTTTAAGGTACTACTTACATACAATTCACTGATTAAAATGTCAATACCACCACAATCAAAATATAGAACAGATCCCTTAATTTTGAAAAGTTTACTTGTGTCCTTGTGTACTCAATCCCTTCTCCTGCCCAGCAATGCCATCATTTAAAAATTGGGATATTTCGCCCTGGCTGGCGTAGCTCAGTGGATTGAGCGCGGGCTGTGAACCAAAGTGTCGCAGGTTCGATTCCCAGTCAGGGCACATGCCTGGGTTGCAGGCCACGGCCCCCAGCGTTTCTCTCTCTCTTTCTCCCTCCCTTCCCTCTCTAAAAATAAAATAAATAAAATCTTTAAAAAAAAAATTGGGATATTTCATATGAAAAAAACTGGATTAAAAAATCAGGAACCCCAACAACAGTGGACTCTGCATTCCTGAAGGGCTACAGTCATTAGCTTGCTACTTTGCTTATTTGTTTGCAGCTCCCCATACTTGATATTAAATGTTGCAGCAGAAGTGTGTACCCAGTGCCTCAGGGGAACAGAGGACCGTGGGATTAACTGGGAAAGGCTGCTGGGGCAGCTGGCCTGGAAGGATGAAGGAGTCCACTGGGAGAGCACTTGGGGGCAAGAGTGTTCTAAACCAAGGAGGATTAGAAGGGACGTCTTGGGAGGAGGGGTGAGGTGGGGGAGGGCAAAGCAGCAGAGTGAGCATCACTCGTTTTTGTTGGCGGGATGGGCCTGTATCAAGTGGAAGAGTTTAGTGTCTGTGTTTCAGAGTTTGTATGCTTTGCTTTCTGAACGCTTTCTGTATCTAAGGAATACGCGTTTTTATCTGTACGTCTCTGAGGATTTTTATGATATTTTGTTTTTGTTGTGTTGTTGGAATGAGAAGGGAAAAAAAATAGTATTTTTATTTTTCTAAGGGTTATAGGTCTGCGTCTGGTGTTTGGGCTGTATGTTTCTGAGGACAAAGGGGCGAGAGAAAATTGCTTCCCCCTTCCCCGCCACCTCCACTTTCCCGTTCCAGCCAGCCTGTCGGGGGCGGGGCAGTAGGGCAGGCAGCAGGTGGGGGGGGGGGCGGGAAGGCGGTTCAGGCCCTCAGTTCCCGCCCCCCACCCCCTCCCTGGGGATTTAGCCGGAGGCCACATTCGCTGCAGCCGCGCAGCTCAATTACCAGCGACACCATGGATAGGCTGGGCTTACGGTGCCCTCTACCAGGCTACCCTCGGTCCTCTGTCCTTATATGCCTCCTGGTGAGTGCCCCACGCTATGACTTTCCCAATTCCCTCAGCCCTAAACGTCCAATCTGGAAACTGATGGAAGGAGACACACTTTCCTTTAATGCCCTTGGGAATGTGAACTGGGGGCAAGCAGGTAGGGGATGGACAGTAAAATCCCCGGAGACACCACTCGGTGTCCTGGAGGTCGTGGTGTGGGTTTGAAGCCTACCAGCGCCCCTTCTTCACTGCTGAGGGAGCAGCGACCCTGGCTGTGTGTCATAGCCAGGGTCAGGGAGGTTGACGGGGTGTCTGGTGGTGAGTCCTTGTCTACGGGTCCCATGATAGAGTCTTTTCTTTTTGTTGCAGTTACCATATTGTTTTTCTGAGGCTTTGTTTTCTCGTCTCAGTGGTATCTTTAAATGTTACGGTTGGAAGTGATCGTTTGCAGAGGATCTCCAGTGGTGGAGGTAGCTGAGGGGGAGGTGGAGAGGGTCGGAAGCGCAGGGGTCTAGCCCAGCTCCGATGATCACCTTTGGGTGATTTCTTCCTCTTCCTGGCCCCTTTTCCTCATCTGTAACAACCCGCATGTGTCAGTGGCTCTTAACCCTTCTGGCCCTGTAGATTCTCTCTCTCTCTTACTCTCTCTCTTTGCTTTTGGTTTGTTTGTATTTGTACCCAAGGAAACTGTATAGATAAACACAGTGTTTCATTCATTCTGAATATTCATGGATCCCTTAAAACTAGGTGGATTATAAATTTAGGTGGATTGTAAGTTTAGAATCACTAGGTGGTTTCTGATTCCCCTTCTGCCTTTACACAGACTGTAAAGTCAACCCTAACCTCTTAAAGGCTATGCAAATTCTCCACCGGGTTGGGGGGGGGGGGCGGAGAATAAAGTACAAAGTAACTGAGTGGATACATAAAATGTTTTAAAAGAATGTAAAAATAGGAAAGGCATATAGTAAAAGACATAAGTAGGAAAATGTTGAAAGACTTTAAAAAATTATAATAGATCTTTTTCCCCTTATAATGTTTCTGTTAGGGACTATTGTGATGTTTGTATTTTCCATCGGTTTTGCACTAATATCATGTCACTTTCTAACATATTGTAGTCCATCCTTGGTTCCAGGTTGACCCTTCATGCTTCTGATCCTTTGTTGATATGATCCACAAACATTTCTCAAGCCCATACTCCCTGTCGGGGTTGTAAAGTGCTGGGAACACAGAAACGAGTGAGACGGAAGAGCACACGTCCAATGGAGGGGACATATGCAAACAACTCTATTTCTCCGTGGTCAGTGGTACAGCAGGAGGATGTCCGCAGCAGTCCTAGCCTCTGCCCAGCAGATCCCAATAGCATCTCTTCCCATCATGTCACAACAACAAAAATTGTCTCCAGACATTGCCAGACGTCCCCTTGGTGGGAGGGAGGCAAATTGCTTTGAGAGCCACTGGATTAAGAGAAACTGAACCGACCCCACTGTATTAATTCCTAACTGTGCCCACTGCAGTTCAAAGAGCCCTGAGTGGGAGGCAGGAGTCTGGGATACAAGTGTTGGCTTGGTTGCAATTTCTGGATGTTCTGCCTCGGTTACTTTACCTGTTCAATTAAGGCTTATCTTAGATAATATTCGAGAGCACAGCCCTCAGATTCAGCAACACAGGTGGCATTGCTTTAGAATTAGGCTACATTTTCCACTAGCTCACCCACGGTGTCTAGCACAGTTACACATGAATGGAGGTGAAGTTAACTCTTCAAATATCAAGACATGTAAGAGCGGACTCTCAGTTCGTGTGAGTTCCAACACATTTTAGGTGAGCTTGTATTTAATCTTAGCTATATGTTGCACTGATACCTGCTGGTTGGAACGCCACAGATCTTCCCTAGGAATGCCTTTTTTTTTTTTGGTTGGGGGACAGGCCATTGCTTTTATTTGAAGTCTGTGCTGGAAGCCACCTTCAAGTCGTGGGGTTGATTCCTTACAGTGTTCCAGGACGTCTAGTTCTCTGCTAAAAGCACTGCTAACAAGCCTTCTCTCCTTCACAAGACCAGTTAGCCCTAACAACAACATCTCGCTGGGGTATTAATTCACTAGTATACAAGTATTTATTGAGAACCTGCCGTGTGCCATGGACTGTGCTGGAGATACCGTGATGATCAAGGCACGGCCCCTATCTTTATTGAATTTGTGACTGCAGATTATGTTTTCCTGTCTCGCTTGAACTCATGGCAGCTCTGAGACAGGCAGCACAAGTGTCAGAACCTCCACTTTCTAGATAACGTTTATAGAAGGAGAGGCAGTAACTTGGGGAAGGCCAGGGCAGTTAGCAATATTGGCACTAGGATCTAATGTAAATCCTACTGTGCACACATACACACACACTGAAAGCTTCATTGAAAAGTCTTTTTTTTTTTTTTTCCATGCATGGTGACTGGTTCAGTTCAGAGGACTTAGTATGTTGAATTGGTGGTTTGGTGGAGGTAGCAGGAGGGAATGAGAAACCCAACCCAGACAGGCCTCTAGTCAAACTGAAGCTAAAGACAAAAATGCTGCTCAGACCCTGCCAAGAAGCAGAAGAAGTAGGAGCCAGGACTTGGGCGACAGCATAACAGGAGTGGGAGGACAGAGGTTTATTTGAGAGAGGAACGAGCCCTGGGCGGGGAGACGGGAGAAACACACCCTTGTTCTGCCTGGCTTCCGGCACACTGGGACTCCTCACCGGTTGCCTAGTCCCTGTTAATGACTCCATCATGCCCCCCAAGCGGAGGACCCTGGATGGAGGGTGTCTCCACTTCTTTTCATTTCTTCTTTTTGAAACGTTTATCATCAAAACAATAAGAAAAATTGTATCTTGAATGCCTTTTCCTCTCACGTCGTCATTGCCATCATGTTCTTTTTCCTGGATCATTGTGATGGCTTTCTAAGCAGGCTCTTTCTGATCATTTTTCATCCTCCCTCCTGGTACCCTGCTCAGCTTCACTGTGTTATTACTCTGTTCCTTAAAAACCCCCAAAAGTACCCTCTCACTTGAGGTCAGGCTCCAGACTCCTTAGCCTGACCCTTTTCTTTATAGTTGTAGCCAATTTCATTTCCTCCCGATCTAACACCCAGACCGAGACCCTTGCAGTCTCTGCATTTCATCAACCCCCAAATACCTCTTGGGCTGGTACATATTATCATTTGCTTAGCATGTCTCTCTCTTCTCCTGTGATCCTACTTATAGTTTCAGGTCCAACTTAGAGGGTGCCTTTGGGAGCCTTCCTCATGGTCCCCCCAGCTCTCCGTTTCAGTAGCACAGGTGGCGTTGCTTTAGAAGTAGGCTGCCTTTTCATCTAGCTCGCCCACAGTGCCTGGCACATATGGAGATGAATGGAGGTGAAATTAACTCCTCAGACGTCATTGTTGTAAGGTTTATAATTCATTATAATTTCCGCAGGATGATAGTTCGCTGTGGGCCAGTTAGTGTCACCTCCAGAAGAATGGAGTTCAAGCCCTGGCTGGTATAGCTCAGTGGATTGAGCAGGGGCCTGCAAAGCAAAGGGGTCACTGGTTCGATTCCCAATCAGGGCACATGCCTGGGTTGCAGGCCAGGTCCCCACTGTGGGGCACACAAGAGGCAACCACACATTGATGTTTCTCTCCCTCACTGTCTTTCCCTTACCCTCTCTCTAAAATAAATAAATTAATTAATAAAATAAGTAAGAATGGATTTCACGTCATCCAGACTTGAGTCCTAATCCTGTCTTCACCAAATCAAAGCTGTGTGATTTTGAGCGAGCTTCTTGATTTCTAAGCCTCTATTTTTTGATCATCTGCAAAATGCAGAGGAAAATGTCTAGGCATGAGAACTTCGTGGAAGCACTGAAGCTCAAGATCTCAGGAATTATATTTTGGATGGGGAATGGGCATGAAAAAATGATGCCCAGCCTTGGTGCCAGTCTGCTTGAGGAGGCAGATAATGAGTCGCCATGTCACTGCTGACTTGTGCTTTTTCCCACCGTTTAGATCCTGACAGCCTCTCTCCTGACATACCCCCTGATCAGGACCCTTAGCCTGCAGCTCCATTCGGCTGTCACTGGCAGTTTTGTCTCCGGCACTTATTCCATCGTCTTTGTCAACTGCCCCAACGAGCAAATTGCCAGAGATATTGCCAGGTATGGAAAAGGGGCTGAGGTGCTGCCCCAGGAGGCTCAGGGAGCTACCAGGATGCTCCAGAGGGGCCACTTTGGGGCCGTTCTCTTACTCCTGACCACCCCATCCTATCCATCCAGGGATGAACTGCACAGCTGTCTGCTTGGGGTGGTGTGAGGAGCACAGCCGAGTGGTCCTGTGGAACCTGCTGCCGGCCTGGAAATGTTGAGCGCGGGGGCCCATGAGGCACATGAGACCCGGAGGGATATGTGGCTTACCCAAGGTTTTAAGATAAGAGAAAGTGGAATCCTACCTGTTGAGAATTTTAAGTCTCCCAATTCCTGGTCCATCTCTCTTTCTTCTTGGAGATGACTCTCTTTGCTCAGTCCCAGAAGTGTTCGCTGTGACAGGTGAAAAGGAGGAAGTAGCCAGTCCAAATATTTAGAAAATTTCTAGAGGTGGCTGTTGTGTAGTGGACGAACACTGGACTTGTAAACAGACCAGCGTTTGAATCTTGGCTCCACCACTTGCTGTGTTAACCGGAGCAAGCCCCTTCCCTTCTCTAAGTTTCCTGAATTATAATATAAGATAATGTCACCTGCCTCACAGGATGGGGAGGATTAAATGATACGAAATATGTACAATCTTTACCCTAGTAACTTGAATGTAGTAGGTGCACAATAAATGTTTGTGGTATCGGAATTTCCCCTCCTTCATTTCTCTTTATAGATATAGCTTTGAAGAGGGTTCCTGGGGCTGGAGGGTAATGGACTTGACTTCTTGCTCCATAGCTCAGCATTCTCGAAGTTGATGATAGACTAGGTTATAGTGTTTTCAAGTGTTGAATCTGGTCTTTGGGAGCACACACCCTCCAAATTCTTGGTCATAGGTTAACCTTGCATTTGATTCCATCTTTCTTTCCTCCAACCAGAATGTAATTTTTTTTTCCATGTTAACATTACCTTTGGAGAACAGCTCTTATCTAAAAGAACCTGTAATTACTTCAGAGATACAACCATAGTGTTTGGCACCTAAGAACTAAAAATCCCTCCTGATGCTTCTTATATGCCCAGGGTCTGTATTGAGCTATCTTTTCTCTGGACCCTTAAATCAGTGGTCCTGCCAAGGAGGAACTTCAGCTGACATCTGTGAGGTTTGGTGTTGGGAGGAAATTGATTCTAATGCCTGGATTATAACTGGTTGAAAGTCCAGTTCAGGTAAATGGGATCAGTATCAGATTGGAGAGAGGTCTCTATTATCTTCTTGCATCCAGAATTGTTAAGGAGAAGTCAGGTGCTTATCAGCACCTGATACTGCTTCTCTACGACAATTTTTAGCATTTTCTCTTCATCTTAATGTTCACTTACTAACTTGTTGGATATTCCCTCTCTATTCTTTATATGTCTTTTTTTTTTGGAACTCCTATTACAAGGAGATTGAATTTGTTCCCTGACTGAACTTTGATATTTTCCTAATCCTTTATCCTGTGTACTGAGAGAATTCCTGAGCCCATTCTTCTATCTTGTTTTTCCTTTGTTGCTATGCAGCCCTTCCATTGAGTTTTTTGTTTAAATGATGTGGTCTCCCTTTTCAAGATTTCTCATCATTCTTTCATAACCAACTACTCATGTTTTTTTAAATGTCTGACCGTATTATAATCTGATCCTGTTTTATGGATGCAATAATCCTGCCTTATCTTTCTGTAGCTATTAATTATACTTATATTTTTAATTTTTTTCCAGCTTTATTGAGATATAATTGACATATAATATTGTGTAAGCGTAAGGTATACAAATGATACTTTGATATATGTGTATAGCAAAATGATTACCACAGTAAGGTTAGTTAACACCTCTGTCACCTCACACAGCTACCTTTTTTGGGGGGTGAGAACCTTTAAGATCTACTCTCTTAACAACTTTCAGGTATACATAATTATACTTATTTTAAGATCTTGGTTTTGACTGTACTGTTGACTGGTCCTCTTACATAAATTCTCTGGTTTGTTGATTTTTTTTGTCTCTCACTGTCGACATTCCTCAGATGCGTACTTTGTTATTCTTGATTGTAACCTCTCTCGTCTTCTTAGCTGTGCTCGTGGGGAGGCGCAGGAACAGCTGCAAGGAATTGGGATCCGCAGCACCGTTTTCCGTGTGCGTGTGGTTTGGGGGGGACATTCCACAGACTGGGGCGCCCTAGTGACTGGCCTCCTGGGCATGAATTCTTCCTTTCACCCCTGGCTGTCTCCAGCTACTAGGACATTGCTTTGCCTTTTTCCCCAGAGTGCCTACCCTACTCCTCCTTCCTGGAGACAAACACCCCATTATTGCTGCCTGGGCCATGGGAGATTTGGGGCACCCACCTGCTCCTGCCATGGCATTCCCGCAGTTCACCATGATGGCTGCCTCCAAGTTCCTGCCCGCTGTGGTTCCCGTCGCCTCCTGAGACAGACGACGGGTGCTCTTGTCTGTGCGTGTGGTCCCCTGCATGCTCCCTTCTGTGTCCCGGGCTGCCTTTTACTTTCTGAGGCCTCCTCACAGTTGCTGGTACAGAAAGCGTTCTCCTTACTGTGTTCTGACGGGGCTAAGTAGTGTGTTCGGCCCACAACATTGGACTGAAAGTCAGAAGTGGAGTCTTTAGTGATGTGACTCTGGGACAACAGATTGTTTTTCCTGGAGGTTTAACTCACTCGCTATGTTTGCCTGCCACCTTTGGAACCTGTAGAATGTAATTCCTGAGCAAGCGGCTGAGTGAGCAGGACTCGCAGCAGTTGCTTAAGCAAACTTGTGCCACGTGCCTCTCTTACGGTCAGGGATTTATTTATCTCCTCTAACTCTGCAAGGGAATGAGGGTGGTGTTGATACCCCATTAATGCGGAGCCTTAAATAGAGAGCACTGTTTAGCCTGGAACTCAAGGGAAGAGAAAGTAGGTCAGTTCTCTTGGCAGCAGCCGGAGAAAGGAGGGATCGGCGAGCAAGGCTCAAGTGAGGTTTATCTGGCAAGGTGCAAGCACTTCAGAAAAGAGAGGCCGGCTCCCTCGGCTGCCCGAGACTGGAGAAAGGTTCATCAGGGCCCGATCCTGAGGGCTGGAGGTTTTGGTGTGCGGGAACAGTTCTTGGCATCAACAGCTCGGTGACTTGGTGGTTGTTCTCTTTCTGTGACACCTGTACTACTTCAAGCTTCTTGGATTGTGTTCGCCAGAGTGCTTCACAGGAATCTGAGATGATCGGTCCTGGGATTCCAAGCTGCGGTCTGTCAAAAACAAAAATACCTTAGAGGTCTGCAAAGACAAAGGTTGTGCTCTTAGGGCTGTGAAAGACACCTTTACCAGGAAAGGTGAAAAGAGCCTATATTTGCCAAAGACAAACACAAGTTATGATTCTCTTCTCGCGTTCACTTGGAGTTGTGTGGTCATGTGGGTGTCTGCAGATCAGAAGCACTGAGTGTCAGCCCGATACATACCTGCATGAAAAAAGCAGAAATGGGGTAACGAAAGGAGCTCTTGGTGGTGAAAAGGCTTGGGAGCTGCTGGTGGAGCCATCTTCTCATTATACAGCAGGAGAGTCGGGGTGCGTGAGGGGGCCGTGCCTATCCTGGATGGGTGGTTGAACACGCTGCAGAAGGTCACGCAGCCACGCTCCTGCAGGGCCAGGAATGGAACCCGGGTCTTCTTGTTCTCTGTCCAGAGGTCATCCTCATCCCCTAGGCAGACTGGGCCTGTCCTTCACACTGCCACGAGGAGGGGCACTCTAAATCATCATCTAGTTCCCAGGAACTCCTGTCCCCGGTCCCTTCTCTTTAGGTCCTGGACACTAGCCCCACTGACTGCCCCTTTCTTTGCTTTAGGGCTGTGCTGGGCAAGAAGCTGGCTGCCTCGGTGAACATCCTGCCCGAGGCATCCTCACTGTGAGTTTTGCCTCCGCCTCGGCCTCAGGAGGGGTGTGGGCGTGCGCTGCGTCAGGTCCTGGCTGGTAGAAAGGGCGCTGCACGGATGGGGAATTGGGAAAGGACAATTGAGAGGCATTTAATTAATCAACTGTTGATCCGTATTCAGAGGAAATTAACCAGTGGGTTTGTGTCATCCCTGAACAAAAGCAAAAATGTGCTGCGTATAGAGAAAGGAGGAAAAAACCTTATAGTTTAGGAACCGCGGATCTTGTATGCACGGTCTTTATTTAAATCCATCAGTTTGCTTTTAGCACAGAAGCCAGACTGGGCAGTCCATCCCTGAGTAAGCCAACTAGGGATATCAAAGAAAATCATTTCCACTGTCTAGATTCGTTGGAAGACCGAGCAGTTGGCACATGAGACAGGCTGCACTGTGTCAACAGCTTCGCCGTAGCTAAGCCTGGCCTATGCTGTTCCTCCCAGCCCACCAGAACATTGTTATTTTAGCAGCCCATTCCAAGTGCTGCAGGTTTTGTCTTGTGACTTAATTGCTCCGATCAGCCTGTTTCTCATCTTCCCTCCTAGAAAGAGAGAGTGAGAGAATGGGGGTGGGGTAGGTGGGGAGGGAAATAATATATATCTACTCCGAAGGTCAAAACAGAAAAATGTCCTGTAGGGAAAGCTCCCCCCACCTGCCGGCAGCGTCACTGCCTCCACGGCTCGCACCGTCTGCGGCTGTGGCTCCCACCGTCTGCAGCTGTGGCTCCCAGATGCGGCTGTGTGCTGGGTTCCTGAGGTCCATTCTGGGCCTGCCCAGTCAGTCTCCCTGAGTGTGGGGCTTGGGTCTCTGAAATTTTTAAAAGTTGTGTAGGTGATTCACACCAATGCTTGGGCCCTAGAACAGAATTTCAGCCTGGCACGTCCTTCAGGTGGCCTATCATCGATCCTTTTACCGCAGCTCTGTGAGACAAGGCCCCCGGTGGCCCAGGTCATCTTAGACGTGCCCTGGGGCAGTGCCGTCAGCACAGGGAGAATGTGCCGGCAAGGCTCACTGCTCCTAAACTGTGGGAACACTGTATTCTCCGGCAAGGTGTCTTTCCCTTCCCTTCACAGGATGCTGCTCTCATACTCTCTTCTGAACACCATCCCTGACCTTTCACCTTCGGACCTGTTTCCATGTCTTGTAAGGCTCACTGCTTCCCTGAAGCCTCCCGTGCTTTTCATGTGTCCTTTCCTGGGCACTCAGGGCGGAGAGTCAGTGATGATAAAAGCAGCACCCCTCCAAAGGAGGGAGGGGGAGAGGCGGAGGGTATGAAGCCAGTGTTGAAAGAACTGGAGATGCCCAGTTTGGAGGTGAGAAAACACAGGAGTTTCCACAGGGCTTCCTGAGGTGGTTCCTCCCGTGGAAGCTGGGGAGGGCAGCCGGGAGGCAGATGTTGGCCACACCAGAAGAAAAACCACCTCATAGGTGTAGACCTATAAGGGAGACGGACGGACTTCTTCAGGAAATGGGGAGCCTCTCACCTCCAGGAATGTCCAGGCGGATGCTAGGAACATGCATGAGAACGGTTGCCCTGGGTGGCCTTTGCACCCTGGCCAACTGTAGACTTTTTTATGTGGGCTTGGAAAGATTCTCAAGCTTCCGTCTCAGGGAGTCACCTGACTGGGCCAGGCGTGACATCTCCCTGGGCCAGTTTGATGAGCATCGTAATTGGGTTCTGTTCTCTTCTCCAGCTACTTCTGGAATGGAGAAATAGAAGAAGCCACGGAGATTCTGTTGGTGAGTGAGGTGGGGGGGGGGGGCGGAGCCTTGATAGAAAAAGCCCAAGTGAGACCAAGGCCTTTTTCCCAGATTCCAATGAAAAATTATCAGAGATCAACCGATTGAGGTTCTAGCCCCAAGTAAGATGTCTTGGGTTTACTTGAGAGCTAGCTGGGGACAGGGCCGGTGACCTGGAGGGAAGGCCATCCACTAAAAGGCCAGACCAACGAGCAGCAGCAGAGCTGGGCTGACGTCCTAAAGCAGTGATGTTTTTTTCTTTTCCAGTTAATAAAGACAAAGACTTCCAAGGTCCACACTTTGTCCAGTTATGTCAGGTAAGGCTGGCGTCTCTTCTCAGCCGGGAGTGTTGTATAGGGACTAAGTGAATGAGCTTGAAAAGCAGGAAACCTCGTCACCAACCTTCCATGTGACCCTGGACATGTCCTGACCCTCAGAGTCTCCACATGTAAAACAAGAGGCTAGACTGAGTGAGCTCACGCCAGTGGTTCTCAAAATCTTGGTCTCTGGGGCCCCACGCACTTTTAAAAATTATCGAGGACCTGAAAGAGCTTTGTTTATGTGGGTTATATCAAAGTTTACTGTATCGGAATTTAAAACCAAGAATTTAAAAAATTAAAAATAACAATAATAAACCATTATTATTACCATTACAGATTAATGTTGTAAATGATGCATTTTATGGAAAGTAACCATATCTCCTTCCCCCCAAAGTGAGGAGAATGGCATCATTTTACATTTTTGCAAAATCTGGCTTAATAAGAAGCATCTTTGAATGTTGGGACACTCTTAAAGCTCATGGTGATAAATTCATGTTTTACAAAAATCTAATTTTTGCTTGAAAGCAATTTTTTTCATTGGCAGCAAATGATTTAAATTGTTTTCACTCGAATGATGGACTCACTGTGTTCATGTATTTAAAAATGTCTACCTAATTCTCAAATCTGAGTAACCACAATTTGTAAAAGTGACGAATTATTGGAACTCAGGCTTAAAAATGGTGTTCCATGAAAAAAAAAAATCTAGCTTTAGCTTGTGACTCAAACAATCAGACAAGTTTAAGACACCAGTGAATTCAGGCATACAGCCAAGTGCCCTATGTACACTTCCCACTTTGTCACACAGTATTAAAAAGACATACTCAGGGGTTGAAATTTAATAAAAATAATAACTCTTACCACTCTGTCAAGGATGTCCTTAAGTGAATCTGGCCTGGTGCGCATGCAGGTGTGTGGTGGACGGCAGTGACAGCTAGTGCAGGGTGGCGCCGTGGTCCCAACGTGTGCGAAGGTGCCAGTGGTTTCACCCATCATTGCTTTTGCACCAGCAGCACGAATGTCGACACAGGAAGAGATAAGTAACACATTAGCACATTATGAAATAGTTTTGGCCTCATGGCCCTCCTGAAAAAATCTTGGAGTTCCCCAGGAGTCAACCTGGAGAACCACTGGTTTACAGCCTTCCCATTCAAAGTGTGATTCTGAAATAATGGGCACCGCCTGGACGCTTGCTAGACCGGCAGAGTGTCAGGGTCTCCTACCAAACCAAGCTCCAGCTTAACATGATCCCCAGGTGATTCCCATGCACGTTAAAAGCTTGAGAAGTACCGGTCTACACTGGTGATTCTTGGTGCTGGCTAATACTATAATCGCTTGGAGACATTTTTCATTGGGTTCCAATGACCCATTTAGGCCCTCCTTCAGATTTTGACTTCATTTATCTGGGTGGGGGATCAAATAGGTTCTTCAGAAGCACCCAGGTTGACACTAATGTGCAGCTAGGGATGCGGTCGCTCACCTGGATGATAAAACCCCTTTCCTTCCTTCCAGTCAGGATGCTGGGAACACGTGGCTATGCCCTGGTCTCAGATCCAGCAGGAGGGAAGGCCCGTGTCACCGCCGTAGCAGAGGTGTGGGGATAAGGCACCTTCGGTGGAACTAGCACGAGCAAGAATTTACGGCTTATCCAGTGAGGGGCAGCTGCAGAGTTAAGATGGTGAACCCCAGAGCTTGACCTCCAGGGTCAAATCCTGGCTTTTCTACTTGCTAGTTGTAGCTCAAGTGCATGCAAATGGGTTAGACTTTCTGTGCCTCGGTTCGCCATCTGTAACAGGCGGGTCATAACTAGTGCCTCGGGGTGAATTTACGTGAAGTGTACGCGTGAAGTGCCATGTCAGAGGCAGCTGTTACTGCTGCCGTGTTACAGATGTCTTCCTCTCTGTGTCTGAATACTGTATGTCTGCTTATAAACACACGTGCACTGGTCCAGGCGTCCGTGAAATAAGTTAAGAAAATTTGCGATCCTGGGGCACTGGGTAAAATTACCCGGCTCACTCTCAGGGTTGAGGCACCTGCACACAGGTGGTGATGCATGCTGTCTCGTGAGAACTTCCCAGTGCCTCGTTCGCAAAGGAAGCAGAGGGCTACTGGCCCCTTTTGATGGGTGGGAAACTGAAGCCCCAGGCCCTGGGTTTCTTGAATCTGGAAAATGAAGAAAACGTGGCATTGTGTGCCGAGGGCCAGGTGGAAGATACGGGGAGAAGGGAGAGGGAGTCCCGTGGGTTTGGATGGTCGAGGAAGATCCCTTGAAAAAGCCAATGGCTGAGTTTGGCCTTGGAGGAGAGAGAGGTTTTTGACTGATGAACAGGAGCAGGGTGGAGGAGAGACTATGGCAGCGTGGTGGGGGGCGGGGCACAGCGGGGAGTGTGGGACAGCAGCGAAGACAGTAGCTAACGTTCGGTGAATGCATACGGTACCAGTCAGTGCACCGGGTCGGTACTTCATATACGCCGTCTTATTTAATCTTCAGCAGTCCAGGCAGGTAGGTGCTATCTTCATTCCCTCTTTTATAAGGTCTTTAGAGAAATTAAGTGATTTGTCCATGGTCACACAGCTAGGAAGGGGCAGACTTAGCATTTGAACCCGTGACTGTGAGACTCGAAAGCCATCTGGCCCTTCTCTCCTGCTAGATCTGAGACCAGGGTATAGCCACCCTGGTCTCCCACCCGGACAGATGGAAAACATGGGCTCAGGGGTGGTGGGTCACGGAGCTGGACAGGTGGGCCACAGCAGATTGCAGATCTGCTCGAGGCGGGCCTCGAGTGCGGCTGGCCTGTGGGGTTTTATCTCACATGGGCTGATTCTAATCATAGTCACTCACAAGACTCTGCTTTCTTTCCAAAGGCTGGTGCATCCTTTTGAAATCCCAGAGATCTTCAGTCTTCCCATGGACCAAGGAGACGTGCACTATTTGAGGTGGCTGAAGGAGGGCATGGAGGAGGACTGAGTGCGTGAGGCTCTCTGTGAACCCTGCTGGCTGCCTGTGGCCTTCATCCGCTGCGCTCTGGGGAAGGGAGGCTCTTTCGGCCTCCTACGGCCTCCTGGCATCTCTGGATTCTGTGCTTTTTGTCCGCACAGAGGAGCTAAATAACTTGTGGACATTGAAGGTCCAAGGCTTCTGAGGCTAGAAGAGGAGGCTGGGCCAGTCAGGCTAAGCAAAAACCCGCCAGAACTTGTGTCTGAGTGCATCACCCTCAAAGGTGCCCCCAGGGGTGGGAGAGCAAGGGTGGTTCTGTGTAGGGGGCAGGCAGGGGTGGCAGTGAGGGTGAGGTTTTTCATCTTCGGCAGTCGCTGGGCTTACCTCGAGTGTCCAGGGTGGGATTACTCTCCTGGTTCTCAGGAGGAGGAATAGAACTGATGACCTGTTTGCCTAGAAGGGTGTGGGATGAATGTCTCCTCCTAGAGGAACGGGCAAGTGCTTTCTGTATTCAGAGGATGGATTGTGAATGGTCCAGTATCAGGGACAAGCAGGATTCTTCCTCCTAGCTGTGAAGGGTGCTTGTGAGCCCTGAGCCCTGAGGAGCGGGCCTGGGGATGGACTCCAGGAGTGTGTGCAGGACTGGGGAACAGCTGTGTTTAGACACAGCCTCCTGGGTTGGGAATGAGTCTTGTCTCTTTCCTAGCCCGAATATGGCAGATCTCAGAAGGTTCCGGTGCCTTGCTCAGTGGAGACATAGGCTCTGAGCCCACCACACTAACTGTTTTACCTGAGCACTGAAACTGAGCACCCTACAGTAGGAAAGAACCCTGGGGAACTTCTAGGCCCATGTTTTTCAGGCTTGCTCCACAGAGCCCCCCCGTGGCTGGCAGAAGGTACTGCCTGCCCCCCACCACCAGTACTTCAGTCATGCAACTGTACTTTTACTATTTTAACGTATTGACCTATCTTGTGAGATTTGTAGGATTTTTAAAAAGTTTTCGTTAAAAGTTGTAAACCAGGGTCTAAGCCAGTCTCTGTGTGGATGACTAGAGAAAACTGAACTACACCAAGGCCCAGAAAGGGGGTGTGTTGTTACTAAGGGTACAGCCAAGGCTGCTCGCCCTGCCCCCTGTCCCTGCCCCCCCCCCCCCTGTGCCAGTGGAGGAGGGCTGGGAAGGCGGAGCTTCCTGTAGGGTGAGGAGAGAAACGTGACCTAGGGCCCTTTAGGAGTCTGTCACAAGGTAACTCCACTCTGGGGAGTCTGTGGGCAGTTGGGGTGAGGGTCCCCTGAGTGAGGGTCCACAGACATCTGTGGTATCTGGGCCCTTCTTCCAGAGGGAATGGTGTGCGGGAGGGGTGGTGCCAGGCTCTCGTTCTGACACCTCCTGTTTCTGGACCTTAGCTCCCCTGAACATGAAACGGGGGGTGGGGATGGTGTTTCCCAGGGCCCTTCTGTGGAAGCTCTGTAGGGGTTCAGGCTGAGGCCCTTGCAGAGGTCCAGAGAGTTCTTTTGTGGCAGCCAGTGGGGGTGGGGGCGGGCTCCCCCAGGAGGAGAACAGGGGGAGTGATGACGGCGATGTCCCTTTTCACAGCCGATGTTTCTGGTCATGTAAGAAAAATCTGGTGTGAAGCCACCTCGACCACAAATTTGCAGGGGACCCCACGTGGACTGCCCGTGTTGCTTTCAGGATCAAGTCCAGTTTCTTGGTCCGGTGCTCAAGGCCCGTCATAACCTTGCCCCACCTCACTTGTCCATCCTCACCCACCTCTCCTCGCCCACTCCGGCCAGTGGCTGGCTCCAGTGAGCTGCGGCACGTTGTTCCTGGGCTCAGGCTCAGGCCATCCTCTCCGCCCCGGGGAGCCCGTCCACATGCCTGCGGTGGCTGTACCGTTAGTACAGCCGTGGGGGCTGGGCCAGGACCTGGAATAGTGTTCCCACGCGGGAACGCCTTCCCAGCATCTCTCAGGAAGTATGTGTTTTTGACTCTGGTGTCCCCAGAAAAATCAGTTGAAGAAATGAGAAAAAATATTGAAATGATCTGTGAATACTAAAGCTTAAAAGCATAGAGACATCACTGGTGTGAAGGGCTCCATCCAATGAGAAGCAAGCAGGAAGCGCCAGCGCGCCGAGTTGTAGGTCAGGAGAACCGAGACCAGACCGCACAGGAGAGGAAGGCTCGCTGCGGGGTCAGTCTCTCTGGCAATGTTATGATGTTGCGTGAGCAGGGTGTGTCTGTAGCCCTGTCCGCTGCAAACCGTGAGTCGTTCTTGCAAGTAAAATAAGTTTACACACAGTGTGTTTTATATAAATCCTATGAGCCGTACCCAAGAAATAAGCGTTGAAAGCAAAGTAAGTTCTTGATTTGGCAGTTTCAACACGTGATTCTTGTACTGCTAACCTTGCTAGGATACTTGAATATTACATTATTTGAATATTATTCAATATTCAATTGAATATTAAATGATTGAACACCTGGCATTTTCCAGGATTGAAATATTCCCTCTAGGCTCCGGTTCTTTGTAAATACTGTATAACTAAGCTTAGTATCCCTATTTGTTAAACAAAAAAAATTTCCAGCTACCTATAATAATGAGGAAAGAGTGTGAACTATTTTAAGAATAACTTAACGATTTAGGGATTTTCTGAGAACGCTCATTTCTTGCTCCTAAATTCCGCAGGTTAGTGCTTGTTGTACATTTGTAAACACTAACCCAGACCACGAAGAACCAGGCTCTCTGCGGCCTGGGAAGGACCGCTGCCCTCAGGAGGGCCTGTTGAGCTGCTCGGTGTAGAACTCGGACCACCACCCAGGTCTCCGGTCACCTCGTGCCATTCACCTTCATTCCCGTCCACTGATTTCAGCCCGAAGAACAATCCCTGCACTCCACCCTCCCCCCAGCTCCAAGGGCGGTTTTGTTCCAAGGGCAGTTAAAAGGTTGAAAACAACCCTGGCTGGGTGGCTCAGTTGGTTGGAGCATCACCCCATACACCAGAAGGCTACAGGTTCGATCCCATCAGGGCGTGTACAGGAGGCAACCAATCATATTTCTCTCCCTCACTCCCTCAATAAAATCAACGTATTTTTGAGTGAGGATTAAAAAAAAAGGTTGAAATCGAAGGAACGGTAGATAAACGTGGGAGCCATAGTTGATATTTTTAGGGGCAGCCGTGAACACTTCCAGGGATTAACAGGCTGCCCTTCTCCCCTGCAACTCCAGAATTTCGTTTAGAGCCTTGGTCTTCACCGCCCTATAGCTGACTTTTCCCTGCCCCTTCACATTTATTTTTCTCTCTCCAAACTGCCCGAAATGTAGCGTTTATCTAAAGTCGTAAGGCATGACATTTCTGTGTGAAAGGGTTCCCTCGCAGCACCCGGGGAACTGAATGCAGCAGGGGTTACCTCTGCCACGTGACAGCGAAGGGAACCGAACCAAAGGACTCGGACCGAAGTGGCGCCCCTGCTACCCAGGAGAGCCGCGGTCTGACGCGCACCGCAGGTTTCCGGGCCGTGTGCCTCCGCGCCCTGGCCAGTCATGTAGCTCCTGTGCTTACGGGTTTGCACAGGGTCAACTTCTAAGTCCACCCCCATCCTTTATTACCGCCCTGTGGCCCTCAGCGACTGTCTCCTGTGGGTCAGGTACTCACAGTGGAGTCTCCACATCCTCTCGGTGGGAAGGGTGAGGGCACTGCCCGGAGAATCCATAGGCAGTGGTGGGAGTGACAGGGTGGCCAGGGGCGGGGCGTGGTCCCTGCCACTCCCCGGTTTCCAGGGAACCCAGACCAGAAACCCGAGCCAACGCCTCCCGAAGCCCAACTGCGGGCAGTTCATGGGGGTGAAGACAGGCCCCTTTTCAAAGAGAGCTTTTAAATGGCCAATCAGACACATTAATTAAACTTTAATATAACAACTGTTATTAAAGCAGCAATTCAAAACCATAAAACTTAGAAGGTGCACAGGATTATCATGTCAGGTGGCAGTAATGCAGCTACGATCCAGTACGAGTGAAGTGCAGGGGCGCCGAGTTGGGCGGCCTCGCCAGGCCTCGTGCTCACCTCTCACTCCACAAGTGGGGAAGGCACCCTTCCCTGCCCCCGCTTCAGGCCAGGAGCCGCTCTGGAGCCCAAGCACAGAGAGATACAGATGCACGGTGACTGCCTTGCGGGTCCTGTGCTTTCTCAGGAGCCTGGGGAGCAGGCCCAGGAGGCGGCGGTGCTCTCTGAAGCCAGGCAGGAAGCCACAGGATGGACGCCAGGCCCCACACCCCTGCTGGGCTGGGGGCCGCCTTCTCAGCTCCCCTTCCACCCCGCCCCAGTTGGGGGATTTGGTGGCAGCAGCTGTGGGGCTGAGAAGGGAAGGGGGAGGGCTGGGCACAGGCAGCGGGGTCCCATTAGAAAGGCACTGTAGGAGCTGAGGCTGAAGGCGAGGGGCATCTGAACCATCATTGGGAGCCCCTGAAGGCTCCCAGGTGGTGGGGACCAGCCAACAACGGGCGCCAGTTCCTCAGGCCCGCTGTCCCCATGCCAGCCCCTCACTGTTCATCCGCCTTCGCCTTGCAGCTGGCAGCCGGCGGATCCCAGCCAAGCCGGAGGCCCCAGCAGCACTTGGCAGGGCCGGTCCCCCTCTGGTGCATGCCCCACGCCGCGCCCCCTCAAGGCACTTCTTTCCATTTTTCAGTCGAGTCAGTTTCTAACATCTCTGGAAGCAGCAAAAATGAGGGACCCCCCCTTCCCATTTCTGGTTTCCCTCCAGATGGATGTGAGTTTTAATGTGGGCTCTAAGGATTCTATTTATACCCCACTGACAAGGGCTTCTCTTGGAGCGGACTACGTGACGCAGGCCCTTAAAACTCCCAACCTGTCCCAAAAAGTGATTGTCATTTCAGGGCGGAGCAGGGAACAAGGCAGAGGAGCCGGGAGGGTACGTCCCTGTGCTTTCCGGCGGGGTCAGGGCTGGGTCAGAGCTGGCTCGGGGGCTGAAGGAAGGGGCAGGGGCTGGACTTTCACATTTCTTGCAGCACGTGGTCCCTGGAAGGAGGTCGGGGTGGGGGGTGGCAAGGGAGACGAGGGCAGGAGCCAGGCTATCACTGGAGGGAGTGTGTTTGTGTGTGTGTGTGTGTGTGTGTGTACACCTGGAGGGTGAGAGTATGTGAGGGCAGAAGCTTATTATCTGTGAGGGAACCTGCCTTTGGCTACATGTGCGGTGGTCTGGGGCAGCAGGCGTGGGAAACAAGTCTGAGGTTTGGCACAAAATGCCGTCCTTTCTTCCCACATGCTCTCCCCGTGCCTCGGGTTTTCAAGGCCACCTCTAATCCCGCAAGGCCAGGCCCAGCTCCAGGGTCACTAAGAGGGGTGTGGCCAAGCAAAGGGAAACAGGGACCTGGGAAGCGGACACTGCAGCCCTTACTCTGAGGAGCGCACCTTGACAGGTGGGCTCCGGCGCTGGTACCTTGAGGTGCAGACCCAGCCTCTTCGCGCCTCAGATCCTGAGAGTTGCAGGGGCTGCGCCACCCAGGCTTTCATGGAGGCCTGCTGCCCTCACCCCCTTTTCCAGGGCTGGGGGTTTGGGGGAGGGGCAGGAAAGTGGAGGGAAAAGCCCGAGAGCTCTCCTGACCCACCTTCACCCATTCTTCCTCAGAGGTTCCTGTTCTCACAAGGTGGTCCCTGGGGCACCGGCTGCCCCGTGAGTCAGGTGGGAGGGACAGTGTGCACGTTGGAGGGTGTCTAAACCCCCCCTCAAAGGGTCAAGAGGTAAGTGACACAAAGTTGGGGACAAAGACAGACTCGGGCTTTAGGAAAAAGGATGCCAGGGCTGAGGGGACACACGTTCAGAGGAACAGGTGAGCAGCCGGAGGGAGTGGGGGGCGTGGGGCGACACGGGGACCTTAGAGACACAGGTGAAGGGGCGAGGAGCCTGAAGCAGCCGGAGGGCAGAATGGGCGCGGCAGCGAGGCGCAGACCTTGGCCTGGAAGGTGGGCGGGGGGAGGGGGCCTGTGCCAGGCACCTGCAGCTCCGTCTTGCTTCCCTCCCCCACCCCACCCTGGAGAGAACCGGGGAGCTGGTGGCTCCCACTGTCCCCTCTTTGCTTCCCAGGGCTCCTGGCACCCCCCGAGGGCTGGTCAGTAAGGGGTGGTCCCTTCCCACTCCACCAGGTACTGGACCTTGCCCTCGGGTGTGACCCGCCGTGCCAGCACCTGGTACTTCTCCCCACAGGCCAACCGCCCAGCCGCACCGAAGTAGTTCGTGATGGACGACTTGAGGTGGGACAAGGACGAGTCGTCCTCACTGATGCTCTCAAACGTGTGGCTGTCGACGCCCTCGTCTGGCCGCTCGGGGCCCGAAGCCCCCTCTGCACCGCTGTCCGAGGGGCAGTGCCCCCCCAGCTCGGCTGCCCGCCGCTTTGCCCGCAGTGGCATGTACGCCGTGGCCGCCAGCTTCCTCTTCCGGCTGCCCACTGTCCGTCTGTGTCAGGAGGGGAGGGAGAGGCGGGGATGAGGGGGGCGAACCCTCACGAGCCCCTGTCCCTGAGCACTGTGCTGGGCACCAGGCCCTGCACCGGGCCCGGCCCGGATTAGCCCACTGCAAACCGCAACAGCCCCACGAGGAAGGGAACGGGCTCCAGGGAGAAGCCCCCAGCTGGGGAGTGACAGAGCCAGGGTTCACACCTAGGTGTGTCCAGCCCCTAACCACACAGTCTCCGTACTTAGGGTTGCAGCCCTGGGCACACCCGGGCCCCATCCTCCGTGCCTCCCGGAGTCATGCTGGGCGGAGGCCCTGCTGGCTCAGCCTGCCCCTCACTGGGGCTCACGCAGCAAGAAAGCCAAGTGGGGGTGGGATGGCAGTTATGGATTAAAGCCCCTCGTGCCTCGGAGTCGGGACTGGAGACAGACACGCGTGCACACTGCATACACGCATGCGCACACACAAGCGGAAAGAGGCAGGTGTGGTTGGGAAATGGACACGCGAGAAGAGGCATGTTCACGGGTACATGAAACAGAAGGAGCTGAACTCAGAGCTAGTGAGGAGAAACGGGAAGAAACAAATGAAAATACAGAGGCCACGCCAGAGAAAGACACCAAGACCGAGAGGTCTGGTGACAGAAACTCCCAAGACACATAATTGTACTTTCGCAGGGGCCTCCGGCACCCCAAAATCGAACCAAAGGAGGCCGAGTTCAGAAAAACTTGGGCATGTGCTTTGCGGCACCACCCCCGATGCCCCTGAGGACCAGCTGTGGCTGGTGGCCCCTCGGCAGTGCCTCCGAGATTTCTGTCCCTCTGCCAAACCTGCACCCCGAAGGATGCCATGTCCCTCTCCATCGGGCTGCCAGATCGACGGCTGTATTCCCAGGAGACCTGGACCACAGGCCTCGGGGCAGCACCCTGCAGTCAGGCACAGACAGGCTCCAAATGGCACGCAGAGGCCGAGACCCCCAGAATGAGAGGACCTCCGGCCAAACGACCCCGGAGCTTGGAACTGCCCAGGGAGAAATGCGACACAACCTCCCGCAGCAGTCAGAGGAGCCAGCTGGACGTCCAGACCAGACCAGAGCGCCGTGGGCCCGGGCCCTCCGCCCAAGTTGCAGACGCACAGAAGGAGCCTCCTGCCATGGCACAGGAGTGGGAGGTGGGGGGCCGGTGAGGGGGGATGCAGAACCCGAGTCCAGGTGGCCAGGAGGCTTACCTGGAGTCATAGGACAGGCTGGTGGAGGCGGAGCCCGAGGTGCTGGCAGCATCCGTGGAGTCCACGTCTGAGAAGAAAGTCTGGCCTGAGCTGGCACTGGGAGGGGGGAGAGGGTGAGCCTGCCGTCAGCAGGCCCTGGGGACCTCTGACATGCATCCTCCGTCCGGGCAGAGGCCCCTGTTCCCACCGCCGAGCTCCCTGCCACCACGGTGGCCGCCGCCTGTCTGGCCACCGCCTGTCTGCCCGTCCATGTCCCCCCTCCCCCCGCCCGACTCCAAAGGCCGAGGAGTCAAGAAAGCCTCTCCTGACGAATTAAAAGATAATGAGCATGATCCCACACAGCTGTGCAACGCTTTGCAGGCCCAAGGTGTTAGAAGCCACAGTATCTTGTTCGAATCTCGTAGCCACGCCAAACCAGGTGAGCAGGTGAGCAGAAGTTAAAGAATTTTGCTCAGGTTACACAGCCAGTAACCGGTGGGTGGGGGCCTGAGCCCGGTCCTGACCGAAGCCCTTGCCTCTTGCACGCCTACAGGAAAGCACTGGATGGCCTTAGCGACTTCAGAAATAAAACATCGGAATACCCAGACCCTCCACTGGGTGGCCCATGCCCCAGGTGCTGTGGGAACACGCAGGAAGTGTCCAAGGCAGCCTGGGGAGGGCCAGTGACGGCTTCCTGGGGGAATGTGAGTGTGGGGTGCCCACAGCAATTCTGGTGCAGCACGTGGGGCCGGGAGAAGCAGGAGGGGCTGGAGAAGTCGTAGGGCCCGGGCAAGGCTGGCCTTGCATGCTGCTCCGAGGGGCCGCCCCCAGGAGCCCTGGAGACCACAGCAGGGGCACGTGGGCTCTGAGGTAGCCCCTGCACGCAGCCTCAGGCACGGTGTGTCCTTGGAACGAGAGCTCTCGCTCCCTCAGAAGGCTTTCTGCCTCCCACTTCCAGAGCCCGCCTGCGCTGCGGCGGGGAGTGGAGGGGGGCTCCCCTCCGAGTGTCCAGAGCGGACCTCTCTGCGGGGTCCCTCACGGTTACCTTTTTAAACTCTGAATCTCATCCAACGTGAAGTCGAATATGCTGGCCAGGTGGTGGTTGGTGCTCCAGGCTGAGGTAAAGTCGCTCTGTGGACACAGAGGAAGGAGTCGGGAGGGGAGGGTGGGTCGGTGAGCACCAGATCTCCACCCCCTCCAACCCCTGGCTGAGGCCACACAGGCTGCCTGCTGGTGCGGCCCGGGCTCCTGAGGGCTGGACCCTCCCAGGGAAAGAGTCCTCGCTGGCTTGCTCTTATCCCCAGTCCCGACCAGAGAGCCACGCCGCCTGGCTCTGGTCCCAGCTCTGTCTCTGGCCGACTGACTGCATGACGCTCCCACGTCTGGGTCTCGGGGCCTCAGCTGCCAGCGTGGACAGGGACCCCCTGCGTGCCTCACTCAGAGTGGTGTCGGGAAGTCCAGGGGAGTGGGAGGCACTGCAGGGGCAGAGCCAGCTCTGGAGCCCCGGTGCAGGCCGGGCTCCGCCACTGCCTGAGGTGGGACCTCACTGCTCCTCCCTGGCCCTCAGTTTCCCCACCCGGACAGTGGGACAAGGGTCCTGCCTACCCCCACGCCCCTTCGGGTTCTGGGGAGAACTTGGGGAGCCTGGCTTTCCCTTGTTTAGTTGTAACAGGAGCTGGCTTCTCCTCTGTGGGATGCGGGACAGTCCCCTGGGCCTGGGGGGAAGCACTTCCTGCAAAGGACTCCCTCCCATGTGCTGCCTGCGTGGGGACGTGAGAGTAAGAAAACGAGAAACTAACACTGGGAATCGCATCTTCCAGCAAAAACTTTGATCTTTTTCTTCTATACACTCGCCTTTTCTGCTGCTGCTGGAATTCGTGAGGCGACAAACTGTGGAGACAGAAAAGGGAGAGGGTGGCCCAGTGAGAGCCTGAAGGCCCAGGAGGTGGCCCAGAGAGAGGGGTGGCACAGGTGGGGGTGGGGCCACAGCCGGGGGGCGGGGCAGACTCTCCTTCATGAGGGGCCTGGGGAGGAAGAGGAGTCCTCTGGGGCAGCAGGAGGGAGGGGATGGAGGTTTTTCAGGTAGAAAAGAGAGAAGGTGCCCCTCTAGGCACAGCATCCAGATGCTCTGGCCCCCCCACACCCAGGACGAGGGGGCTCGGCCCCACCAAAGAGCCACGGACTCCTTACACTCTGACTTCTCTGCCTAAGCCCTCAACCAGCAAGACTGGTTGGGTCCCAGGATCTGGCTTTTCCTGCAAGCAAGACACTAAGGGCTGTGGAGGGAACCACAATGTAGGACCAGCCCCGGCTCAGCCAGCGACTGGCCCCTCAGGGGGCCTCTAGCGGGGGCGCTGGCTGGGCGTGCGTCCTCCCTGCCTGCCTGGGCGCTAGCAGACTGTCTGGGCCCATCACGTGGCCTGTCGGCTGGGGCTGGGAGCGGGAAGCAGAGATCCAGGGTTCAGTCGCAGCCCTGGTCTCTGGGTCCCTGGGCACTGACCCAGGCTTGCTCTTTCCTCTCTTACGCAGCTCAGAGGAGGTGCCACTCTCGGGGGGCACCAGGCCCTTGTCAGGCAGCAGCTTCCCTGGTGGGTTGGGCGGGACTCGGATTCGAAGGCGAAAGATGCACTTCTTCTTCTTAATCTCCTTGCCGCAGAGGAACCTGGGGGTGGGCAGGGGAGGAGAAAGCTGTGGAATCTGCTGGTCTGTCCTCATGGGGAGGAGAGCCAAGCATCGAACCTACTCTCTCTGCCTCCCTGGCCCCAGAGCTAAAACCCAGGAGAGATGGCAATTCCTCCAACTCCCAGGCGGTGGCCGAGGATGTGGCTGGTGGTTCCTCCCTGTCCCTCCACTGCCTGTGTGTGGCTCTCGCTGCTCCTGTCTCTTTTCTTCTCTGCCTCAGCCAGCCGCAAGGCTTCCTCCTGCAAGAGGAAGGCTCCTCCAGCTCCCAGTGGAGCACCTTTCTGTTCTCTGTTCTCCCCAAGGAGACGGAAAGCACCTCCAGGCCCTGCCCTCAGCCTCCCAACACCAGCTGGGCTGCCCTGAGGCTGCAGCGGTGACGCAGACACAGCCCAACCCTCCGGAGGCTATTCCCGCGAGGACAGGAGCCTCCCAGACTCGAGAGCAGGGCTGTGTCTGGGCCCCAAACCGTGAGAAGGTGGGAGAGTGGATACGTCTGCCTAGCTGTGTCCTCACACCCACATGGGGCTGACAAAGAGCGGCAGTTCCATAAGTAGCTGTTGGTGGAACAAATAAAAGGAAAGAACGTGAGCAAAAGCATGTGTGGGAAAGCAAAGCGTTCAGAATGGCTGACATCCAGAATACACAAGGCAAAGGACAGTGGGAGAAGATGTGGCAGAGTCATAAGAGGCCATAAATGTGGTGCTAAGGAGCCTGGGCATTCCCTGGGGTGGGGGGTGAGGGACAGACACGTCAGCTGTGTGTCTGAGAGGCACTCAGGCAAGTCTGGATGGGAAGCCACGGGCCACGAGGCCCACCTGAGACACGGTGACTCAACCCCTTGGCGCCTGGCCCCCAGCTCTTGCAGATGGCCAGGGCAGCGGGGCCCTCGGAGCTCAGGGGTGCAGATGAGAGTGTGTCACATGCTGTTGGAGGGTTGGGGGAGCATCGCAAAGGAGGGGGGGTGCTCCCTGGGTCTCGAAGGACAGGTAGGATTTACACAGTCACAGAGAAGGGGCAGGAGACCCAGGCAGGGCGCACACCTTGAGCAAAGACTACGAGGCAGGAGAACCCTTAGAATGAAGTCCCACCTGTAGGGGGCCCCACGGCGCACCCTTCCCTGCACGCACCGGCTTTTGTAACTGTTCAGCGCGTTGAGGAGATGCGGTCCTCGGTCGGTCACGGGGGTGCTGGTGAGCTACGGGGGAGCAGGCCAGCAGGACAGTCAGACCCTGGCGCATGGCGTCCGAGGAGGCCTCCGCCACACGCCTCCCTCCCCTCAGGCTCCCGAGTCCTCCAGGTGAGAACCACTGATGTAGCCTGACGTCAGACAAGTCTTTTCACCTGTGCTCAGCTCCCACCTGTAACTGGGGCGAGGCACTCCCGTCCCAGATGCATCAAGAGCTTTTAAAGGTGGCCGAGCCCTTGACCCAGGCGTGCTACTCCGTGGACTCGATCATAAGGACAGAACATGAAACACGGACAAAGCTCCATGTACAAAAATGCTCACGGCAGCCCTGTTCTCGGTGCTGGGCCCATGGGACACATGGGAGAGAAACAATGTCCAACAGGAAGGACACGAGTAAACGGTGGTCGAAATCCACGCAGCCTTTAAAATGTGTATGAACACTCTTCCGTGACAGGAAAAATTATGTATCATGTAATGGGAGCTGAAAAAGATTATTTAAAATACTGTGTAATCTAAACCACGTAAAAGAAAAAACACGGAGGAGAGAGGATGGAAGTTAACACACCTGTGCGTTAATGGCAGCTGTTTCTAGGTTGTGTGGTGTGTGGATGGGTTTTTTAACACACGCTTCCTTATGCTTTTTGGTACTTTGAAATTGTTCTCCCAGGAATATGTAAAATGATTTTGTAAATCAGAAAAAAGAAAGTCATTTTTTTAAAAATGCACCAGCTCTACCTGTCCTCCAGGACTTTATAATACATGTGTCTCTTATACATTATCAAACACTGTAAGCAAGCATATTATATGAAACACTTTTGCAAAGTATAGGTTATCCTTTTTTTTTTAAACCCCTGTCTTACCAAAGAAGGATTTGGGGCAGAGAGAAGACACCTTCGTAGAGAAGACACCTCACTCTAGATGTGGCGGGGAGGGTTCTAAGGGTGTCAAAGGGAAAAGGGGACATAGCCCCACCATGGAAGTGGTTGGGGAGGCCCCCAGCTCAGCTCCAAATGTCCTGGGCGAGTCATTCTCCACCTCTGACATCCTGCAAGTCTGGTTTGTTACTTCAGTCCACGGGGACCCTGGTGCCCACTTCTGCTATTCAAAGTAGGACCAGCAGGGGGCAGGCCCACATCACTTTTCCTCCTAGCCAGGTAATCTGGAGTAGGTCAGCTGTCTCTGTGGAGAGCCCTGCTCCAGCCAGACTTGATCCTTAGTTCTGTACAGCTGAGTCTGTGAGGTCCTAACCAGCCCACTGTGAAAACCTGGGTCAGGGAGCCCCTTGCAAGGCACAAGCTTGGAGATGTGGATTCGGGGTCCCAGCAGCTCAAAGGCTCTGGGGCTTTGTCCCAGCTAGCAGCTTCGAGTTAGAGCTCAGAGTCCTGGATCCCAGCCCATGCCCTGTGACCCTGGGAACACCTCTCCGCACCGTGGAACCCCCACTGTGGGACGGGCTCCCGCCATTCCGCCGTCCCAGGGTCCTGCGTACCTTGCCGAGCTGCAGGAGCTCCCAGTGGTGGTTGACAAAGGCCAGGATCTCCTCGAAGTCAAAGTACTTCTTCTTGCTCTGCACCCCCAGGTTGTAGAGGGCCAGGTGAACCACATCCACCCTGGGCGAGGGGGCAAGGAGGCGGGGCCGGGGTGAGGCAGCAGCCAGGGCCGGAGCCTCCTGGGTCAGGACTGAAGGGCAGGGGCAAGGCTGGGGGCTGGTAGTTGGAACTGGAATTGTTCCTGGAGGGATGGGGGAGGGGAGGGGCTGGGAGGGGGCGCCCGGGCCAGGCCCCATCCTCTCACCATCGCAGGGGCAGCCTCTCGATGTATTCTGGGCCCTGGTTACACACGGAGCAGAAGAACAGGTAGAACCTGTGGGTGGGTGGAGAGGGGGCCTGTGGTGGGAGGGGCTCTGACACCCCACCCTAACGCAGCCCCCTCACCTCCCACCTGCCTTCCCATAGTCAGCTTGTTCTTATTCCTAGGGCTCGTGGCTTGGGGGTAGGGGTAGGGGCAGGACAGAGACCAGGAAATACCTCCCTGCCCCTTCAAACCCCTACCTGAACCCCTGTCCCCAGGGTCATTGCCCTGGAGTGTGACTGTGTTCAGAAGGTGGGCTGCCATGGTCACACTCTTCCCCTAAGACACACACATGCAATCACCAAGGCACACATAAGCCTCCCATTAGCTTAGCCCCATTGGTTAGAAGCTGGGTCAAGCCATCCATTCACCCAGTGGCTCCTACAACAACCCTGGGCAAGGGTGGGCAGGGCCAGGGCTCCCCCCTTCCTCAGCCACTTCAAGAGACTGGGGCTTAGGGAAGGTGGGGCCGTGTCTAAGATCCCCCACAAGTCGATGGCAGTTGGGGATGTGGTCCAGAATGTTCCTCTGCGGGAAGTCTTCCCCCACAGAACGCCACTTCACTAGCGCCTGGCAGGCAGTCTGAAGGAGTTGCTACTCCTGCCCCCCCGCCATGCCCCGCCCCCCACCTCACACTCAAGGCTGAGGCAGAGCGGATCAGCACCTACCGGTCCCCAAACATCATGGGCTCGTTGAGGCACTGGGTGCAGGCCTCGTGGAACCACTGCCTGCACCGGAAACACTGCAGCATCCGCAGATACCACCTGCAGACAAAGAGGAGCCAGGGTCACCTGGGCCCAGGCTCCCGGCCAGACACGAGCCTCGGCAACCTTTCCCAACATAAATGTGCCCTCCACTGGGGCCAGGAGAAGAGAACCCAGTGACCGAGCACTTGGGCTGTGCCCAGGGAGGTCCTGGAACCAGGGCACATGCCATCTCCTTTGATCTCAGGGTGGGACCCTATGCCCAGTTTACAGGCAAGTCGGAGGCTAAATGGCTTGCTCAGGGTCACTCAGAAAGCAAGCGGTGGATGGTGATTTCAATCCTGGCCTCCCCGACTTCGAAGCGCTCTCCCATCACGCCAGACTAGCGTTCCCACCTCTGGGCTGCGCCCCACACGCTTCTCCCCAAACACCACTGGCAGGGAAGAGTTTGCCCAGGAGACTTGATGGAAAAATAAAGGCTCTTGTAACCAGCAGGTCAGTGCTACGTCTGGTTTTTCTCACCTCGTGGCCCTTCCACAACTACTCAGTGAGTGTAAGTTAAGAGCAAAATGGTGTTTCCTCAACAAGAGTCAATGCCTTGTTCACAGCCTGTCAGGCGTGGCCTGTGGACCGCCCACTGGCATCAGAATCACCTGGGGTCTAGGTTCATCTGCAGGTTGCTCAGCCCACTCCAGACCTGCTCAACCTTTGGGGAAGCCCCAGGGAAATGCATTTTAAACAATCACCCTGGGTAACCCTGCTCAGAAGCATGGAAAACCACTGCCTGGATGCTGTAAAGGTCTCTTTGAGAAAAGCATTTCTCCACAGCCTCCAGACCCCTACTTCTTGTCAGTGCGGGCTGGGGCTAAGATGCAGACTTCAGGGTGTCCTGGAGGCTGCCTCTCCTGGGGGCAGAGAGCCCATCTCTTCTGCTGGCCTCTGCGGTCACCATGGCTACACGGAGGCCCAGGCCCTTAAGGAAGAATCAGGCAAAGACCCTCACCCTATAGCTAGGACAAGGATCCCCTCTACAGTATTCACAACGTATGACACCCCACTCCTTCCTTGCACCCCCCCCCCCCAAAAAGGGTCATTTCTCACCAGCAACCTGTTTCATTGGCTCTGGGAGTGGAAAGGTTTGTCTTAACTTCCGCTCACCCCCAGTAACAGCTCACATGTAAGTGCCCAACAAGTGCCTGGCTTTTAGGTGAACCATCGGACTCAGGCGCTGCTCACGGCCACCATAGAGCGGGAAACGACCATGAGAACTGAGGCTCAGGGCCTGCACAGCTATCCCAGGGTTTGCACCCTGGTGTCCAGGCTCTTAATCATTGTGTAATACTTCTTTCTTTTCCGCGGTGCCCCAGGAAACCACCTCCACCTAATTTCACTCATCCTTAACGTTCGGGCTTTTCCCGGGAGGTCCCGCTCGCTGGGCCACGCCCCTCGACCCAGTTCCCTCGGTTTGACCCCCCTGGAGCGCCCCAGTCGGCCAGCCCCGGCCCCGAGGCCCCGCCTCTCAAACCTGGCCTGACCCCCGCCCCCCGCGGCCCTGCTCCTGGAGCCAGGTTCCGCCTGGCCTGACCCTCCTGGCCCGCCCCGCCCCCTCGGAGGCCCCGCCCCGCCCTGGTGGCCTTACTCTCCCGGGCCGCCGCAATAGCAGTAGCACTGCTGCTGGTTGGTGCGATGGGGCGAGTCCCACTCGAGTTCCTCGGGCTGGTAGGATAGCACCATCTTCACCGCCTGCAGCGTCCTGGCGATGGCGCCCTTCTTCACCGCGCCGCCTTTCTGCGGGAGATGAGGGGGCCCGGTTGGGCCAGGAGGGCAATGCCCACTAGGGGGACCCGCAGATATTCCAATAAAGTCAGATGCAAAGGAGCTTTTTCTCAGCCATCCCAAATCCATCCTCTTCCTTTCTCTGAAGGATCTCCATTAATAGTAACAAGCACAATAAAGGTAATAATAACTAATGACTGCGGGCACATACATGGTTTTCTTTTAACAGTAAGTCTCCATTTATTGGGGCCTCCTAGTCCTGACACCGAACGCGTATCCATTTTACAGTTGAAGGGAACTGAAGCTGCGGCAGGCTAAGGAACCTGGCCGAGGACATACGGCTGGCAGGTGGCAGAGGCGCTGTCTGCCTCCAAAACCTTGGCTCCGTGACCGGGAGGCAGGCCTGAGCCGGGAGAGTCGCTGAGCTTCGAGACTGGAGAGGGGAGAGGCAGGGACAGAAGGATGGGGGCTCACCCGCACAGCCAGCGCGAAGATGCACCGTCGGCAGAACCAAGGTGTGAGCAGAGTCCGGTCGGCACTGCCTGCTATGGGGATGTGGCACTGCTGGTGGTAACCTAGGCAGAGGAGGGGTGCTGGGTAACCACAAGGAAGCTGTGGCCCAAGGCCAGTCAGCCCAAAGGCGGCAGGGCTGGGAAGGGCTGCAACAGGTCCTGGGAGCTGCGTGCCTGCCAGCTGCCAGGGGGACTGGCTGGCCATGCTCTCACCGAGGCAAGCCAAGTTGGTGTCCAAGCAGGCGACTGAAAGACAGCCTGAGCCCCAGAGGGGGAGGGCACCAAGATCTGACTTCAGCCTGTGTGCCCCATCTCTCCTATTTATGCTCTCCATCCAGGGAGGCTCCAAACTGCATAACTAGTCTCAACTTCCCAGAAGCCCCAGCTCGCCCCAAGGGTCCCCCCTTCCTGGGCCCTCACTCCCAGAGACTGGCCCCTGTCACCGCGGAGCTCCAAGAGAAACAGGAAGCCAGCTGAGGCCCCAGCAGTGCAAGGCACTGCCTGTCGGGGTCCGGTGCAGGCAGGGTGGGGTGGAGGGACCACAGGTCAGGCCCCTCTCAGTGTCCGGCTCATCACACTCACCCAGGCCACACTTGCCACAGATGAGGATCTCATTCAATGGCCCTGATGTCTTCCCCAGGCAGATGTTACACTTGGGCTCCTCCCCGGGAACTCCAGCTGGAAGAAAGAAAGAGGCCCTCTGGGGTCCAGCTGGCTGGAACTAGAAGTTTTAAAATCGCATTCCAGGTGCCGAGGCTCCGGGACTGGGCCTAGCGCTGGGCCCCACAGGCCAACTGGCCGAGTCTTCCCAGCCACTCTGAGGCGCCTGTTGTCATCACCCCATTCTAAAGATGGGGCAATTGAGGCTTAGAGAAGTCCCATGCTCAGCTAGTCAACAGGAGAGGTGGGGTTCAACCGTGGCTGTTTGACATGGAGTCCTCTGTTCTTTTGGTCATGCTCCCTCTCCTGCCTGATTTAACTTGACTTATTATACAGTTTTTAAATGTTAAATAATGTTTTAAATTTTCATTATGGGAATGTAATATCGGAAGGGTAAAATTTAACTCTGTTCTCATTAACAATTATGAACTAACTCCTGGCCAGTCTTGTTTTGACAATATTCCCTCCCACTTCCCACCATTATTTTGCCTCAAGTCCCAGATACCCAATCGTTTCCATAAATATTTCAGTATGTATCTCTGAAAGATTAGAATGGTCTTTTTATAAAAAAATTTATAACTACAGTATCTTCATTGCACCTGAAAATTAAAAATGATTTCTTTATATCCACACTTCAGTTAGTATTCACATTTCCAGTTGTCTCAAGCAAGTGTCCTAACAATTTTAAGTTTGTTCAGTTGCTTTTAAACTATAAGTTCCCTCTCCATCTTTTTTTTTCTTCCCATTCTGTTTGTTTTTGTTGAAGAAGAAATATGTGTTTATGTGTGGAAGTTTGAGTGAATACATTAAACACAGGTGACATGTATTTCTGCCTTGGCACCGCCGCCCGCCATGGTCCCTGGTAGGGCGGGCCTCTTCCTCAAGGTCGGCTGAAGTGAGCCCTTTCCTCCCCCGAGGCTCCCTGTGCTTTCAGTGAGAGGCGAGCCCAGGAGAGCAGGTCCTTATGGCTTTGGGTCATTATACAATAAATTGAGAGGAGAGAGGCTTGGAGAAGAATCAGTCTGCATTAGCCACAACACCCTGGAGAAAAAGGCAATTTAGAAGCTCTACTAACTGCCTGGGTTCTGTGGCCCCTACTTGGTAGGCTCCTTGAAATCATCTCTTCTGGTGTTGGGAACCGCCCTGCCTGGTATCAGAAGCTGTAACCCCCGCCAAGGCTAAGGCTGAGGGAACAACCTTGGACCATAAGCCACCAAGGAGACAAAAGCTTATCCCCCTGGCAGGAGCATCACTTCTGCTCCTTTTACTTCACCCTGCCTGGCCCCCAATGCTTGGTTGGTTAGCCAATGATGGGTAAGATTCCCCAAGGGGGTAACAATCTAAGACAGGCACGATCACATGGGAGGCCCCCAAAGGACTTTGGGGGCTACAGCAAAAGGGGGTAATGGACCCTCGCCCCTTGGGTTTGACACAGCCTGAGTCCTCATTCTGTCCACAAGAAAATCTAATCTCTTGGGTGCCTTACTTCCCTTGCTCCACCTAAGCCTGAAACAATGACAGAGGGTGGTGCAGCCCTGTGCTGGAAAGGGCAGGTTCCCCGGGTGATCAGGCCTAAAAAAGAATATGTAAAATCCTGTGAAACCTGCTTTGTTTAGAATGCTCTCAATTGAATAAGGGTCCAAGGAAGAAGTAAGTTTGTTCCTCAAAGTTTTACAGCTCTTTAGCTATCTGACCCTGACTCAAAATAGGCCCTCAGATTTCCTTGTTATCTATTGTTTTATCCTTACTTCCTGGCAATGAGTAATGAGCTTTACCTGAATTCTTATGCAAACGAACCCAATAAAAGCCTGTTCGGGCGGGAGAATGAGGCCCTCTCCCTTAGGGGTGCTCTCCCCTAGGGAGGGTGGCCAAGGTGCTCCCCACTACAGAGATGGCCGTTCCATCCCTATTTCCCCACAGGACCTGGTTGTCTCTGTGTTATTTTTCTTATGTTTCGACGAGCCACTTGCAGCATTCCTCGGTCACTGCTGGTCAGTGGCTGCGACATCATGGTAACAAATTCTTTAGAAGCAGCGCCCCTATAGCCCTGGACTAATCATTTTCCGTCACTTAACCACCCTGTGAGGCCAGTACTTTCGTCACCTGTTTGTTTTAGATGAAGAGACTGAGGGTCAGAGAGGTTATGTCCCTTGCTCAAGGATATGTAGCCAGTAAATGGCAGAGCTAGACCTTTGGCCAAGGAATATCTGACCCTAAGACCTGACCCCCCACACTTCCCCATGTATTCATTTGTTAGAGCATAAGTGGCAAACAGCCTGCTGGGAGCTCCAGAATGCCACTGATGTCCCCTCTGTGAGACAGTGTCGCCTCTCTGAGGGCAGAGGTGGTACCCAATCCAGCTCCCTTTCAACCCTGAAAGCCAGTCCAGCTCCACTGGGCATGTCCGTCTTCACCCTGCCTGGTCTTTCTCTGCTTTCTTGGTCTTTCCCCCACGGCTAGAGCTGCCTCCACTAGTTTTCTTCACATGTTAATATAGGGGACACTGTGCTCATCTAGAGGTGACAATTCCGATGGCCTGGGGCCCTCCCTGTTCCTAGCCCGGAGAGACTAGGAGCTCTGTGCAGCAGGAGATGAAGCGCAGCAAGGGGGCAGACACAGGCCCGGGACCCACCCTGCCCCCACCACCTCCTAAGTCACCTTCTCTACCTGCTGGCCTCCCTCATGAGGTATGGGCACCCAAGGGGATGACAAATGTCATAAGGGCCTTTCCATGCAAACCCACAACTGGGATTCTGATCAGCATATCAGGTGCGCTTGGGGTTTCATGGACAAAGTCAGATGGCAGGGATAAGAGACAGAAGGAGATAAGGGGAGAATGGAGGTGGAGGAAGAGAAAGGACACGGGGTGGGGCAGGGATGTCTGAAATCTCAGCAGTACTCACCATGCTGTATGTCCTTCCACAGGACCCAGTACTTGGAATTATCTTCAAAAGTCACAAGGCAGCTCTGCTTTGAACTGCTGACCTGGGGAACAGAGAGGGAGGAGCAGCGTGAGAAAGTGGCTGGGGAGAAGCCCTGGAGCACGCACGGTCTCCTGCAGGGCCTAGGAACAGAGGTGCCCCCTCCCTGGGCTCCGGAGAGCAGAGGTGGCCCAGAGGGCAAGGCAGGTGTCAGCTCTTTGGGGGAGTGCACACCCAGTCCCTAGAGTTGCACCGTCAGGGACCAAGGGACAGCTTGATGAGAATGCTGAGGACAGAACGAGCCACATGTTTGTCTGTGGTCATGGCCAACCTCAGTCCATGCCGTTTTGTAGGCTCACAGAGCACTTTTCTGAAGAACTGGTTGGGTGACGTTAGCTCTAAGGATGGCAGCTGCTAAAGCTCCTTCCATGCTCGCTCAGCCTTTGAGTGTGAGGGACAAGAAGGGAACTTCCTTCGATCCCCCATCCTCTGTCACGGGTCTGAGGCCTAGGCCATAGGATGAGCAGAGAGACGCTGCAAACCTGGGAACAGGGGCCGGGGAAAAGGGTTTATTTACCCTCTTGATCTTCCCGAGGTAATACAGTCCATCGGTCCACCGGCACAGCACATACTGGCCCTCCGTCAGCTTGGACATCAGGTCTTTGAAGTTGTTCTTGGCTTTTGCCAGGGCCCCCTTGTTGGGGACGTGGCTGGTGGCACCATAGGAGTCCCGAGTCCCTGGGTCCAGAGCTCGATTCTCCATTGGTTTCCACTCTTACTGGAAGAGAAAGAGAACAAGGGCTTGTTACTCCTTGCTTCAGAGACGGGGGAAGGGAACTGCCATTTACGTACTCTGTAGTATGTGCCAGACACTTTTATTATCTCACAAGATCTTCATGACAGCCCTGGGAGGCATGAATTATTATACCCATTTTACAGGCAGGGGAACTGAGGTTTGGCGAGGGGAAGTGGCCAGGGGATTCAAGGCAGAGCCGTAGCTCATAATCGGGTGGGCCGAACCTGAGTTCTGCTCTCTTTTCCATCCTTACCACGCTGCCTTCTGCTGAGCAGAACCTCTCAGCCAACAGCAGGGCAGGGGCCTGAACCACACGCACTCTCTGGCTTAGGAACCCAAGGCTTTATCCCTCAAATCCTTTTCATCTCATTGCACACGTAAACTAATTACAAACATTCTGCAGCACACCAAAAATATATATATTTTTGCTGATCTGATTCAAAAATACGTATCATTTTGGTTGGTTTACAAACAAATAAAAATGGTAATTACCTACCCTTTTTGCTCCAAAGTGACTTTTTAAACAATACTTGTATAGTCTTGTTTAAACTTGTATATAAGAATATCTGGTGCCAAGAATTAACCAAGCAGATGCAACCTTATTATGCACCGTCACCAATAAGATGCAACTCTATTATATGACCTATATATTCATGGTTCAAGACAGGGCACTCACACGTGACAGCTATTGTCATGTTGGCTGTTGTCATTTTTTATCTGACAATCTAAGGGAAAAGAGGTCAGTGGCCCTGACTAAATAGTCAGGAATTGCATGTTTTAAAACTTCTCACGGCACACCGGCTGAAAATCGCTGCCTTAAGCAAACATACTGCGTGCTCTCTGAGTGGAGGGCCTTCTCCAGGGGAGCAGCGGGAAATCTTATACTCTCACTCCGGCCCTGAGAGCTAGCCGAGAAGACTCGTCCAAAAAGGAAAACGCCCGGGTGGCTTGTGAACGGGTATGGACTTGGCCATCTGTGTGTGTCTTCTGTGATCTCCCTTTCTGTTCTCAATTATGGGATGATTTAATGGAAACCAACGCTGGGACATTTAAACTCACTAGTGCTTTTTACTCAAATGCAAATTCGCTCTGAGCAGTTGTCGCCCCCACGCCACCCTCTCCGTGACCGTCTCTCACCAGCCTATAAAATGCTTTCACTCCTCCTGTTAAGGGGTCCCCAGAACCCCCAAACACCTTAGACCTCTCCAACCAATCAGTTGCCACATCCACCAACTGTGGGCTGCAGGGACTTCTGGTGTCCTGCTGTTTTTTCCATCCCTCTGTCCCTGGTCTGAGTTAGGGCCTCACCTTGCCTGGGCCAGTGAGTCATTCAAAAACTATTTCCTGCGCTTTGTGCTCACCTATGCTGGTCACCTAGGTGGGGAATGATAACCACCAGGATTTGACAGCACACTCCCTGCTTTCCTGCCTCCCCACCAGCTTCTTCCACGGGGCCACCAATTCCCATCTTATTCTCCCCTGGAAACCTTCTGTGGCTCTCCAATGCCTTTCTAAGCCCTCCCCAAGGCCTCCTCCTCCCTTCTCTGGGCTCACCTGGCTTCATGCCCCTCCACACACTCTTCACTAAGCCAAACACTGCCTCCCTCTGTTCCCTGCACCGGCTGCTCTGGTCTCCTCTCTCTCTGCCATGGCGCTGGGCACCTGATGTAATGATTATCTGTACACAGGGACGTTTGAGTGTGTACTCCTGTGAGACTATGTTGGATGTCTACAGCAGTATGTCAGTGAGCATATGAAGCTAAAGACATGTGTGTGCATGTCAGGCGCCCCAGGGCACGCAGGGCACTGCTGGGGTCTCGGCTCTCCAGAGGGCGGCGCACCCACCCCATGTCCCCATTCCTCTTTTCTTAAGGGCAGAGTACACAGGCAGCGAGCAGGGTATGCAGTCCGAATCCCTGCCTTCTATGCCACCTGACTCCCTCCCTGGCTCTGCAAGATCCCTGCCCGAGGCTCTGCGAGGTCCCCTCTCCCGCCAACCCGGGGCCCAGGGCCCTGGCAGGTTCACAAACTGACACTTCCTCCCCAGCCTAGTCGCTGGGAGCTGGCCGGATCGCCGCGCCCCCCCCTCTCCCCGCCCTGGCTGGGCCAAGGAGGGGTGGGGCACGGGTGGCGGCCCCCCACCCAGGTCTCCATCCCCCTGGAGCGGGCCCCCGTGGGCTGTGATTGGCTGATTCAAACCCATCTGCAAAGAAATGCCTCTTTGCGGGTTCTCGTCTGCGTCCAGTTCAAATCCGCGGCACCCGGAGCGCGGGGCCAGGCGGGGGCAGGAAGCGAGGATGATTCATGCGCCGGGGCCTCTCCCAGGGCGGCCGTTGGCTTTTTAAAAACGGTATTAAGGAGGGCGGGGGGCGGGGGAAGCTTCAGAAGAACCCCCTTTGGGTCAGTGCTACGCTCTCTCTTCAGTCACTACGACGCAGAGCCGCCCCCTTCCCCATTCTGCAGCAGCCTGACTTCGGACGTGAGCAAAATCCCAAACGCCCCCGTCGGTCTCCCCCACATACCACTCCTCCCCCCGAGAAGAAAAAGTAAAGATTTGGGACAAGTGAATAGCGACCTGTCACCCACGCCCCCCAAAGTTTCGGGGACCCGGGCGAGGTTCCCGCCGCAGACACCGATCAGCACCCTTCGGCCCCTAGGCGCGCGGCTCCCCAGGACTCCAACGCCCCCCCACCCCACCCCAGGCGTTCGCCCAGCCAAAGTTCTGGGAGATTGCAAAATAGAAGAGTGTGGCGCGGAGTCCCCGGGCCCCGGCTGGCCGCCTGCAGCGCTCAACTTACCGCGAGCCTGCGTGTCCGCCGGTCCCACCTGGAGTCTGGCCACCAGGCGCATCGGCGGCAGAGACCGAAGCACTCGGCCCGCGGCTGCCCGGCCGAGTGTCCGCCCGTGGGGCCGGGGTCGGGGTCTCGGCGGGGGCGGGGCGGGGCGGGGGCGCCGCGGGGAGGAGGGGGGAGGAGGAGAAGGGAGGGGCCCGGGCGCTCAGGAAGGGGCCCCCCGGGCGCGGGGCGCCATCTTTTTCGCGTTTTCCCGCGAATTATTGACGTCCCGCTTATGTAATTAACGGGGGCCGTGCCGGCCTTGCCATTGGAGCCCGCGGCCGCGGGGCCCCGCAGCGACCCGCCCGCCCGCGCGCCCGCCCCCAGGCGGCCCCCGCCGCCACCGCGCGCCGGGCGCAGACGCGCGGCGCGAGTGCACGGACGCAGAGGCAGTGCCGCCACACCGCCGCACCGCGGGGGTGCAGGCACAGCGCCCGCACTCACAGGAGCAGCACCGGCGCGCGCGTTCTCAGAGCAGGCACACACTTGTCAAGGAAGCACAGCTTCGCGCACAGGGCACAGACCTACAGCTGGCACAGACACAGCAGGGAGGTGCAGACTCACAGCGCAGACAGGATCCAGGGCAACCCAAACCGGATTCACACAACATAAACGCACAACACCCTGCGCTGGCAGCGCGATCGGCACAGAGACACAGCACAGATATAAGTTCACACCACACCATATGCACGACACGTACATACAATAAAGAGGCAGCGATGACAGAGTGTAGACACAGATACAAACAAGGAGAGACACTCAGTGTACAGAGCACAGACACACAACAGAACTTACACATAAGGTGAACAAACAAGCACAGTAACAAAGTCCATCAACAAATTGAACTCAGTGAGCAGAAACAACACAAAGATAGGTTGCAAAAGCCTACCACATACGCAAACAACGTACTAAATGAATGGGGAGGCTGGGGAAGTGTGTACAACATGGGAGTGGCCATGGCTTCCCCACCCTACCCCAGCTTTCCCTGATCACTGTCAAGTTGCCCACCCTTGGCCTTCTGCCTCTGGCCCTTGGGGTGTGATATCTCCAGCTGGCTGGGTCTGCTTTTAGGGTGTGCAGGGCAGAGACTACAAAAGGAAGCACCTACCTCTTGTTCCTATAGGCCAGCTCCACTGATGACTGGCTGTGGACTCTGAGCAGATCACCTCAACCCTTCAGCCTCAGTTTCCTCAACTAAATCGAGTTGCTGGGAAGGTTAGAATTAATATGCACAAAGCCCCGGGCACCCAGTGGGTTTGCAGTGACTGTCGTACTTTGTCAAGAAATTAAATATTCATTGAGTGTCCCCCTGGCTGAACTAGAACAGGCAGCTGTGGGCCCCACAGTCTCATGGGGGTGTCAGGTGTTGGTACAAGCAGGAACAACACATATATGAATGTGACAGGTGTGGTGCAGTGAACTGGACGTGGCGGAAGAGTCCTGCCTTCGAGTCCAGCTCTGCCTGGGAGCCAGTGGAGGATCTTGGGTGGTAAGCTGGTCTCCCTTTGGGCCACAGTTCCTCACCTGTTCAAAGTGGGTAATAATGCTATTCCACCTCACAGGGCTGTTGCTTAGATGGGGTTAAAATCGGATTATGAGTGAAGGTTAAAATAGCATGATGAAGGAGCAAGTACTTTTGTAATCAGAAACGTGGATCAAAGGCATTGTTAAAACTGCAAAATGGGACATCATAAATGCCACTGGAGAGGTGTAGTGTGGCCAGTTATGTTTTGCAGCGACTTTGACTTTGCTGTGAGAAGAGAGGATAAGTCTCACAAAAAAAAAGTGACATTTAGGTAAAATGTGGAACTAGGGATGCGAGCCTTCCAGGTGAAGCAGATGGTACTTGCGGGAGCCTGGGCTGGAGTGAGTCGTGTGCATGGGGCTGGAGTCCAGGTGTGTGGAGGGAAGCAGTGGAGGTGAGGCTGGAGGAGCAGGTGGAGCTGAAAGTAGTGGCCTGAACTTGATTTTCAGCTCACAGGCCATCCAGAGCCACTGAACAAGGTGATAAGTGGCACATGTCCTAGAAGAGCCATTGGAAGTCTAGAGCAGAGAAATGCCGTAATCTGAACTTGCTTTGGGATCTGGCAGAAGCAGGTTGAAAGTGTGGACAAACAAGGGAAAGACAAACAGTCCAATGTAAAGAAAAAAATGGGTTAAAGGTAACAACAGGCAATTCACAAAAGAGGAAACCTAAATGGCCCAAAATATGAAACAAGGTTCAGCCTCGCCGGTCATGTGAGAGATGCAAATGAAGAATGGTGACACACCATTTCACATCCCGCAGACTGATAAAGAGGAACAAGTCTGTCAACGTCGGGAGAGGGGGTGGGGGTGGCAAGGATGTGGCACCTTTGGGACCCTTATAACAACATTGACAGAGACATAAATGGCTACCACCGCTTTGGAGTGGACTTTGGCAATATCCAATCAGGTTCAAGATTCTCCTATCTACAGTCCACTGACTCCACTGCACTCACTCCACATGTAATTGTGAAATTAGACATTGATTCATTATTCATCAACAGCCATCAAGATAGATGCTTTGTGATCTATTCACACAGTGGAATCATGCACTGAGATGAGAAAGGAACTAAGGCTGTGAGCTTCACCATAGATATTGTGTAGGAAAAGACAACATCAAATTGTAGGGCAGGTACAGTGTAATACGAACAGTTGCTTTAAACAGACACACGTATGTTTCTGTGTGTCTGTTTCTGTGCTTTTTAAATCCTCATCCGCAAACACCTTTTCATGGCCTTTTCGAGAGAGAGAGGAAGGGAGCACGAGACGTTGATTCGAGAGAGAAGCATTGGCTGCCTCCTGTATGTGCCCAAGCTGGGGATCGTATGAGCCAGACCGGGTGCCGAACCTGCAACCCAGGTGTGTGCCCTGACCGGGAATCAAATCCGCAACTTTCTGGCTACAGGACGATGCTCCAACCAACTGAGTCACACCAGCCAGGCCTGGAATGTTTTATTTCTTAGGAGAAAAGATCTGAAGCAAGTGTGGCAAGGTGTCCGAGATTTGACAATGCTGAGTGAGTCCAGAGTTGTTCTTTCTCATCCTTCTCCTTCTCAAGTGTAAAACTTTTTCTCTGTTTTCTGTGTGTTTGAAGTATTTGATAGTGCCAAGATGGAAGGGGCAGGGAGACCACTGAGGTTTGGTCACGTGTGCAGGGCCATCAGAGCGCAGTGTCCCAGCCTGTCTGTTTGGAGACTGGTCACAGCTTGAGGAAGCAGGCCCAGCAGATCCGTCCAGAGGGGAGGGAGTGGGGGCCGGGAGGGGCGGAGCGATTTCCCCGAGGTCACACACAGTGGGGGGTGAGGTCTCCTCCCCTGACCCTCAGTTGTGTCTTTGCACTTGCCCATCAGGGGGGACAATCAGAGGCCAAAGTCCTCAGAGAGGTCTCCTGCCTCGAATCCTCCTCCTCAGCCCACGGCATTCTTCTATCTTTTTCTTTCCGGGAAGGGCAACTTGGGAAACGTAGAGAAGCACAAGGAAGACAATACAAGTCACTTGTGACTTTTCACGGCCTTATTTTTGTGGTCAACTTTTGAGGTATGTAGACACTTCATATAAAATAAGTTCGCCTCTTTGAAACATACAGCACTATGTTGAGAGAAGGTGATTTCATTCTGGAAATTTTTGTCAAGCACTAGTCAAGTTAGCACACACAAAAGGGCCTTGCGAAGAAGGAAATGCTTTTCACCAGCAGGAACACTTACGGCTGTGGTGCAGATTTTGGAAATAGTAATGTTAACGGTATTACCACCCTTGAAAGCAGGGGGGCAGCTAGGTAGGCCTATGTCCCGTTGTCTGAATTGGAGTGTCGGTTTATAACATCCTCAGCATGGCAGTGCTGAGAGTTTGCAAATTAGAGTAGAAAGCACAATTATTAACAGCACTTAAAAATTAAAAAAAAAAAAAAAAAAAACAAGAAAAACGCAAAACAGATGACAGGGTCAGACCGTGACCTGTTGAAGTGCTTGTGGCCGTGGTTAGCTGCCAGACCATAAACACTTCTACCTGTGGCTTTTGTGGGGAAACGAGAGAAGTCAGGCGGGAGGGTAGAAGAGAGCACTCCCCCCCCCCCCCCCCAAGACCCGGGGGATCCTATCGCACCGCAAACTTGCCGTGGGACCGCGCGCGGGTCTCACCTGTTCTCTGAACTGTAACCTCCCTGTCTGTTAGAAATAGAGGGGGGTGCCTTAGCAATCTGTCCAGCATTCAGCAGGTATTTGGAAACAGGCTGCGGGCAGGAACTTTGCTAGGAAGGGGGCGGGGCCGGGGGGCGGGGGCAGGGAACAGAGGGTGTTGTTCCTTAACGTTGAATGACACAGCCTCCGGCGGGCCGGGTGGGCCAGACAGACACATTAGTAGGTAAATCAGCAGACGCCCCAGCTTGCTCAGAGTTCCCTCAAGCTGCCTCCCTGAGATCTGCAGCAGCGCTCTTGAATTGTTCCACTGCCAAAATGTCCTGAAGAGTCCCTCTGGTTGACTGAGTGTTCTGTGATGGGTGACATTCTCACAAATTTCAGGAGTTTGTGAGACTGGGTGGGAGTGACCTTCAGGCCCTCTCTCAGCCTGGAGAGGCTGTGAATCTGCCACCAGAATTCCGTGGCTGTTTAAGATAACTTTTCGGTCTCTTGCTGCTCTGAGAGAAACTCGCTGTGGTCTCTTGCTGTGGTCTCCCTCTGTGGTCTGTTCTGCTCCCCAATCATTGGGCCTACACTGGGGAAATCTCTCCAAGAGGCTTAGATGGGACCACTCAGATCTGCTTCTTAGGCTGCTTCTTCCAAGATCACGTTCAAGGTCCCATATGCTTCCTGCCACAGAGGGGAACCACCTGGGCCAGAGCTGCATGGAGGTAGCCCAGCTGGTGTGGGGGTCATCCATGCTGGGCTGTGAGCGTTTCGTTGCAGATGCGGTTCAGACCACTGGGGCTGACCCCACCTGGGAGGCTGAGGCAGGCCCAGGGTGAATGTGGTGGCCGATGTGTCTCAGGAGCTGGGAGAGAAGGGGAGGCGGGAATCCAGAGCCGTTGGCATTCGGGAAGGAGGCTCTGGGGCTTATGTAGGGCCGGTGGGTTCAGCAGGCATAGTATGTATGTATGTAATCCAGCCCAAACAGACAAACGCTAAGGCAGCCGGACAGAAGGCAGGGGGAGAGCAGTGCAAGAGAGGGGCAGGGACAGGCCTCTGTGGCAGGGGGTTGGTCTGTGCGGGTCTCAGGGAGAGCAGAGGAGAGCCCAGGCTCAAACGATGAGTGACTTACTCACACACCTGCACAGCCAACTCAGTTTGGGCAACCCGCCCTCGGTGTGACTGAGGTGCCATGTCCTGTTCTGCAGCCAGGAGACGACCCAGTATCAACTCGAGTGTTTCCCACTCCACTCGCTGGTCCATGCTGCCTGCAGTCCCCCCCTCCTGCCAGCCCCAGGGGGAGGACCTTTCTGTGATGGCTACTTTTGTGTCCACTTGGCTGGGCTGTTTAGATTTTCTTTTCTTTTTATTTTTAGAAAGAAGGGAAGGGAAAAGGAGAGGGAGAGAAACATCAATGAGTGCCAGAGATACATCAATAGTTGCCTCTCACACACACAACCCCAACTGGGGACCTGGCCTGCAGCCCAGGCATGTGCCCTGACCGGGAATCGAACCACCAATGTTTTGGGTTGGCAGGCCAGCACTCAATCCTCTGAGCCGCACCAGCCGGGACACACCCAGTTATTTAATCAGACACTAATCTAGGCGTGGCTGTGAGATGTGGTGAGCACCGACAGTTTGTGGATTGAAGAGAAGATCACCGTTGATAGCGTGGGTGGGCCTCACGCCGTCGGTTGGAGCCACAACAGCACACACTGAGGTTTCCCAGAGAGGAGGCACCGCCTCGGGCTCCAGGATTAACTCAGCCCGAGCGTCCAGCCCATCAGCCTGCCGTGCAGATGGCAGACTGGGCAGCCCCGCAGTCACTCGGGCCAACATCTTAAAACCAAAGTAAAGATATGTATCTTTATCCAATTAGTCCTGTTTTCCTGGGGAACCCTGACTGAGGGACCTTCTTGCACAGTCCTTGGGAACAATTCACTGACCGGGCCTTTGATAGCCCATCCCCCGAGCACCTCATGACTCATATGCAGGTCCCCTCATTCCCAGCCCTCCTGCCCCTCTGTCCATACACCCCAGCTCTCCCTTCCTGTGGCAGGCTGTACTCTTGAGTTTTACTGCGTCTCCCCGCTCAGGACCCCAAGGAGGCCAGCAGGACACAGGTGGGAGTGGATTGAAGAAGAGTGAGCTTGGGGGCGGCCTGAAGAGCTGAGGTCTGCAGCCTAGCAGCTAGACGCCTGGCTTCTCAGGGCACAGGCAGCAGCCTGGATAACTGGGTCTCTCTGCTATAGTTCCTGGGCCTTGGCCAGAGAGACCGTGCCGGCATTTTCACAGCATTCAAAAATGGTTTTCTGGGTAAGCGTCTTCTGGTTCGATGCCCACAGCACCTCAGGAGGCTAGCTGTGTAAATAGGATGGGGACCTATGGCTTTGGGTCGGTCAAGATTCTAGGTTAGAAGTAACCATAACCATCTCTGGTCATCTCAAGCAATGAGATGTACTGGAAGATAGTGAGGGCTCACGGAATCGACAGGTGGCTGGACAGCAGGCTTGGACAAAGGGCAGAGCCCGGAGAGCGCAGGAATCCCAGCCAGGAGAGTGCTGCAGGCACAGCCTGATCCAGGGTCCTCTGCCAAGAGCGACTTCGACCTGCCAGGGTCCCCTCACCACTCACTAAGAGGCAGCCCCAGGAATGATTGGAAGATGCTCTGTGCCACCAGCGCCTGCCCACTGTCCAGGCAGGAGGAGGTGCGGGGGAAGAATTTTGCTTCACCAGGCTTTGGTAGTGAGGGCAGCCATAGGAAGCAGATGCTAATTTCCCCCTTCCCCACAACGGGCAGTTTTCCCCAAAAGGGAAACCAGGACTCTGACATGGGGGTGAATAGTAAAACAGATTATACGAGTGACAGCTGACCTCTTGGAATTTTTTTCCAACCTAAGCCAAGGACAGTTAGATGGTATTGCTTAAAACGGAGTGAGGTAGAGTGGACAGAATTTAGGGTTTGAACTTGGATGACCCGATGTCAAGTTCTGCCACTGACTTGCATCGTGACTCTGAAGCAAGAGCCCGTTTCTCACTCTGAAAAATGGGGATAGAACTATACACAGCTCACAGCATGGCATGTGACAGCTTCATGAACCGTGAGGTGTGCTGCGCCCGGAGGCCGTGTGGATGGAGCATCCATGCCCGAGGCATCGTCGGCTCAGCTGAAGGCCTGGGTCCCAGTCAGAGCCCAGGGGGTGTTTGTTGAGTGAATGCATAAACAACTGATGGAGTGATCATCATCATCCTTAGAACCTGTCAGCTCTGCAGGGGAAAAACAACAACAGGCAAATGCTGTTGAACTTTAATGGGAGTCTCCTGAAATGAGGCCTCACAAATGAGCCTGTATCTTTTTTTTTTTTACCTTTTTTAACAACCCTTTTGACATTTTCACTTTAATATGTGAAACCTGGCTACTTGTCTCGGGGAGCCTTGATGGAAAAAAAAGCTTCCATTTGGCTTTAGGGCAGCCTGTAAAAATGTACTAAAAACTCGGACCAGTGAGAAGTTCGGAGTTCTTGGAGGACAGAGACAGTGACGCCATACACCCTGGTGAGGCCCACGGTGTTTCAGTAATTAGCTCTCCGGGTAAGAGTATGTGTTCTTCATTCCTTCCTGGTTCCTAGTCAAAGGATGGGGCCCACAGTCTGTTAAAGAGAAACCACAGCTTTCAAATAACAGACACATCTTTAACACAGTCAGTCTGTGATTCAAACGGTTTCAAAAGGCACAGGCGAGGGAAGGGTTTTCGAGAGTTGTAATCGCAGCAGCTACTCAAAGTACCCACACCTGTCCCTCCCTGCCAGCTTTCCAAATTCTGCCCCTCCCTTGGTGCAAGTCTGTCCTCCTCCAGGAAGCCCTCCTTGATATGCCAGCCTATTAGGGGTTTGTTCTTCCATATGACTTAAAAACCTCTAGAGATTTCTTCTAGCTTCAGGGTCAAGTTCGGGGTTAGCTTGGCATGCGAGGCCTTTTGTGATTTGGCCACTTCCCTCCTCTGTGGCCTCTTCTCATACTCCCCACTTCCACCTTTGAGCCAACTGTGCCAGAACCTTCAACTCTACCTCCTCCCTCTCTGTGGGGGCCTCAGAGCCTTGGACTGTGCCCTTGCCTTGGCTGGATTTCCTCCTTTATGTGGCTGCATGGTATTTATTCGCCAGACTCAGCCCAGGCCTCTCCTCCTGAGCATGGTGGGGTGGAGAGTTGGAGTCCCCAGGCCGGGTGAGGTGGCCCTGCTTGGGTCCCCGGGGCACGTGTAGCATTCTCACAACCCACTTCCTTACTGCCGCCAGCCCCCCTTCTCTGGGGAGCTTTGCTCATCTGCGTAGCTACCTGGCTCAGAGCAGGGGCTTGCTCCTTTTTCAGCCCTGCTCCGCACACCTGGCAGCAGCCTTGGGTCATCTGAGGAGAGTTGAAATGCTGATGCGTGTGTTTTCATCCTCAGGGGTTTTGATGTAATCGGCCTGGCGTGGGGTGGGGGAGCCAGGGTTGAAGAGTTCCCCAGGTGGGTCTGTAATTACAGCACGTGACTCAGGGCTTCCCCGCAAGTCACAGGGACTGCCCTCCAAGGCCCCTGTTGGGGCAGGTGGCCTTGAACTCACAACCCCACTGTTCTTGCCAAAAATCATGTTGAAAGAAACACTGTTCACCCATGCATCTGGATCAGCAGGGCTGAGTAGCTATAATCACTATAGCCCACTCTGTTAGGAGAGACCACTTGTGTGACATCACCTGTTACAGAGGTGCCTGAGCACAACCCCACACCCGGGAGCAGGGCCCGGGACTCTGCACTATACCCAAGTTACTTACTGGGTGCTTCTGGTGCAGAGTCATGCCACACCGCAAAGCATCCTAAAATGGGGCTGCAAGCTCCCAATGACTTGCAAAGCCAGGGAAGGACCTGGAAGACAGCGAGGGCCTCTGGGGAACCATGGAAGGGCTGGAAAACTACTCAGCCCTGGCCAGGTTTTGTTCTTGGGGCCTCATGCTGTCCGATCCATTTTTTAAAAAATACCCACCAAAATCTGGATTGTTATGTGAAATCTGTTTAAGGTGGACAACTACTTCGAACAATTTAAGTATACTTTTCAGGCCACACAGAGCTACCCGAGGGCTGCATTCAGCGGGCGGACTGCCAGTCGCTGCAAACGTTTCCCAGACAGGCTGCGGACGGCGTGAGCTGGAGAGTGGCAGGCTTGCTTCCCGGCTTTGGGGCTTGGGCTGCACGGCCGGGAGTACAGGAGGCAGCCCGAGACCGGTGCTGTACGTGCCATCAGTACGCTGTCTGGGGACACTGCTCCTTACGGTGCACACTGCCAGCGCTTCGTGCCAGCTCCCCGGGAAAAAACCTGTCCGGTCTCAGGGTCTGGGAGAGTCAGGTTTCCCCTTCAGCAACTGTTGATTCGTGTCTTCTGGCTGCTGCACCACAGGGGTTGGGGTTTTGCCTGCTGGAAGGCTCAGGAGACAATCTGTGGCCCGTCTCCACAGCACATGGGACCTGGAGGCCTGTTCTTCGTGTACCTGTCTCAGTCCTGGCTTCTCCTGACCTTTCCGATTTCTGTTTTCCATGTGTCACCCTTCACATGACCGTGCTTTCACCTTTTTACTCTCCTGTATATCAAGTGAAGAAGTATGTAAAGTGCTTTCTGAAATAAGGCAGCTATAAATAAATAAGGCCATACGAAACAGCAAGTGCTCGCGAAGACTTTGTTGAGTGAGTGACTACTTGAATGATTCATCTTGTGGTCCCCCGGGGCCTTCTGCAGCACAGGTGTTCAGGAAACGAGGGGCAGGAAGGTGGAGTGGAAAGTGACAGTTTTGAGATGGGGAGACATAGCCCTGTCGTTCCCTAGGACCTTAGCCAAGTTAAGCTCTCTAGCCTCCGTCTTCTCATCTGTAAAATGGGGATCACCTCAGCACCCGCCTTATCGGAGTTTTGGGAGGACTGAATGAGACTGTGGGTGTAAAGTGCCTGGTACATAACAGATGCTCATAAATGATGGCTGTCATTAACGAAAACCACCCTCATATAGGGTGTTTTTCATTATTTAACAGCCTAATCATCAGTAAAGCATGCAGCGTGAACAAGGATACTCTTGCTCTGCTCAAGCCAGCGGAGTCTGACAAAGAAGCCACATGTGCTCGCTGGGGGGGATAAAAGAGACAGGTTCCTCAGCTCAGTCCCGGTCTGCTCCCCGAGCTCAGGCCACCCCCGGCTGCAGCGCTGACTGCAGGGAGCTCCCGTCATGGGAGTCCACAGCTGCAGGTGCCCAGGTGCTGCAGGCCCCGCCCCGCTTCCCCCATCACTGAGCTCTCCAGCCCTGACCCTGTCCACCCCTGTCCGGAAGCCCCTGCCAATCTTCTCTGAGCCTTCCCGTCCCCACCCTAACCCCCTGCCGAGCCCTGCCTGGTCCCTCTCCTGGGGGTCACCTAAGGAAGCAAATCATCCTGAACAAGTCCCCTTTGTCCTCACTGATGGGCACACCCACACTCCGGGAAGTTTGTGTCCTGTGGTGGTCAGGAGGAGGTCAGGAGGAGCACTCACGGAGGCCTGAATGGATTGTCTGGGGGCAGTCCCCTGAGGGTGGGACGCCAGCGTGACAGCCAGGAACGGGACCCTCTGGTACCTGTGCCGGGAAGGCAAGTCCTCATACGCCCTTGCGGTGGACAGTGGGCCGTGCTGAGCTTCTCGTCTGCCGAAGGGCAGACGGTTTACTCAGAGGGGCACACCATGCAGGGCAGAGCTTCCCAAAGTGTGGTCCCCGACCCAGAGCACCCGCATCAGCTGCAGATGTGTGACGGGTGCAGATTCTGGGCCCCACCGCAGCACTACTGAGTCAAAACATTCGGGTACGGTGGGGGTGGTGGCAGTCTCCGTCTTAGCAAGCCCTCGGGGGCACACAGACACACGTGGCCAGCCTGCAGACTGCTGGGGCAGTTCTGGGCCTCTGCCACCTCTTTTGGAAACAGGGACGAGGCGGTGGCTTCTGTAGAGACAACCTCATGCACAGCTGGTGCTCAGTGATCCCCTCACCCTGTCATCATCGAGCCAACTCATGCGGGTCAGCTATGGGCTGACACTGTTCTGAGATTCCCCAGGGAATCTCCCTGCTGTGGACCCCAAGACAAGGGTGAGAACACCAAGTTAAGGGAAATTTGATTAGAAAGGTTGGTTGGGGCCCAGAATGCCAAGTGTAGAATTTTTATCTTAAATGTGTCTACTACTTTTCCAGCACAAAACAACAGGATCCTTGTGAGTCCGGCGGCCCCTGGGGCCACCTGGCCCCTACTCTCCTAGCCGCCTCCCAGTCCCGGGGGAGGGTGTTGGAGGAGAAGCGGCTGAAGGTCAGCTTCCCCCTTCTCATCCTCCCGGCCCTGCCCCCAAGGCAGGGTGAGTGCCTTCTCTGATGATGCCCCTCCCCTCTCTGACCTTGGCCTTGCTGGGAAGGCAGCCAGGGGAAGGCCCTCTTAGGACCTGGAGGCCCAGCTGCCTGGGGAGGGCCTGGCGCGTTCCAGGAAAAGGCGCCTGGGAGAGGGGACGTGGGGCTGGGAACGCAAGCGCCAGTCACTGCATTCCACAGGCTTCGGGGTGCGGGGTGGCCTGGGCCCCTGGGCCCCACCCCAGGGGACCACCCTAGCAACCAGCTGCTCCCCTTTTAGGCCCTTGGGCGCCCCCCATGGAAAGGCACTTTTACATGTGTTCACTTATTGCCTGTGCCCCCCACTGCCCTGCGGGCAGCGATGCTGACCTGATTGGCGAGACCTGCACTGGTGCCCGGAGGATCTGCGGAGTGGAGGCCCTAACACGTGACTTGTTTGTAGAAGGCTTTAGGGATTCTGCCCCTTCCACGAACCCAGTGCAACCCCCCCCCATGGCACCAGCTTCAGGAACCTTCTCTGTGCCAGGGCCTTAGGCTGCAGTGACCACCAGTCATCAGCACCCGCCTGGTCAGGGGCCTGGTGAGTCCGCTTGGCCTGTGGGGGCAGTTGGGCTCAGAGCTGGGGATGTGGCTTGGCCACGGTCACACAGCTGGGAGAGTGGCTCAGGGTCTAGGGCCAGGTGAGAGGGCGCTCCCTGGCTCCAGTGGCCTTTCCATCCGAGCTCCAGGGGGAGGGGGGACCTGCAGCAGCTTTCCTCCGGCCTGGCACCCCTGGGTTGCCTCGTTTTCTCACTCGGACCCCAGGGTTCCTGAGACTCATGAAGGAAGGAACTGACTCCTTAAGAAAACAAAGCATAGAAATTTCCAGCAAGCTTTTTTTTTCAGCTTCATGGATGTATAATTAGTAAATAAAATTGCCAGAGGTTTTTGAGCTTTCAAATTTAAGGGAGAATGATTGACTGAAAGACGAGGCTGTGATTTCAAGGTCGTGTTGCTGTAACAGCTATAAGGGCAGGACTGCTTGATCCACGGGCTCTTCAGGTGAGGCCCTGGGGGCCCTCCAGTTAAAATGAGGAACCCAGCAAGGGCGTCTGTTACGGGCATCCCTTAACACTGACCTGAAAGCAGGCCATGCAGTAGGGTGTGAAGCCCGCAGGTGGTGGGAGAAACTCGGCTGCTTCCTAAGGACTGTGAAATTGGAATTTGCATTACACATCTGATTTAATACTTGCAGCATCCCAACAAGGTAGATAGTTTATGTACTAGAAATATATTTTATGTTAGCCTTGTTTCCATTTTTTACTCCTAAAGAGGTGAGCTGGGAGGTGTTTGTGCACTTAACACAGGGCTTTGCCGGAAGATAAGTTAGCTAGCGCTTTAAATCACTGTCGCCCTGAGGCTCACAGCCCGAAGGGTCCCACCCAGGTCCCACCTCACGGACCCTACCGGAAGCCAAGGCTGCTCTCGGCCTCTGAGTGTTCACTCCCCCCCACACCACCATCTCCTGCATCTCGAAGTATTTTAAGGCTGAGTTTAGGTACCACCTCTTCTACGAAGCCCTCCCTGCTTCAGTCAAAAGATCTGGAACCCTGTGCTTTCTCTGAGCTTCTCTTATGTACTAGCTTCAATAGTCTTCTTATGCACCGGTTTCCCACAATGCACTAAGAGTTTCTTAAGGGCAGAGTACCCATCTTCCCTTCCCCTCCCTGGGGTCTGGGGCACAGGAGGTCTCAGTAAAGCTTTACTGAGAGAATGGCTGCCTCCCACCCTGAAGGCAGCCTGGGTCTCATCCTGTCAGAGATAAGCCGTTCAAGGTGCAGAGTCAGGGCTGTCCCTGGTAGAAGCCTGCCCTACGACCCCTCGGTAGCTTGGTGCTCAGTGAGTTGGGATCAGGGTGTTATTTCCAGAACACCAGACGGAAGGCAGAAGTCCCTATAACTCTAGAGACCAGCCCTTCCCTTGTTATGGGCACCCACCAAGGAAGCAAGTTGGTCTCCGTTACTGACAGGCCGTCAGCAGTGGGGACAGGAAAAAGGACCCCTGACCTGTTTGCAGCAGCCCTTCACAAGCGGCAAAATGCCACCCACTAACAAAGGCCTGGAGCTCCATTGTCAAGTCTGGGCCTTGGGGAAACCCTGCGGGCTGGGCAGGGCCAGGCTCCAGGCATCCCGTTGTCACAAGAAGAGGCCAAGGCAGGACGGGAGACCGGGCTGGACGAGGGCTGGATCCGGGAGCCGCTGAGCTGTGCAGCCCGTGGCTGACCCCTTTCACAGAGCCAACCCTGAGGGTGTGAGGAGTGAAGTTATCCCAGCCTTGCAAGTAAAGAGGAAGCCGCAGCGAAGGCTGGGGGTGGGGTGGAGAGCCTGCCCCGGAGCTCTGAGGGGCAGCATGAGCCTCGGGGGTCTGGAAAGCCGGGCGAGGGTCCCCGTAGGACTTGGTTGTGTGAGGCCTCCAAGGGGAGAAGGCAAGCATGGACCACAGCTGGGCCGGGCCTTTCTCCCTCCTGTTAGCATCTCCTGGGAGGCCCACACAGCCCGGCCAGGGAGACAGGCTGTGTGGTTCTCCCTGACACGGAGAGGGAAGACGGGGGCGGACAGGGCTGTCCGGCCAGCACGCCGGCCTTGGAGGTTGCCCGCAAAACCAGCAGTGCAACCGAGACGCAGCAATGGCCTCTTCAAATGTGGCTCAGTCACGGCCAACTCCCGTGACCACGCACATCATGACAACTTCAGAAGAGGTTTTTTTAAAAAAGAATTCTCTCTTGGTTTTATACATATTGAAAAGGACAACCTCTGCTAGGGGCTCAGAGATCCTGATCAGTCAACGAGAAAAGTGAATGCCGTGGTTTGTCGGGTCATGGGGTTCAGGAGAGCGTGGACGGTGGCCCCCCAGGCAGGGAGCAGAGAGTTTATGCCTCTTTCCTTCCTCACGCTCCTTCTGGAGGCTCCTGGGAGCTCAGTGACCCTGTTTCACCTGGAGGAGGTGAAGGGGAGTCTGGTGGGGGCCCGCATAGGACGCAGGGCCTGCATGCCTCTCTGCATGTTGGGGAAGCTGAGCTGCCAGGCCTGGGTGGCAGGTGCTGTGGGGGCCAGCCCAGCCCCCCTGGTGGCACTGAGGTGAGTGAGGAACCTGGAGGACATGAGGCACCTGAATGTTTCCAGAACCCCAGCAGCTGCAGGCCTCACCTGGGCCAGGAGGCCTAGAATCAGACACTTTCTGGGCTGCAAGGAATCTTGAAGGTCTTCAGATCCAACCCCCAACTTGATGCCTTCCCCCATTCCGGTGTAGCCGTCTGGCTTTGCTTGCTCACCTCCAGTGATGGGGAACTCAGTGCATGCCTGGACAGACTGGATTCTGTCCCTTCCACCCCTTGGTTCTGACCCTGGGCAGGAAGATGGCAAGAATGTTTCCAGGTCTCCATGGTGGCCCTGCAGAGGCTGTCTCACACTCAGGCCCTTTACCTCTAGATCACCATCCGCGCCCCAGGTTCAATCCCCATTCCCTCCCCGTCTTGGCAGGAGTCTTCCTTAACATTCAGGCTGGAGTGGCTGCCAGGCCTCCAGTGTTGCATGGCCAGTGCAGAAGGGACAATTTTGCCGCCACCTCCTTCTGGACCTTCTGCTTCTGTGGGCCCAGCTCCAGGCCCTGCCACCCTAAGCCTATCACGGTGCCTCGGGACCTTGGGCACCGGGGGCAGGACCCCCTCCAGTCTGGGCTGGCGCTCCCTCAGGACGCGGGCACGGCTGCGCTTCGCCGTCAGCCTTAAGCACTCGTCTCCACAATGCACTTGAGGAACATGGTGTCGTCCTTCACGTAGGCGTGCTTGGGCGACTGCAGCCTGCTCAGAGGGAAGAAGAGCGGGCAGCCGCTGGCCACATTGGTTTCGCTCTGGGGCCGCTGGAAGGACACGGAGGTCAGGTCAGGCCGGAAGGCATCAATGGCGTGCTCACGGTTGTTCTGGTCCAGGAGCATGAAGGTGACCTGCAGGCCAGGACAGGGGGTGGTCAGGCTCTGGGCAGCGCACCCAGGGGCTCAGAGCTGGTCTGCGTCTGCCACCCGTGCAGCCCCTCCGACCCTGAGCTCAGGCGGGTTAGGAGCCAAAGAAACGACGTAAGGACCAGGCCTGGAGCAGAGCAGGGACCACGCCTGGAGCAGAGCGAGCCCCGGGGACGGAAGCGCCTGGTATCCTGAGCAGGCCTGGGGGTTGTCCTATATAACTAGGGCTCTGACGGTGCGTCCAGCGGGGAAAGGGAATTCGGATGTCACTGTCAACTTTGGTTGGCTGTTGGGGGCTGCAGGTGGGCCTGAGCTCTGACAAGGAGGCCACACTCATAACTGGTAATGCCCCTTCCCGCTCCGAGACGTTTGGCGGTGAACGACTCTGGACCTCCTGGGCGAGGCCGGGGGGGGGGGGCAAGAACAGACAGGTGTTCCCCTGAGGGGCTGCCCGCCGAGGCCCGGAGCCATGAACGGCACTTCCGTCTGCACAGAGCAGACATGCGTGCCCCCCCGAGACGCTGAGGACCTCGGGGACACCAACCCTCTGCCCTGGTACCTGTCACTGGAATACCCATCAGGACAAGAAACGTCTCCCCATCGCCCACTGCAGCGGTCCTCAGACTTGGCTGCACTTAGAAGCCCCCCCACCCCCACCCCGGAAGGGTTTAACGGTCTGATGCTCAGGCCTCACCTTTTACTGCAGTGGGGACCCGGTGGTAGGTGTGTGCCAAACCTCCCCAGCAGGCGTGGGGACTCTGACCCACTGACTCATACCCAGACCTCCGCGGCACTCCCGCCCTCTCAAACATTTCTAACAAGTTTTATTTTTAGAGCGGTTTTAAGTGGGCAGCAAAACCTAATGGAAAATACAGAGCTGTCCCATACACTGCCTGCCCCCACACAATCTACCCCACTGTCCGCGCCCCGCACACCAGTGGGACGTGTTTTATGTCTGATCAACCTTTACAGACACATTGCCACCACCAAAGTCCACAGTTACCTCGGGGTTCACTCTTGGGTTTGGACAAGTGTGTAATAACATGTATTCATCATTATAATGTCACTCAGAATGGTTTCACTGCCCCCAGAATCCTCTGTGCTCTGCCTGTTCATCCCTCCCGCCCCTCGGCCCCTGGCAACCGCGGATCTTTGTACTGTCTCCACAGCTGTGCCTGTCCCAGAATGTCACAGAGCTGGAGTCGTACAGTGAGCAGCCTTCTCAGACCGGCTTCTGTCCCTCCGCGCTGCGCATGTAAGGTGCTTCCATCTCGTTTCTCTTTGGCGCTGAGTGGCACTCAGTCACCGGAATGCGCCGTGGTTTGTTTATCCGCTCACCTCCTGAAGGACATCTTGGCGACTTCCAAGTTTGGTAGTTACGGATAAATATCCACGTGTAGGTTTTTGTGTGGACCTAAGTTTTCCGCTCATTTGGTAAATACCAAGGAGTGTGATTATGGATCACATGGCAAGAGTACGTTTAAGTTGTGTAAGAAACTGCCCAACTGTCTCTCAAAGTGTCTGCACCACTTTGTGTTGGGAACCGCCCTGCCTGGTATCAGAAGCTGAAACCCCCACCAAGGCTAAGGCTGAGGGAACGACCTTGGACCATAAGCCACTAAGGAGACAAAAGCTCATCTCCCTGTCTGGAGCGCTGCTTCTACTCCTTTTACTTCATCCGTAACTGGCCCCCAATGCTTGGTTGGTTAGCCAATAACGGGTAAGATTCCCCAAGGGGGTAATGACCTAAGACAGGCATGATCACATGGGAGGCCACCAAGGAAGGACTGGGGGCTACAGCAAAAGGGGGTGATGGACCCTCACCCCTTGGCTTTGACAAAGACTGAGTCCTCATTGTCTGCAAGAAAGTCTCCTAATCTCTTTGGCTGCCTTATTTCCCTTGCTCCACCTAAACCTGAAACAATGACAGAGGGTGGTGCAGCCATGTGCTGGAAAGGGCGGGTTCCCCCAGGTGATCAGGCCTAAGAAAGAATATGTAAAATCCTGTGAAACCTGCTTTGTTTAGAATGCTCTCAATTGAATGATAAGGGTCCAAGGAAGAAGTAAGTTTGTTCCTCAAAGTTTTACAGCTCTTTAGCTATCTGACCCTGACTCAAAATAGACCCTCAGAGTTCCTTGTTATCTGCTGTTTGATCCTTACTGCCTGACAATGAGTAATGAGCTTTACCTGAATTCTTATGCAAATGAACCCAATAAAAGCCATTGAGGAGAAGGCTCTTGGCCCTTCTCCTTCTTGAGATGGCCACCTTTCCTCCCCAAGCAGATCATGTCTTAGTAGACTTATTCTTATCCGTGGTGGATGGGGGGGCCCTGTGGGTGGAGCCCCCCCACAACTTTGCACTTCTGCTGGCAATGAACGAGAGTTCCTATCGCTCCATATCCTTGTCAGCACTTGGTATTGTTGTGTTCCAGATTTTGGCCCTTCTACTAGGTGTGTAGTAGCATCTGTCTCCTTCCCTTGCTCTGAAAATGCTGCTAGTTCTGGCTGGCCCCACAGCACCTCCTCCAGGAAGTTTTCCTTATTCAGCCCACCAAGAGAATTTCATTTCTACACGCCTCTCAGGGATATTGGTCCGGGCACATGTGCCCCTGGACTCATGATGCTGGAGGGAGCCTTGGCCATTAGATGTTATTAGGTGTGTACTCAGGGTCTTGTTTTATAAGAGGGAAAGCTAATAACACAGAGAGGGACTCGCCCAGATCCCCCCACCAGTTCATGGCTGAACCAGGACCAGGACCCAGGCTTCCCCCACCCCACCCCACCGTTCCCCTTGACCTGTACCTTGTTCCGGAAAGGCCACGGCAGCAGAGCATCGTACTCCCCTTTCATGATCACAATGAAGAGCGACAGGTGGGTCCTCTTTCCGGTCCCATCGCCATTCAAGTAGAGTCTCAGGCACAACTTGTAGCCGTACTTGGCAGTGTAGAAAGCTGAAATGTGGAAGCAGAGTCAGCCCAGAGGCAGCTGGAGAGCGCTGGCTTTGCAGATGAGGACACTGGGACGAGAGGTTAGGCACGCCCAAGGTCAGCAGCTCAGGACTAAGAAACCTGGGGTTGGAGCCCAGCATTCTTCTCGATCATATATGGTCCAGGGGACCACATCTTGGAGCTCATCTAGACTGCTGGCTATCAGTGACCATCAGAATCACATATTGCCAGGTGCCACCCCCGGAGTTTCGGGCTCCACAGTGCTGGGGAAGGACTGGGGCTCTGTGTGTCCTACAGAACACAGCGATGCTATTGGCCCAGGGACCATACTTTTGATTTAACCAACCTGTACTCTGCAGTCAGGAAACTGAGCCCAGCAGCAGAAGTGTCTGGCCCCACAATGTGCTGGGGGCAGAGCCAGGATTGGGGGCCAGGCCTCCTCTGTCTCAACACTGACTCCTTTCTGCTGCCCTAGGCCGAGAGGCTGGGCATCCCTGGAGGCTGGGGAAGAGTGGGGCAGCTCACAGTTCTGCCAGGCACCCTTGGCAAAGGCCCCTGAGGGATGGTTCACCCCTTGGTGACAAAGCACAGGGGCCAGTGGGCTCTCCCCCTCAGCAGCTGGAAGGGCCAAGCGGTGTAGGTGCCAGTCTCACCCTCTGGGATGGGGTGATCGGGGGAAGGTGTGAGGGGCAGGCAGGAAGGGGTGGAGGAGGGACAGACGGACAGTCTGACTCATCCTGCCCCTTACGTTTGGGTAGAACAGGAAGCCAGAGACACTGCCTGCTTTGTCCCTCCTTGGGAAGGAGAGGAGGAGATGCCTGCGTGCTGGAGGTGAGGCCACCCCGGGAAGGGGGCTGCCCCTGCTCCCGAGGAAAGGAGCCTGGCTTTGGGGCCCCGCCCCACCCCGGGGTCTGCAACAGATCCCGATGCCTCTCTTCATCCCGGCCCTGTTGGTTTTGGGTGAATCAGAGGAGCGATGGACAGAAAAGGTATGAAGCTGGCACAAAGGTGAGAGAGAGGTGGTCCACCTCATCACCTGCAGAAATCTCCCTTGATTTCACCTGCGTTTACTTAGGCACCCATCAACAAGGACTGGGGAAGAGCTCAGAGGCTGAAGCATTTTATGCACAAATATGCACTTTGTTTTATAAACATAAATCAATTCATTAAGGGAGACATTTACTGAGTAATTACTTTATGCAAGACATTGTGCCGGGCCCCGGGGCCCAGGAATGAGTAAGACCTGCCCCGGTTTACACAATGCTTCCTAATGCGTCACCTGCAGTCATACACTTAGTCTCCGCTTGTCCTAGCTCAGCCCGCCGGCTCCCTGAGGGCAGGGGTCCCACGGTATTCGCCTGCGAGAACCGTCCTCTGCACCCTGCGTTTGCACAGGCTTTGGCTCACGGCACACTGTCTTTCACAACCGACCTCCACGCCAAGCGATGACAGTTTTACTCCTATCTCTAGAACGTGACGGACACTCGGGAAGGTGGAAGGCGGGCAGTGCAAAGAGCCCGTGCTCTCTGTGGCTGGGCCGGGCACCTCCTTCCCCCGGGTCCCAGCATGGTAGGCGGCCTGAAGGGACGCTGGCCCGACTAGACACAGCATGGAGTCACAGAGCTGGCTGCTCCCCACGCTGTGGGTCTCTGTGCCTGGCGGGGGGTGGGTCTCTGTACCTGGGGGGTTTCTGTGCCTGGGGGATGTGTTACCTGGGGAGAAGAGGCTGACGGTCCTGCCACTGGCCGACTCACGGCACCGCCTGGTGACGTTGGTGATCTTCCATAGGAAGGTGCCATCGAAGGAGGCCTCCTCCATGAGCCGCAGGCTCTGCTCCAGCTTGTCCAGGGCCTGGTCTTTCTGGGCCAGCGTCTGCTGCAGCTCTATCACCTGTGGAGAAGCCCACTCAGCCAGGGACACCAGGCCTGGCTTGGAGATGGCTCAATATGGAGACAGACCCGCCAAAAATATGCCTTCCTGACCGTGTCTCCCTCAGGTACGTGCATCTGCCTTTGCATGCACTCTTCCTCCTTCCTGGAATTCCACTGCCTTCCTTATGCACTGGCTGACTCCTGCTCACCCATCTGAAATCTGGCTCGCACGGCCCTTCCTCTGGGAAGCGTTCAGCCACTGCCCTAGCTCAGCTGGTGTCTCTCTCTCTCTCTGATCTATGTTCTTAGAGTTCTTACAGAGCCCTTACAGCAGTTTTATGAGGTTCATTTCTTCTGCCTTTCCTACCAGACAGATGCCTCCCCTGCCAAGGGCTGGGCCCATGCCCACTTCCTCTCTGCGTGCCGGCCTTGCACCGTGCCTGGCATGTAGGCGTAGGGCCAGGGAGTTTGTTGATGGACTGAAGACATGGCCGCTGCTCTCGGGAAGCCCACCTTCTAACTGGGGCAAGGGTTGTGTAAACAAAGGTGTTACCCGGTCACTCAAACCCAAGGCCTGGCTCTTCTGGTAGGCTTCCCCATTGACCTTTGAAAGAATACAAAGTTATTCTTGGGTGTGCTCATGTAGGGAAATCAGGAGTGGAAGTGAGTCTTCTTCAAGAAATTGAATCCCTCATTTTACTGGTGAGAAAGTTGCGGTCCTGAGAGGGAAAGTGACTTGCTCACACCCACAGAGCAAGTTAATGGTGGAGCTGGAATTACAATCTGGGCCTAAGACAACATGAGACAGTGATGTGGTGTTGTCGAGAAAGAAAAGAAAAAAGGCAACGTTAACATGGTGACTGGTTATATTAAGAAAAGTATAAGCTAGGAGAGAATCCTAGAAGCAGAAAGAGATAAGGGGACAGTAACCTAGAAAGGAGTTCCCATCAGACTGTCAGCTGATTTCTCAAAAGAGACCTTACAAGCAAGAAGGGGCTGGAAAGAAATATTCCAAGTCATGAAAGACAAGGACCTATATCCCAGATTACTCTATCCAGCAAAGCTGACATTTAGAATGGAAGGGCAGATAAAGTGCTTCTCAGATAAGGTCAAGTTCAAGGAGTTCATCATCACCAAGCCCTTATTTTATGAAATGTTAAAGGGACTTATCTAAGAAAAGAAGATACAGAAAAAACATGTATAGTAAAAGGACAGCAAACTTACAATTATTAACAACCACACCTAAAGCAAAACCAAAAGAAACTAAGCAAACAACTAGAACAGGAACAGAACCACAGCAATGGAGGTCACATGGAGGGTTAGCAACAGGGGAGTGGGAGGAGGAGAGAGGGGGAAAGGTGCAGAGAATAAGCAGCATAGAATGTAGGTTGAAAATACATAGGGGGAGGGCAAGAATAGTATGGGAAATGTAGAAGCTAAAGAACTTGACACATGGACATGACTAAAGGGGGGGAATGTGGGTGGGAGGGGGTGTGCAGGGTGGAGGGGAGTGAAGGGGAGGGGAATGGGACAACTGTAATAGCACAATCAATAAAATATATTTTTTAAAAAAGTATAAGCTCTGGGACAAAGGAGGGGATGACAGTCCTGCTCAACCAAGAACTGTCGGAGAAGTGGATTATGTGGAGCTGTTCTGGGACCACACTCCGAGTGTGTGGAATCCTCGGGGACTGAGCCAGAGCATACGAGAAGGGCGCACAACAACGTGCTGTGATGAGGGGGCGGAGGCCCTGGGGGTGTTTCGCCTAAAGGAGGAAATACTCAGGGAGGACATCACCACTGACTGCTCATCTCTGCAGGGCTTCCACAGGGTCTGGGAGGCAGGTTTGTTTTGTGGGCCCTGAAGGGCAGGGCCAGGAACAAGGCAGGAAAGACACAGAAAGGCTGATTTCAGTTTGGTGTAGGAACTTTCTAGTGTTGGAAAATGTCCAGCAATGGAATGGGCAGCTTGGGAAGGGAGTGTCCTACCACGGGAGAAACTCAAGCACCTAGAAGGTCTTGGGACACATACTTTTTGGACAGATACTTTTTGATGGGGGCGTGACTGCTGGGGAGGGACAAAGCTTAGGAGAAAGGCTGACACACTGCTCTGGAGACAAGACAGGGCAGAGGGGACCCCCTGAGTCAGTCTTGAAGGCAACCTCGCCCCCCGTGCTCACCCTCTGCTCCAAGCCCAGGATGTGCTCGCGGTCCAGCTGGCTCTGGTGGATGGAGGCGGCCAGGGCCAGGTGGGAGGCCTCCACCTCCTTGTTGAGGACGGCGACGATGTTCTCAAACACGCGCAGCTTCCCCTCCAGGTCGGCCAGGACCTTCTCCTTCATGGAGTGCTGCAGGGCCAGCTCCTCCTGGCTCTCGGAGCAGGGCGCCCGGTAGCAGTCCACCTCCAGGTCCCCAGCCGCCTCCGCGGCTGCCTGCAGCTGCAGGTCTGACAGATTCTGCTCCAGGGCCATGGGCCCCGACCCCAGGCCTGAGCCCAGCTGGGCCTTCCACTGTTTCATGAACCCCAGCAGCAGGTTTAGGTGGGTGGCCTGAGAGGTGGCCTCATGCTCCTGCATGAACTTTGCGCTCCCCTGCCAAGAGAGTGGGGCTGATCGGTGAAAAGGAAAGAGGTTCCCAGAGAAAGTCAGATCCATTCGCCCAGCAAAGGGGGCGTGGGTTTGTGTGCAGTGAGAGGGATGCAGAGGACCCTGGCATCACACATGCCCACGGCGAGCCGTGTGCACCCCAGCCTCTGGAGCAACAATTCTGCCCGTCCTTGAGTGCGGTGATGGTTCAGCACCATGGAGAGAGGCCTGGGGGTGGCCTGGGGGGCAGCCGATTTAGTGAGGCCACAACTGAGATAAGACCCAAGAACAACTGTCCTGAGTACGGGAATGCTTTACTAGTGAGACCTGTTTGCCTTGAGAAGGTCATCAGTGTAAGGGTCATCCAGAGGAGAACCTTGAAGTGTAGGAAAATCCTGGACGGGCTGAAGCGGGGAGACCCCGTGGCCTAGGGCTGTCGTGGACAGACGTCCCTTCTCACACCCAGATGCTTACCTTGAAGGAGCAGCCAACACCCGAAAAGGGGCACCCGACTCCATCCACAGCCACCTCGGGGTGATCCTGGAAAGAGTAACATGTCATCAGGTAGGAGTCCCCCTGGGAGCACCGGGGCTCTCTGCAAAGCACCAGGATCCAACAGGGCGTGTGCCGGGCAGGGCCACAGGGCTTCGCACGTGCTGTGTTCTGCCTGGATGACCCCCTCTGTGATCCTCCTTCAAAACAGGCCCAGGGCCCCTGCTGCAGTCCTGGGCAGCGGGGCTACTCGTGTCAGACCAGGACCCACGCAACCCTGCGATCCCCATGCATGCTTTGGCTGCCCCCCACCCAGTGCGGAGGGCAGGGCCTGGCGCAAAGGAGACACCTGGGACACGCTAGCTGCATGAGCGAGCCCTGCCCTCCTCCGAAACCCGTGGGGACGCCCCTCGAGGCTGCCGTCTGCCCTGCACTGCTCTCCTTCCAGATAATGCACAGCCCAAGGGCAGGCACACAGAAGGGTCTCGGGTCTCAACAGCAACCCAACCACACTGTTAAACCTGTTTACGGGCCCGAGGAGTTTACAAAAGGCCTTCCCGGTCACAGCTCTTCCTCAGGCCCCTGACAATGTCTCGGGGAAGGCAGTGGGTCATCTGTTCCCGTTTCACCGATGACGAACTGAGGCTTGCAGAGAGGAAGGGATTTGCCCACGGGGAACAGCGAGGAAGCAGCCCGGGCACAGGCTCTCCCCATACCACACGGCTACAGTTGACCCTGAGCAACATGGGTTTGAACGGTGTGGGCCCCCTGATGCTGGATTTTTTTAGTAAATACCTGCACTGTTTCTGATCTGTGCGGTTTTACACAGGGGACTTAACATCCATGGATTTAGGTATCTGTGGGAGGTTCTAGAACCAACATCCTGTGGATACTGAGGGCAATGGTGGTGATTCAGCTTTGGAGCAGTCAGAAGTTAGACACAGGTTTTCTCTTGTGGGGGTTGGTGCCCCTGATTCCCGCATTTTTCAAGGGCCAACTGTATCTCTTTCCAAGATCAAGCCCATGGGGAACCAGGAGAAAAGGTTTTTCCCAAAACATCTATCTGGAAAGGGCTTGTATCCAGAATATGTAAAGAACTCTTACAACTTAGTAATAAGAAGGCCAAAAAAACTAATAAAAATGGGTAAAGCACTGAACAGATGCTTCACAAAAGGAGATACATTGTGAAAATGACAACCCATGGAACGATGCCCAACATCACTAGCCAACAGAGACATGCGCATTGGAATGAAACACCGCGATGAAGTACCACCGTCCACTCACTAGATGCTAAGATCAGACCAGGACACCAACGCCAAGCTTTGGTGAGGACCCAAAGGTACTGGAACGTATGAATGTTGCTGGTGGGAAAGCCACTTCGGGAAAAAAATCTATGGCAGTATCTCATAAAGCTCAATCAAATGTACAAAGCAACTTACTCATAAACCATGCTTATAAAGTTACCACACAAGCCACATTCTATGCCTAGGAATTTACCTGAGAAGCTGAAACGTGTGTGTGAGAGAATGTTCGTGGCAGCTGTATTCAGTGTAGCCTTAAACTAGATGTCGCCCAAATGTCCGTCATCCGGTGAATGGATGATGGGTTTTTTCTGGAATACTGCTCAGCAGTCAGAGCGACTAGAAGACTACATGCAACGAGGAGGGCCCTCAAACACATACTATGTATGATTCCACTCTTAGGAGATTCTAGAAAAGGCAAAGAAAGCTACGGGGACAGAATGTGTATCCGTAGCTGGGCTGCCCGGGGCTGCAGCTGGGGGGCGCTGAGTAGCCAGGGGCACACGGACGTTCCCTCTGGCGTAGAAAAGCAGCGTTCCCCATCTTGCCTGCAGTGGTCATACAGATGCGGAAATTTATCGGCGTTCATCACACTGTACACTTACAATACATTTTATTGCACGTGAATATCTTGATTTTCGAAGAGCTTTGTTGGTTTTTTAAAAGAATAATCTGAGGAAGTTCCATACTGCTTTCCATAGTGGTTGTACCAGTCTGCAGTCCCACCAGCAGTGCACTGGGACTCTATCCTAACAATACCAGAACACCAATTCAAAAGAACCTATGCATCCCAATGTTCATAGCAGCACAATGTATAATAGCTAGATGCTGGAAGCAACCTAGATGCCCATCAGTAAATGAATGGATCAAAAAACTATGGTACATTTACACAATGGAATTCTATGCAGCAGAAAGAAAGAAGGAGCTCCTACCCTTTGCAACAGCGTGGATGGAGCTGGAAAACATTATGCTAAGCGAAACAAGCCAGGCAGTGAAAGACAAATACCATATGATCTCACCTTTAACAGGAACCTAAATAACAAAACAAAGAAACAAGCAAAATATAACCCAAGACACTGAAATAGAGGACAGGCTGACAGTGACCACAGGGGAGAGTAGAGGGAATTTAAGGGGACAATGGGAAGGGTTCACAGGAACAAACTTAAAGGACACATGGTCATAAACTAAGGGGAGGGTGGTAATGGGAGGGAAGTGGGGAGGGGTGGGAGGGGGGAATGGATTGGGAGTAAAAAGGAGAAAACTGTATTTGAACAATGATTAAAAAAATAAATTTAAAAAAAGGAAAAAAGAATAATGGGGCACAATGGAGACTTGCATTAGCAGAAGGGGAGGACAGAGGTCTTTTGGGCTGAGCAAATACAAAGCTCATTGGTTATTGTTTTAAAAGTAAAATAAACGAGAGCATGGGCTTGAGTGTGGTTGGCTCAGGGCGCAAAACCAGCTCAGCCAAGGGCCCTCTACCCCAGGGTTCAAGCACAGGATGTTCCTCACAGAGAATGGAGAGCAGATGTTTTGTTGGGGGCGGGGCAGAGGGCAGCCTTGGCAGAGGGACTGCACTGGCTTTGGCAAGCATACAGTGACCTGTGGGAACAACGGAGGGACCGATGCCCACATGGCGCTGGGTCCTGGTGAATGGACTGGAGGAACCTCTCAGGCCCTAAAGCTCCCTCCAAGTCCCTGATTTGAATCCTCTGCAGCTCTACGCTGGAAGTGAGAGCCACAGGAGGGATGGAAAGGTGGGAGACCTAACACGGTGGAATTTCAGGATCGCCATGCCAGTGGGGGCGGGGCACGTGTTCTTTGGCTGTGGAGGAGCCCAAAAGGGTTATGCAGCGCAGTGAGAAGCCCGGCCAGGCGCGGATGGAGGGGCCTCCTTGTTACAATGTGCGGATGGATGTGGGCTGTGAGCAGCCTCAGTGGCTGTCAGAGGAGGAGCAGGGGTGACCTGAGAGGCCTTCAGAGGCCTCGGTGGCCACCCAGCCTGCCCACAGTGCCCCCGTCAGTTAATCAGTCACTCATTCCTTAGAGGGCCCCAGGGGTTACAGGGATGGGCTCGGGACTCAGCCTGTCCGGGTGCAAAGCCCACTTCAGTCAAGCCCCAGACTAGCCGTGTGGCCTTGGGAGAGTGCGAACCTCTCCACGTCTCACTTTCCACCTCTGCGAAATGGGGATAATACTAGTACTTCCCCTTAGAGAGTTATTGTGAGGATTGAATAAGATAATGCACGTAAATTCTGGTCTTAGTTACGTATTGCTGCTATAAGTAAAATGCCACAAACTTAACGGCTTAACACAATTCCCATTTATTACCTTCCAGGACTGGAGACCAGAGGCCGCCTGCACTGCTTGGCTCACGGCCGCTCCCTCCACCTGCAACGCCGGCAGCAGCGCATCTTCTGTCTCTCTCTGACTGTCTCTAGTCTGCGTCGTGCGAGGACCCTTGTGACCACACTGGACTCACCTCGACAACCTGGGCTACTCTCCCCACCTCGGGACCCTTAATTTAATTACATGTGCTAAGTCCTTTTTGCCACTGTTACAGGCTAAGTTATATGCCTCACCCCCGCGTGCACACCCCCCCTCCGTTCATCTGTTGAAGTCCTGACCCCCAGAACACAACTGTATTTGGAGATGGGGTCTTTAAAGGGGTAACTAAGTTAAAGCGAGGTCACCAGCGTGGGCCCCATCAATAATAGGACTGGTGTCTTGTAAGGAAAGAGAACTTGGACACCAATGTACAGAGGGAGACGAGATGGAGACACGGGAGAAGACGGCGTCGGCATCTACCAGCCAAGCGGGGAGAACTCAGGAGAAACCAGCTCGGATTTGACCTTCCTGCCCCCAGAGCCGGGAGAAACAAACTTCTGTTGTTCAGGGCCCCCAGCCCGTGGAAGTCTGCGACAGCAGCACGACTAGACGAACACAGCCACGTAAGGCCACATGTGCATGGGATTAACATGTGGACATCTTGGGGGAACATCGTTCTGCCTAACACAACCCTCAACAAATGTTAGCCATTATCAGTAGCAGCATTATTAGCAGTAGTGTCGCTGCAATTAAGCACTGCCCTTGGGACATCTTTTTTTCTCCATCGAATGGCTGCCATACACACGCATCCCATGTAACCCTCACATCTCTAACGTTTCATAACTGAGTCTATAAAACACTGTTTCCCCATTGGGTTTCCTCGGGCAGGTGAGGGGCACCCCTAACTGCATTTGCATTTATACGGGACCAACACATTTTCAAATGCTGCCACAGGATCCCTGCCGTCATCCTTTGTGGCAGGCTGGGCGAGATGACCTTCACCTTCACACAGATAGGAAAGCTGGGTGACTGGCTCTCTCACAGCCACACCAGGCTTGCACACTTGAGTAGGTGACCGAATTTGGGTCTTCTGTCCTGTAGTTAGGAGACCTGGCAAGCCTTACTGCTCTCTGAGCACCTGTGTGCGTACCGCCCCCGCATCAGGCCTCCCGGTGCCAGGAGGAGGGTGGGGCTTGGGGCTCTGCTTCTCCCCTGTGGGTGGAGGAGCCAAAGCTCAGGCAGGGTGGGCCGTGACTTGCAGGAGGCAATGTTTGGGGCAAGGGCGAGGTGGAGGCCTGGAGGCCATGTCCAGGGTCCTTTCTCCACACCAGGGAGTCCTCACCTTGACTGAAGGGTGGCCTCGCCCAAAGGCCGCGGACTTGAGGGGACAGAAAAGGGAATGAGGCTGGGGCTGCAGACGAAGACCGGGACGTCTGTCCTGCGTCTAGCCTGGTGTACGTCTGGTGCCGCAGGAGGCCCCTGTGAAGTGGCCTCATGCTTCAAACTGCTAAAAATAAAATCTGCAGTGGAATTTCCTCTGAGGAGGAAACAGGAACAGAGAGAAAGAAATCCCAACCCTGAGGGAACACTCGTCCTTCTGTCTGCATCTGGGCAGTCTGCGTGCGGGTCTGCGGTGCGAACCGGGCCCTTTGTAATGGGGTCCGAGGCTGGTTCCGTTGAGAGCCCCTCGCTCAGGGACCTGCGGGCCCCCGAGAATGTGAGTGTGAGTGTTCAGAGGGTGCCAGGAGCAGGGGGGCCGCCTCTGGGAGGCTGCTGCCCAGAACAGCGGGTTTTGGCGTGCCTGGCGCGGCCCCCGCCCCTGCGCTGGCACGAAGATTACCTGAGGCCTTGGAGGACTAAGGGGCTGTTTTCGCTCAGCTCCCAGCTGCTGCAAAGGGAGAGGTACTCCCCCATGACAGGGCAGGCCGGGTCAGTCTGCCTCTGCCCGCCAGGCCCTGCCCTCCCCCGTACCCGGGCCAGTGTCCTCTCTGGCACTCTCTGCTCAGCTCAGCTGCCACCTCTTCCAGGGAGCCCTGCCTGATTCTCCTAGTTGAAGGTAGTCTTGCCCACTCCTGTTTTTTCACAGACCTAGGTGGATCCCAGCACTTATGGCTGACTGTGGTATTTAAACCTGCCTAAAACGCTCGAGGTGATCTGCTGTTTGGAGGCGGCGGAGAAGAGGCCACCGGCCCCAGAAACAGGTGTCGGAGCCAGCCTTGACTCTCTCTTGCTATGTGGCCTGCTGTGTCCGGGCACACCTCCTCTCTTGGCCTCCGTGCATCACCTCGCAGTGAAACAGGGATGTGACTGCCACCCACGCAGGATGTCACCAGGTCAGCGAGGTGACAGATGCCACTGTCAGGCTTAGAAGTGCGTGGGTTCAGGGGTGCCTTTCTAGGCACCACACTTCAAAGGACACAGGCACAGAGACTAGGGGCAGACTCAAGGGGGAGGCGGTTAGCCTCTTCCCGCCTGTGCAGGCCTGCCTCAGAGGGCGGGGTGCTGACTGACTGGCCTCACGTGGCCCTAATGCCGGCGGACTTCAGCTCAGTACACACAAAGAGGAAGACGGTACAGCAGTCCGAGGCCCCCGTGGCGGAAGTGGTCGTTTCATGGAATAATGAGCTCCCGTCACTGGAGGGACGTACAGCCACCTGGCGGGAGTCCAGCGCAGAATGGAAATAGGACTAGACAGCTTGACCTCCTGCCATCTTCTGATTCTGGAGTAAGTTAGGGCGTCACTGCAAGCCACTGGCAACAGATGCCAGCTCGCTTTTGACCTCGAGCGGCCCCCAAAGGGAGAGAGCGAAGGAAACGACCCCAGTCGCGGGGTCGCAGGCAGTGAGAACTGAGTGTTATTGCCCACCCGCCGCCCATCCCCTATTCATTCGCTGTCACTTCTTCTGCAGGAAGGTCATTCCAGGCAAGAACCGAGCCTCTAACTAGGCCAACGGTAATCCTTTCATATCTGCTTCTGACATTATTACCTCACGGCGCTCCCGAGAGACAGCGATCTAAGGGAGTCAGAGGATGAGGACAAACTGATAAGCAGCTGCTGTGGAAAGTGTTCGCAAGGACGGTGCCTCGGGCTTAGCCCGGCTGGGCTCCGCCCGGCCCGTCCACCCACCGCCGCCGCGCCCCAGGTTTCCCCACTTGCACGTGGACAGACTTCGCAATTACCGTGTATGCAAAGTGTTGACTTATAATCAGCTGCTTTCCTTTGGTCAAAAGTCCCCCAAAGTTCCCATCAGGGTTGGGAATCCGGGTCAGGAGGCGGAGGAGTCCCTGGTCTTTCCATTATGTGGCTTTGTGTGGGGGCCGAACCACCGTGTCATCCCAATGGGGGCGCAGTGATAACCGCTTCGGGCGGGGGTGGGGCCAGGACCCGCGCTGCTCGGAGGTCTGCTTGTCCCCATTGTGGGCAGCACCCCCCCCCCCCACCCTGTTGTCTGTTACAATGCTTGTAATTCCACCATTAGTCATCTCACTTGGCTTAAAGCAGCAGGTTTCAAAATGTGCCCCTAGGAGTTCCCAGGGTCCCTCAGGGGCTGGGGCACTGGGGTAACCAAGGGGGCCGGGTTCCAGACTCCCCTTCCATCAGGTCACTGCCATTGTCATCTGGTTTCACATACAGATGAAAAAGGTAAAGCCACTGGGATTAAGGGATATTAACATTTCTCTGTATTATCTAAAGGTTATCAATGAATGTACATTAATTTTGCTAAGAGGTCCGGCTGAAACAAGTTAAAAACAACAGGCCTGGAGCATTTAAGCAGGCAGGGGCCTCGGGAAGCATCCAGCCCTGCCCTCCCGCGTGCAGGGGGGCCCAGCGGTCCACAGAGGGCTGCTTCTGCCCGTCTCCCGTGGCTAGTGCACTAAGATGCCCAAACAGGGAGGCTCCGGAAGTTCTTCCGTGGATCTGACTGTACAGTTCTGGGAAAATGCACCGGATCTGTGCTCTGATTCCCCTGGGGGCCCGTGGGGAAGGGGCAGCTGAGAATGGGACGGGAGAGCCCTGGGAACCGGAAGCCAGAAGCCAGCTCCAGGCAGGGCAGGACATTCCCCCAGCTCTCTGAATGAGGGGCCAGAGGGGAGGAGGGAGGGGAGGTGTGGAGACACACAAGCCTCAGGGTCCTACAGGTGGGGGGAGCGCTGCCCTGCCAGCCACTGACATGGCAGGTACTGGAGAGGCCTTGCGGAGCCTCCTCCCTCTACAGACGGAGAAACAGGCACAGGCTCATCTTGGCCATGAACTGACGTATACAGAACCATCCCTGAACAGCAGGCTCCAGACCCCTGCACTGTGGGGTGAGGTGAGGGCAAGGGGGCTCTGGCTGAAAGGAGCAGGGGGCGACCCCATGAGGACAGCGAGGGCGGCTGAGCCGTGAGACCCTGGCTGCCCAGCAGGTGTCGGGGCCCCACGTGTAAGACGAGGGGGTTAGGGTTAGAGCAGTGATTCTTCCATTACAGCTTTGGACTCATGGGTCGATACGAGGTTTTTTTTTTCTAATTGTGATATTAACATAAAGATTGCCATCTTTTTATTTGCCAGGTAAAGGCTTTGCCAAAGATTCTATCATTTACCATCACTACCATTTCGATTATACAAAGGCGCGTATGGGAAGGGCATAATCTCAGAGTCAAGGTTGATTCTACAGGTGGAAAGAATTTAGTTTTATAAACGACTCACCACAGTTTCCTTATTTTTAGGACTAGACCAGCTCTGGTCAGCATGTGAGAACCTCTGGGCTGGACAGATGGCCTGTGAGGGCCCTTCCAACCCAAAAGGGACAGGGTTCTAGACCACGGGTCCTGAGAATGTCCCTTTGGCCCCTCCCACTTCCAGAGCCCCCTCTGACTCTCAGGAGCACGGTGTGGCGTAGCTGAGCCTCAGAGGGGAGCCCGGAGCGGCTGCTCCGAGTCTGAGAGGTGATGAGTGGGTGCAGCTGTGTGCCGGGAACACTGTATTTACAGACACAGAAGTTCAAATTTCACATAATTTTCAGGTGTCACAAAATATCATTCTTCTTTTGATTTTTTTTCCTAACTGCCTAAAATATAAAAACCACTCCCAGCTCATGGGCCGACAAGTTGGGTTTGAGTTGGACGTGCAGGCCGTGGTTTGCAGGCACCCGGTCTAGGCTGCGGTTCTTGCCCTGAATCTGTCACCATCAGCCAGGTGGCGTCAGGCAAGTTGCTTCGCCAGCGTGTGGTCAGTCCCCTCACTGTTCACACCCCAGATTCAGTCCAGGCTCAGCCCAAAGAGGGAGGCCCCTGCCAGGGACTGTGCAGGCAGCTGTCTACTTGGCCTCAACCTTGACAAATGGAGAAAATGGACAAATGCCCTTTCCTGGGTGCGCCGACGTGACATACCTTCTCCTGAGAGACAAGGCTTCCTGGGCTCACAGACTGGGGGTCGTCTCCTCTGCACTTGGGACAGATCCGATCCTCGCTGCTCCTAAAGACACAGGAGCACATCTGGCTGAGTGAGACATTCACGACGCCCCGGCGCCAACCTCTGTGTTGAAAGCTCCAAACACCTAGGCCCTGCCCAGCGTGGCGCCTGATGCCAGTGCGCATGCAGGTCCACAATCCCAGACCCACCATTCCCAAACCTCAAAGGCACTGGGGACCCAACATCTTCTGCAGTTTGCAGTGAGCGTCTTTGGCAGCCAAATCTGACCCCGAAGTGACCGGAGGCTGTGACGCCATTTAGTGTGAACATTGGTTTCACTGCAGAAATGGTAATAGGCTCGATCATACGGTGCTGTCCCAATCCCCACGGGAAGAATTATGTATTAATGTGTTGATTTGCTTTTCTGAAATCTGAAAACATTCTGAATTTCAAAATACACCTGAGCCAGGGGTTCAGGCAAGGGGTTGTGGATGAGTGGCTGTATTTGTTCTCCGCTTTACTCCATCTGGTTTTGGTCTCCTCGGTGCAGGAATTACCGACGACCATGGCTGCTCACAATAAGAAGGGGCCTCGGAGAATACCTGGTCTGAGGTTCTTCACCAGGAGCGGGTGTCAGACTCTGACCAGGTGATGCACGAGGTCTGGGCTTTTACAAAGCTCCCAGGGGATTCTGGTCCACAGTCAGAGCCACTGGCCAGGCCCCAGACGGGAGACCTTGGCGGGCACATGGACTGGCCAAGGGCAGACAGGGTCAGGAGCAGAGCTGGGCAGAACGCTGCACACCCCGGGCCCCGGTCCCTCCGACACCCAGTCAGCTCCCTCCCCACCTCTGCCAGGTCTTGGAAGAACCGGGAGAGGAGCCAAGAGACACAGTGCAAAAGCCCAAGCTTTGGCCACTCCGCCCCCACAACCTGACCTTTCCTTGGCCACACCTCCCCCGACTTCATCAAAGCATCTGAACTTTTCAAACCGGCCTGGTTCAGTTTTCCCACGTTCTTACCTGTAAAGCCCTAAACAAAGGCTGCGCTGGGGGCATAAGCAGTTAAAGAGCACTTTTGCCAGGAACCTGACCCAGGGCAGGCTGACCTAATTTCTCCACTAGGCCTCACTGTCTTCATCTGTAAATTGGGATAATAATTGTATCCACCTTTCCAAGGCTCTTCTGAAGACCCAAGGAAAGAGGCACATAGTAGGTTCAAACTAGTTGCTTAAGGTGGCAGGCTGATGATGGTGTGGATGTCATACCTGTAGTTACTGATATTTTAAATATTGTATATATGTGTAAAACGTGTATTTACATATGCATATATCTTATTTTTGGACTATAAGGCGCACCTTCCCTGCCCCCCCACATTTGGGAGGAATAATGGTTGTTAATGCTGCTGCTGAGTTCTGTTTACATTTACATTGGTGAAATACTATGTTATTTATGTTATTAAATATTTTACCGCATTTTTTGCTTCAAAAATTTTTCCCCTATTTTCCTCCTCTAAAGCCCAGGTGCGTCTTATGGTCTGAAAAATACAGTCTTCATTGATAAATATATGCATGTTCAATGAAATCTAAATATATTACTGATAAATACATACATATACAAACATAGATATCTTTGTTCCCTTTAAAACTGTTCCTGGCAAACAGTACAAGGTGATGGGAAATGTTGTGGAAGGGGGTATATTCCTATAGTAGTTCATCATTTACTAAGAAAGTTTACGTTCACTATTACAAATGCCTTTTGGAACATTATTGACAGTGGCTCTTACTCCTGAGGGAGAAAGCAGCGTTACCCGCAGTTCACAGAGAAGGAGGACCAGGCTTCGAGACGAAGCACTTCGCACTGGGCCTCACAGTAAGCAAACGGCCCAGCTGGGCCCGAGGCTCTCCCCACCCTGGACAGCCTTCTGCTGTGGCAGCCGCCATCTGTCTGGGGCTACTTCTCCCACCAAGAGTCAGAAGGAGCCGCAGCAACAGGGACTGCAAGGAGAGGGTGTGGAAGCTGAGGTCCAGAGAGATGAGGTCACTGGCCCAAAGCCACAGGTTCCTCTCACCCTTGTCTCCCATCACAGGTCCCTCCCTGGCACCTTCTTCCCCCTGACCCCTCACCTCAGGTTCTCAGAGAGACAGGCGGTGCAGCAGAGGGCTCTGGGCTCTGGTGGGTCCTGGCAGGCGATGGGGGGGCACCCAAAGGGAAACTCGTTCTCATCAGGGGCTGGGCGGGGGCCGCTGGTTGAGCCAGAGGCCATCCTGAGGTCCCAGCCTGGCCAGGGGGGCCGGCTAAGCTCCTCTGGGGAGGGGACCAGCCTCGTGGAGTCTGTGCTGGGAGCAGAGGTGAGCTCTGGTGTGGGCCACCCTCTCTGGTGAGCAGGGATCTGATGACTTTATCTTCTCACTGACTTGGGTGGCTCGACGTCACAGCTGAGTCACAGCAGGGATGGAGCAGGAATTACCCTTTGTGGTGAAAAGAGAAAATCCCCTGGATGCTGACTGTAGGCTCGAGGAGTGTCCAGTCATTCTTCAGAGTGACAGAGAGCAAGAGAGCGAGTCAGAGAGAAAACAACCACTGTGGCACGGACTTTCAGGAACCGCAGTCAGAGTTCCCCTGTCGGAGAGCCTCAGGCTGCCGCTGGCTTCCTCCAACCTTTCCTCCTGCCCCAGGGAACCTCAGCACAGAGAGCCACGGCTGGTGACTTGTCTCTGTTCCCTGGGGCCTCTGAACAGCCTGGAATTCTGGGTGGGAGTGCTCGCTGTCCCGGTGGAAATCCCCAGGTCCTGGTGTCAGATCCAAAAAGGCAAGTTCCAGGCGAGTTGGCTCTGGCCCGTCCAGGGTCTCAGGTAAATTCACTTCCTCAGAGCGGGTCTCAGTTACCCCATCTGTAAAAAAATGAGCTGCAACAGATGGTCTCCAAGGCTCCTCTGGGCTCTAAGATCCTGGGACCCTATGGGCAAGGCAACCAGACAGAGGAGGAAGCTTCTGATGGCCCTGCCAGTGGCATTCCTCATCTGTCCCCATGACAACACAGGGCCCTCCCCTTCTTTCAAGTCCAAGGCCTCCTAACCATACATGGCTCAGGGTGTTCCTCAAGGCCCCATGCAGGAAGTCATAGATGGCCACATACTCAGGTCAGGCACTACCACTTCCTGGCCCTGGGGAGAGCAAAGCTCTAAATAAATACAAGGCCACAGGGAGTTGGTGGCCTCAGTGGCCAAGTGGGACGCAGATCCACTGTTGTGTGGGAACCATGGCTCCTGGAGTGTCTGCAGTGGGCTGGGCAATGTTTCCCTTCCTATTCCTTCAAGTAACCTGCTGGAAATTCTGCGGCCACATATAGGCACAGAGAAGCAAGACGCCTGGTCCAAAGTCACACAGCCCCTGGCAGTGGAGCAGGATTCGTGCCATGTCTGTGGGACGCCAAGATCCGTGTTCCTTCACCCACACGAGAGATGACAGCAAGGCCAAGCGGCGGGGGAACACAGAGCCCCAGGCGGAGGCCGGAGCACCCACCCTCCGCTTTTTCACCTGCCAAATGGAAAAGATGATCTTTCCACTTCTTTCCATCCTGCTGGGCAGCTAGTGAGGGGTTTGCAATCTTTTATAATGGTTTCAGATCATGGGCTTTGAGGTCTGAGAAATCTGAGCTTAGATCTTAAGAATACCATTTTACTAGCTGTGCGTCCTGGGACAAGCTCTTTAACTTCCGAAGCTCAGTTTCTGCATCTGTAAAATGGGGATAACAATAATACCGACTTCACCTGTTGTGACTAAACGAGGTCATAGGTGAGAGTGCAGCGTGATGCGTGGCCCAACTGAGGTACTCAAAAGGCTTTGACACTTATTCTGATGATGGCCACAGGCCTCCCAGCTCCTCAAGATCAGGGGAAAGGCTTCAAGTGGTAAATGATGCTTATAATATAGTGTTTTCCCACCTATGAACTTTATTTGAGCCTTGCAAGTGGGCAAAACAGGTCAGATGCTAAATTCAACTGCCCACCTTTCCTGGAGCAAAACTGGGGCTACCACGGGCTGCTGGCAAAGAGGGCATGGCACCCTGGCACTGCAGTGTAAACCGGAACCTCCACCCTCCCGGGGGCCAGCCCTGGCCTGGCCCTCTCAGCAAATGACCTTGAGGCCTTCAGACAAGGCTGTCAGAAACGCACTCCCTTCACCGCGTGCCCCAAACCTGCAAACTTTCCCGTATCCCCAACTGTTCTTCCCTCTTCCCTTGGTTTGATACAGACAGCCACCTAAGACTTCTCTCCCCATCCAAATTCTGGGTCCCCTTCTGCCTGATGCCCTTTCTCTCCCCTCTGTCTTCAATGCTTCCCTCTCCATCAGCATCAAAATAGGCCCCAGCTGCTCCAACAATAAAAATGGTAAGTACTACTTTTTAGTGCTGTGCAAAGTGCTTTCACAGGCACCGCCTCATCTGATCTTCACATAGGCTGTGAGGCTGGTACTGTCATCATCTCCATTTACAGATGAAGGCTCAAAGACGGTGATTGCCCAAGGTCTCACAGTGAGCACGGACTCCGGAACCCAGAGCCTGGGCTCTAAGCCCACATCGGGCTTGGAAACGCTCTTCACCTTCATCCCGATTCCCCCGTCGTATCTACACTCTCTCCTCACTTGAAGAGAACTTCTAGCAAAGACTGCCTGCACAGGTGCTCCACCGCCCCAAGGTTCTCAACGTCAGAGTCGCCAGCGTCCTAGGCCTGCCCCACTTTTCATCCAACCAGCCCTCTGGCCAGCACCTGGCACGACTCCGAGCCCCTCCTTTCGAATTCTCTTCCTCTCGGGGCCTCCGGGGATTCATCTCTGTGGCTTTGCCCCCCGGATCCGCACACGCGGAGCCTCTCAGCCGCGCAGCCACACCTCCCCACTTGTTTTCCCGGGCCCACCTGGGCCATACCCCACTTTCCCTGGGAGTCTCTGTAGGCCGCCCGAAGGATGGGGCTGGGCGCCCGCCTTTGCGATTCCGTTGCCTCCCGCAACCCGGGTTGCCTGGATGGTCCCCAGCTCCGTCCCCGCCAACCCCACTTCGACAAGTGTCTGTCCTCTCGCCACCGCCACTGCTCCTGTTGAGTAAGCAGCGAGCAGCGCCAGCGACCATTCACGCATGAGCTAACAACCCCAGCGGTGCCCGGGCGCCCGCAGAAAGGGTTGGGGCAGCGAGTCCCGGCTGGGCTCTGCAGCCGCGCCTCCCGGGCCCGGGCCGCGCGTGGGGAGCCCCGCACTGGGGAGCCCCACCCCAGCGAGCGGCACCTGGGACTTCCAGGGCGGGGAGCGCGGGGCCCGGGGCGGGGGCCCGGCACCGCCCGCAGTGCCAGGGCGGCGTGGGGGTGGGGCGGGTGTGGGGTGGGGGCGGGGTGCAGTGCGACCAACCTCGGCGCCTCCGCCGCAGCCACCGCCTCCCCGCGGCGCAGCGCAAGCTTCCGGTGGGGCCCGGAGGACGTAGCCGGGCGGCGGAAGCCGGAGAAAGCGGGGGCGGGTCTCCGCAGCCGAAGCCGGCTCGGGTGGCCACCCCGAGGGCGGGGCGGGGCCTCCCCGTGATGGGGAAACTGAGGCCTGCGCCACCCCTGCCTCTTGCCTGCCAGAAACCCCGCGTGGAGGTGGGGTGAGCACGCGCGGAACCGAGTCCTGCCTTCTTGGATTCCTACGAAGAGGCTGGCGCAATGCCAGGCTCATCCACCCTTTCTGATTGGCGCAACAAGCAAAGGGCCGGTACAAACTGGTGTATGGGCAGGGTGCTTTTACAAAACTGGATGCTTCTAGGAACCATGTCTGTTTTCGTCTATAACACACACACACACACACACACACACACTTATTCCCTATGAATTTGTGTTTTCAATGAAAATACTTACGGAATTGGTGTTGAGACAGAATTTTTGTTATGAAATACAACCTTCCTTTATTTTTGTGAATTTGACGAAGGCTTCTACTCCATCAGACCTTGAAGGTCTGCAGGACTGTCAGCTGAGGGGTGAGCTGTCTACTTTGTTGGTTTAGGTTTGTTTTAGTTACCAGGAGACACCCATTACATTCTCTTTAGGTGTCAGGGTCCCATTTTTTGTCTTGACACCCAGCTGGAGTTGGAAACTGTGTTTTAGTTCTTTGGTGGTTTTTTGTTTGTTTGCTTTTGCACCTGGGACCACCTTCTGACACAGAAGCTTGCAGGGCAGACCCCCTCCCGCCCTCCCGTGAAAGGAGGGCCTCTGGGTCCTCCCCCAGGGGAGACACCTGTTCTGGACCAGCAGGAGGTCTCCCGGCGCCTCCAAGACAGGCAGTCCGTGGGAGGTTGCCCAGACATGGTCTCTGTGGAGACTTCCAGTTCTAAGGGGGGAAAAAAGGACTCAGAGTTTTCAGTCTCTGATTTAAAAATTCATTGATTCTCAGTCCACTCCATGCAGGATTTGGGGCCTACCAGAGCCATTCTCTGGTCTCACTTCTCTCCCACCCACCCCTTCCTCTCCGCCCCAAACCAGCGTAAATGAACAGGCAGGCAGCCTGACCTCACCCCCTTCATGTGCCACATCCTGTTTTCAGATTAATGAGCTCATTTGGTGGAAATTTACCAAGGGAAATAGTTTAATTTTGGAAAGTACCAAAAACTTATCTGTAGTCACTCAGCTTATTTCGGGGGGCTCTTGAAGTCGAGGGGGCATCACCGGGGGACCTCTGAGAGCTCAGGGAGCGGCAAGGCCGCAGAAATCGAAAGCCAGGCCTCATGGGGCTGAACCTGACTCAGAAAGGAAATGAAACCCTCCGGAGACCACTCATGTCTACCCAGGAGAAAAAATTTTCTTTCAAAAATAAACTTAACAAGAAAAGTAGTCCATCTGGCTAAGGCCTACCATCTGGTGGTCTGAGCGTGGGACCATGATTGAGAAAGAAGAAAGTCAACCCAGGAGAGGAGGGCCCGGTGGGGCCCCAGCGGTCCCTTCCACGCCCATGTCTGCTCTACCTTCAGAGAGGAACCAAAAGGCTTTCCTTCTCCAGTGGGGTCCTGATCCTTTCGCTGTCGGGCTCTTGACATTAAAGTTGCCTGCCTAGCCTTATAGCCTTTTGAGCTCCTAGCTCCTGCAAGGAGCTAAGGACTGAATGGTAAGGAGGACTTGGAAGTTAATTTTGTGAGCCATTCTGCATCGAAGATGGTGGAGCATCTAGGACCCCTCCCTCGGGGTCTGAGCACCTCCTGGCCTGCCCTGTTTCCTAGAGTAGAGATTTGTAATCCTCTTGCAGAAGCAGAATAGAAACACGTGAACACGGACAAGGCCCTGACAAGTGGGATGAAAGGAACTGTGCCTCCCTTCCTTCCCTTGGCCCCTGTCTGACACCTGTAGCGAGGTATTAGAGACTGTGTTTCTATACTGAAATGAGCCGTGGACTAGAGGTCAGGAGATGTATGTTCTGGGTTTCCACCCCCAGCCACGAAACCAGTTGTTGGGGGTGGGGGTGGGGGTGGGGGTGGGGGGGTATAGGGTGGGAAGATAAATCAATGAATGCTTAAGCAATAATTTAAAAAATTATAACTCATACTTTTTTTAAGCAGAAAACGATCATAAAGGTCATAGAACATGTTAGGTTTTTCAAACTTTGTGTTAGTTGTAGGACTGTGTCTTTGAATACGTTCTCACGTGGAGCCCAAATATATAAACTGGCTAGAAGCAGAGATGCTCTGTGAAGCAGAGCGCGTGGCCAGGGGTCTGTGCATGGGGCTTCTCTCCTCCCCATCCTGACCTCTTGGCTCTAGGTACGCCGTTTGAAAAGCACGAGCCTTAACAGAAATTTAAAAAAGAAAATCATGAACCTAATGAGATATGAAAACTGGGATGGTCTCCTGGACTGGCTTGCCTCTGCGGTCCTGGTCTGTTCAAGTTTTCTCTGACAACTGCTTTTCCACATGTCATATAGTTCAGGATGCCGGTAGCCAAAGGCGGCAGAGGAGGGAGGGATTACACCGGCCTGAGGGAGGCAGGCCCAGACTAGAGCCTAAGCATCTGGAGGATTGGGGTCTGTGGTTGTGATTAAAAATACGAACCGGGACAGTAATAGTGAATGCCCTTTATTTAACAGGAGAGACTGCTCTGAGGGTATCACATGAATTGCTTCATTTACTACAAATCACCAAGAAGAGGTGAGAAAACTATTTTCTACTGTCCAGATGGGAAAACTAAGGCTTAGAGAGTCTGCTAACTTGGTCAAGGTTGAGCAGCCAGAATTAGCACCCCCCCTGGAATGTAGGAGGGCAGTCGCTCCAGGCTTTGCGTATTTTTTCCACTGGTTCACACCAAGCTGGTATCTCACCTGGCTCCCCACTGGCGAGTTGTGAATGGTTCCACTTCTCTGGGCTTCCGATTTCTCGATTTCTCAATTTCTCGTTTGCCAGGTGACAAGAATGGAAGAGTTAACCCCCCACACCCCTGATCCTTTGCTCACTGTCGCTCTCAGCTTACAAAATCCAGGCCTGGGGTGCAGGAAGGGGGCCACCCAACTCCTATCCCAGCCAATAGCCCAGCCTAGTCTCCAGTCTCCTAACTCTTGGCATTTCTTTAACAAGAGATAGATCGCCATGTCCTTCAGGGAGAGCGGAGGAGAGGAGAGGAGCCCAGTCGTGGTGACCCCCACTTCGGGGTAAGTGTCAGGAGGAGAGTCTTCTCTGAGGGCTGGCTGGAGAGAAGGAAGCCGAGAGCCCAGTCTGGGGGGAGGTAGGCTCCGTGGAGGGTGGAAGGGCAGGATGGGGGGTCACCGCTGCTGCAGACATTGTCGACTTCACCCCCCACATATTTATTGTGCAGGCTTCTGGTGTGTTCGGCCATGAGCAGGGTCCCAGACTATAGCTGGGAATGAGGTACACAGGGCTCTTAGCCTCGTGACTGCTACGTCCTCGACGTGAACAAACCCAGTGATTGCATCCTAAGACAGCCACGCTCCTGTGGGTCAACATCCCGTGGAGTCCAGGATGGGCTGTCACTCCCTCTGCTCATGGAAACCCAGCTGGTGCCCTGTATTGCTTCTGTCCATTGCCAGCATCCTGCCTCGTCCCCGTCATACCCATGGCTTATGTTTAGCAAAAACAACTAGTGAAGAGCTTTCCTGTCAGCATCGTCTTAATCTCCTCTGATAGCTTCTGATTCCTGATGCAGAACATTTAATTAGACAGATGACTCCTGGCTATCAGTCTCCAGTAGATAAGAAGACCAAATAGTGCTGGGTTCATCAACCCAGATTCAATACCTCCCCAATGGTAACTTATATGCAGCTAATACCAACAGCAACACAAAGAAACACACCGAGTGACACTGTAAAAACTACAGCCTACACTATGCACTTTCTGCTCTGGTGATGATTAAAAATGCCCCAGGCTTCCTCTTCTGGATCTTCATCCTGGTTTTTACTGCACTTATAACTAGCAATTCACAAAATGCACCTGTTCACTAGTTTTTTGCGAGGCACATAGGAAGCATCCAATAAACATTGGTTCGGTGAATGGCTAATACGGAAGAGATTACCCATACACATTTTTACTGACATTAACAATAGTTAATGGTGTCACCTACCACCATCAGAAAACATGTACTAAGCACCTTTGGCCTGGCCTTTTTGAGGGTGTCACACAGTTAGAAATAGCATTGTAACAAACCTTTGCAAAGAAATCTGGGGGTGTTTGTTGGAGGGAGTTTCTACGGCTGGTGATTTTCGCCATCTCATTGGGTTTCCAGATTTTCAGGACAGAAACCCAGCACCCAGGAGGGGCTTTGACCTGCAGGCTCGAGAACTGCCCCTAGGGTTTTCCCAGTTATTTGTGGGACTGGCCCCTTTGAAAGTGCCGTGGGGATTTTGGCACTGCAAGGGGGCACCCATGGCACTCACGGGGATGGTGACGTGGTCTGGGCGAGCCGCTCCGCAGACAGGCCTTTCGAGAAGAGAAGCTCCTAAGATGCCAACAGCGAGGAAGGCAGATATCTTTGGATTAAGACCAGCCAACCTGCTGCTTCTCTTTGCCAGCACTGGCCACCCTGTGCCCTGTCCTAAGAGGTGGGTGCAGCCTCAGGGCAGATTCCTACTTGCATGGATTCTTGCCATGCAGGCTCTCCCGAAGGTGGACACCCCAGGCCCCCAAGGCCCTTCGCTGGGCTAGGAAGTCCCTGTTCTTGTCTCACACTCACCTCTGTGAAGCCGGGTTTCCTGGGCTCTGGGCTGGCGCAGGTGAGAATCACTCGATCTTCTGGCTCAGCAGCAGTCACCATCTGGCAGAGGACGGGTGCAGCCTGGCGGTCCCTATCCCATCCTGAGGACCCGGCCTGACAGAAAATGAGGGAGCGGGGGAGCCCTTCCTCAGGAAGCAGGACATCTGCCTGCTCTGCTGTCCACTGCAGGAAAGTCCCTCCCATCCTGCTGTCGCATTTTCCTCATCTGCAAAGTGGGAGAGTGGCCTCAGAGGAATCCCGCCGGGCCAACCCTGTGCCCATGAACCCCCTGGTGCTGTGGAAGGGGCACAGCGCGTCCACCTGTGTAGGAGCTGCTCCCCTCACCTGCACCGGGAACCTTCATAACAGATGCTGGAAGCTTCCACTAGATGCTCCGGTCTTTGGGGACTCCAGACATTACTTTTTCCCCCAAGAAAAAGAATATGAAGCACTCTTTTTTTTTTTTAGAGCGCAGGCCAGATGAATTCCCAGCACAAGGCAGGACTGGAAGCAGGGCTGCGGGGTGGGGAGTGAGAGGCTGAGAACTGAGCGAGCGCCAGCCCGGGGTGCCTCTGAGAACGCCCACGCTGGGGGCAGAGAGGGCCGGGCGCAGGGCTGGTGTGTGCTAGTCTCCTCTGACACGCTCCCCGGACAAAATGGGAAACGGGCCCAGGGAGAGGCAGGGGCTCACACAGTAGGGCCAACGTCCAGAGGCCTCTTCTTCTATGTTCTGCTGCCATTTTGTCTCAAAACGTCTCAATAATGCCCTACCCTTTTTTGTTCCTGCAGTCACGTGTCTTTGGATATCTGTCCACTTCTCCAGAGAAGGGCCTGAGAACAGGGCACGTTTGTGTTTGTGGGTGCCGTGTGCCTGGCGCACATCTTGTGCACCAGCAGTGAGGGGTCGAGGGGGGCACGGTAAATACCTATTAAGAGAGACCGGTCTGCCATCTTAACAGGATCCAGGAAAATATCATTTCCACCTTTCACCTCTGCGGGTTCCCAAAATGTATTTAACAAACACATTTTTAGCTTCTACTATGAGTCAGTTTGCTCCTTTTTAAAAGAACCGTGGTATACACAGCTAGCAACAGTTTCTGGGGAGATCATTGCCTTAATCATTTTGGAACTGTAACTGAGGAAGTTTAAAATGTAAAATCCGATGGACAAAAAAGCCATTCTGTCTAGCTGCCATCCTCGGTTTCTGTTTTCTGTAACCAGTGTCCAGCTCCTCGGCCAGAGAGCCTGGGGGAGGGCCCACGGCTCTCCCCGGCCGCCGTGATCGCTGAAACCGGAGCGGCCCGGGGAGGCCGGGGCCCTGGCACCCGCCCCTGCCTGGTCCTGCTTCTCCTTTCACAGAAAACATGTCTGCACATGAGCCCTCCCAAGCCACCTGGGCACTCCTCCAAGGACAGGCCTGGAGACGGGCCAGGAGAGAGGGTGCTCCTGGGAAGGACACATCAGTGGGAAGCCGAGACCGTGCCATGCAGGCGCGCACACGCAAAGGCTCGCAGGACAGCCAGACCCTGCGAAGTTTCAAGAGAAACTGGAAATCGTTTTTAGTTTTTTTTTTTTTTTTTACGTGAAATGTCTTGATTTTTAGAACACTCTAGGAGCCCCAAACAACCCCAGACTCAAACCAAACGATCGTCCCCACACACCGTGTCTGCGGACAACTCTCTGCAACCTCAGACAGAGCCCAGCTCGCCACACAGACACCCTGAGCAGAGGAGCTGACGCCCCGCGAGACGCTCCCCGACCGGACTCTGCCCACAGCGTGTGTTTATTCAGGTGCGGACCCTGAGTGCATACAGCGGAGACCAGTCACTGAACATTTACGCACACGTTGTCTCCTAGGATGGCGTGGTGACGGATTCACCTTCCAGCTGAGGGGGCTCAGTGTTGGGGATCTCCAAGGTCATGCAGACTCGCAGCCCTCGGCTGCAAAGCCAGTGGTTTGAATAGCCACACAAACCGCCTCCCAGATGCCTGCACTGGGAACGGGATTGCCTGCTAATCTGCCTCCCTCCCTCACTAAGCTCAGCTCTGAGTCCAGACTTCCATTTGCTGCTGAATCCCCATCACCTAGCCCTGTGCCCCGCGGAACACAGAAGGTGCTCAGTACTTGCGGGACTGCGCGTAGGCACACACCAACCCCCACGCACGCACGTATACCGACCGTGCCCGAGAACACCCGACGACCCCTCGAGTTCCCACAGGCACCCCACCCACGCCCACCACCCACCTCCCAGGGCACCAGACCCAGCGGGGTCCCCGCAGGTCCCCCCCCCCCCCCCCCCCCCCCCCCCCCGTCAGCCTTGCCCAAAGCCTTCACAAATTGTTTCCTGGAAATCTTGAGGCGGCTGTGGTGTTCTTTTTCCCTAACTCAGGAGACAGCTCAGCAGTTTTGTTTTTCAAAGTCTGGGACTCATAAACCTGGATCCTTCGTTTTTTCCACTAGAATTTTCCTTGGCCTGGTGCCTTTCCCCAGGGCCTTGGCCTGGAGGTTGTGCTCAGAGCGCCCTCTGCTGGGCACCATCTTCTCAACCTAGTGGACAGTGGCCAGGGGTAGGGGAAGGAGGATGGGACCTGTCTCAGACCCAACAGCTTTAGGGACGGGGAAATTGAGTCAGATGGCGGTAATGGGCAGAGGCTGGGGCGGCGGGGCTCATGCCAAGGATATGCCAGGTTTTGTGGTTTTTTCTTTTCATTGCTGAAAATAGTAAAAGAATAAACGGCTTCTAGAGCTCAGACACACGGCCAGGAAAGGCCCTCTGCTCTCCCCAGGGCCTCTGCATTGGCAGAGGCTTAAAAGTCTATCAGGCTTAACTTTGTCCTTGAATCACCACCACAGGTAACAGGCAAGGAAACTGAGACACAGAGAGATGTCGGGAGGAGGAGTGGGAGGGGTATTTACTGAGCAGCTGCTATGTGCTAGCTAGGCTTGCAAATCCTCTCCCGTTTAATCTTCACAGCGACCTTGGGAGGTAGGTGGCTTTGTTTCCGTTTCACAGATTAAGACATAGAGGCTGAGCGAGGTCTCGGGATCTGAAAGGGAAGGGGGAGAGCGGGGACTGGAATCCAACCTGCTGTGTTCTTGGCTTGGCGGCCTGCTGGATTTTTCCCACTTGGCTCCAGTGGGCACGGGGTGGAGCCTCGGTGGCCGGGCTCACAGGGGCAAGGTTTTTATGGTTCTGCTGCTCAGAAAGGGAAGCCCCTGTCCCCGGCCTCTTCCAGGGGCTGTGTTGGGGGCCGAGGGCAGATGGGTCGAGCAGCCCCATCAGGCTTGAAGCTGAGAGCCCCAGAGCTGGGGGAGGGGGGGGTCCTGGGACTGGCAGCTGCTCCAAAGCCCCTTCAGTCCCAGTAAAAACAGGATTGGATGTCTTTATAAACTGAACTCGTGGGAGGTTCCAAAGGGCAAGGGTTTTCCTGGAAGAGAGAGCAGGTCCTGGAAGGTTTTTGTTCTGTTTTTCTTCTTAATGATGTTCTGGTTAATGACACAAGGGAATGAAGAACACATTTCACTAAGAATTAGTCGCTGCCCTTCTCCAACCATCCTCCATTCCCTGTCCAAAACCTTCAGGACTTCTCACTTCCTGCAGGAAAAAACCCAGCCCCTTGCTCTTGTTCTGCTTTTTGGGGCTGGCCTGGCCTTCTCGTCCACTTGTCTCATTTAAACAGCCCCCCCCGCCCCGGGGTCTCTGTGTCCCTCCCTTCATTCCCTTCGCTGGACACTTCCTCACATTATTTCCTCTCTCTGAAAAGATGTCTTTTGTCTTTGCAGCTTATCCGTTTCTTAGTCATCCTTCAAGGCCCCTCTTGGAGGTCGCCTTGTCCACAGAGCCTTCTCCACTGTGCCCTATGGGAACCGCCCTGCCTCGTGCCAGCCAGCCTTAGAGACGCGTGTTCTGGTTCCCCGGGGATCCGGCTTTGATGCCCCTATGAGGGTGTGGGTGTGTGTGCGTGCCCACCCTTTACACCGCTGAGCAGGACGGTGCTGTAGAAAGAGTCCCGGGACCCCAGCTGTGCCACCAGGAGACCGGGAGAGCAGCGTGGAACAAAGATGTGGATGGAGAAAGCTGCCGTGTGTCTCCCCTCCTCAAGTCAAGAGAGAGGGGCTTTGTGGAGTCACATAGAGAGCTGAGCGCGTGTGCACAGCAGTCTGAGATGGGGAGACACGGTGGACCGTATCCAACAGCCACCAGAGAAACCCAGAGATGAGAGACGGGGGCCATCTCAGACAAACAAGGCCAAGGACAGGCGGCACTGCTGGGGTCAGCCCGAGCACCCAAAGCTGGCTTGGGTGCAGGACGTGGCTCCCGTGGACCACAAGTGGGCCATGTAAGGGAGAACTGATGTGAAGCCCTCTTAGGTCTGTTTGGGGGCCGGGCGGGGGGACACACTGAAGGGACTGCTGACTTCCTCGGGCTGCAGAAGAACCGGATGATGGGGTGCAAGGTGGGGTGGCACCCACAGGAGGGTGAGAGGTCCTCAGAGCACCGTCTGAAGAGTCCGTGCCTGTTCCCACACAGAGTTATCTTTAAAGACTTCTTACGAGAGCACTGGCCAGGCAAGGGCTCTTCTGCTCCCCTCTCTTCTGCCTCTCCTCACCACCGCACCCTTCTAGCCCTGGAGAGGTCGGCAGTCACAGCCAGCCAACTGGGGAGGGGGTCTGGGGGAAGAAAGCAGCAGCTGTCCGTGTCCCTGTCCGCAGCTGTAGGGGTCCCGCCTGCAGCAGGGGGGAGAAAGCACTGGGTGGGAGAAAATTTTGAACTTTAAATCAAATTTGGAATTGTTCTTTTTGGGGGGCACTGAGCATATAGTTTAGGAATAGAGGACTCGTTCTTTCCCACCAGTGGTCAGAAAAGCTGTAGCGTGAGTTTTCGCTAATGGGCAGAGGGAGGACTTCCCTCCCTTTCCTCCGAATAAATGTTTATAGGGGCTGGGAGACAAAACAAAGGTAACTGATGACTGTGCACTGAGAGTCTAATTTACTCAGGGTGTCAATTCTAACTGCTGTTGTAAAGCGGCTTGTCTCCTTCCATGCACTTTTCTAACTGCTGGTGTTTGCCTCTCTCGCCTCTTCCAGAGCAATGACGTCCCCGCGCTCACCTCACGTATGGCAACTGAACAACCACCCCCTGAACGTTCAGCTGTGCTTCGGCGGCAGACCCCTGTCTCCCGGGGGTTTTAAGGGGCCTCGTGTCCAAAGGTCGATGAACTCAGTATCAATGCGCCTTTACTGCTAGGTCCCGTGTGACAGTCGAGTTCCGATTCTGTTTTCTATTGAATGGAACAGACCTGAATGCATGTCTCCCCTGCGCCAAGCCTGGTGCTTCAGGACCCAGAGAAGAACGCTCCCTGTCCTCCACGAGCTCACGAAATTGGAACTCTCCGTGTGTGGGGAGAGCTCTGGCGTAGGTGTGCTCACAGAGCATGGCTTTTGGGAGGTGTTACTGGGTCTGCCACCCCTGGATGCTGCCGCAGTGCCCCATGGTAAGGGTCTGCCCCAGGCTGCCCCAGGCTTTGGCAACAGTCAGCCCTTCCAAGAAATCCTCCTTGCTGCGTTCCTCTTGCGCGCTGACTGCTTCTTTACTCTGCCATCTCAGGGCCTTGCGGTTCAGCCTTGTGTCCCCTTACCCTGGTGCCACAGACACGCTGAACAAACAGTAACCTGCAGGAGACAGCAACACGCAGCTTGCCCCAGGCCACTCAGGAGAGTTGGAGCGGGACCCGAACCCAGAGAGCTCGACACCGGCTTCTCATCCAGTTATCACACAGTGGCAATCACTGGCTCTGTGTGTGTGTGTGTGTGTGTGTGTGTGTGTGTGTGAGAGCTGATCATAAGCATCTTCCAGGCTGCTACCTGGTTTTTTAAACTAATGATTCTCTGTAGAGGCAGCGTACTATTTCATACAATGTGTGTTCCATTATTTATGTGATGATTCCTCCCATTTTACGCCTTCACTTTATATGGCATGTTTCCTATATCACATAAAGTACTTCGGTAAACCACAGTGCGTTCCTTTATAACAGAACATAATTCTAGACTCATCGGTCCAGTTGCAACTTGATCTCTCCACATGGATGTCTAAAGATTTCCTCAAACACAACAAGGCCCCCACAGAAATCCTTGTTCTCTTCCCTGCTAGAGTCCCAATGCTGCCATACCAAAGGACCACGAACTGGATGGCTTGTAATGAAAGAAATCCATTCTCTTGCAGCTCTGAGATGACAGAGGTCTGAGGTCTGGGCGTCAGCAGGGCTGGTTCCCCCTGAAGCTCCGGGGGAGAGTCTCCCCCAGGCCTGTCTGGCAGCTTCTGGCGGGGGCCGGCAACCCTTGGCGCTCCTTACCTTGTAGCCACATCGCACCAGTCTCTGCCTGCCTTCACGTGGCTGGCCTCCCTCGAGTGGCTGTGTTTTCACATGGAGCTCTCCTTCCTGTGTGCTTCTGTCTGTGTGTCCAGATCTCCCTCTTTTTATAAGGACACCAGTAGTATTGGAGTAAAGGCCCCAGTATGACCTCCGCTCACCTTGACTAATTACACCGGCCAAAACCTGTTTCCAAATCAGGTCACATTCTGAGGTGCTGGGGGTTAGGATTTCAATCTGTCTTGGCGGGGGTGTGGGGGGGACATTGTTCAACCCATGACATCTGCCCTCCACATTGTCCTAAATTTGCACACTCTCCTGTCTTCCCCAGCCGTATAGATAGCACCTGAAGTAGCTCAGGTGGAGAGTCCATGAGGAATCGTTGATTCCTCTGCATTCATCACTTCCGTACTGACCTTCGGCAAACCCTTCAGTCCTACCTCCAGAAATATCCTGGATCCACCTGTTTCTCTTCATCTGCTTCTCTCCCACCCTAGTTCATCCACCCCTCCCCCCTCCGGGACGGCTGCAGCAGTTCCTAACTGGGCTCCCTGCCCCTTTCTCCTTGACAGCCTGGCCTCACACCCTTGCTTGGTCCTCTCCACTGGGTAAAGTCCAAACACCTCACCTGTGCTTACAAAGTCCTATTGATTTGGCTCTTCCCACCCCACCGACCCTGGTTCCCATCACTTGCTTTCCGTGACCCAGCCACACCAGCTTCTTGCGGTTGCCTGGACCACGGGCCTCCCTTTCAGGAAGGCTCTCTCTGGGCCTTCATGTGGCTGCCCCTTCTTGTCATGAGAATCTCAGCTTAAATGTCATCTTGTTTAGTGATTTGACAGACTGTCCCTAACAGACCACCCACTCCAGAGCAGCCACCCAGTTCTCTATCACAGACCTTTAATTTTCTGCCTCAAGTTTAGTAGAGATATTACTTTCCTCATTTACGTGGGTTTTTATTATTTTTCTCTCCAGTTATAACACAGTCCCCAGGAGGGCAGGGCCTTGTTTGGCTTGATTCCACCACCTAGCACTGTGCCTGGCCCACAGGAGGATCTCAAGAAATATTTATTGGATGAATAATTGCGCCTGCACAGAAGACCCTTGTGTACAGACTTTTCTTTCCCTTTTGGGAATTTACTTGATATGAATAATCTAACAGGAGAAGGATGAAGGGATGGAAACCTATTTTGGCTCTTGAAATCCATTGTCAAATCACTTTGCAAAGGGGTCAGGTCCATTTTCATTGGTCAGGCAACCTTTGGAATCCCAAGTGCCGGAGGCAGCGATTTCCGGTTTGTGGGGGAGGGAGGGAGGGCCTGGGGCAGAAGGGAGGGGGGTGGGTCAGGGCACCCGACAGCAGCAGCAGTGACCAAGCTACTGAGTAGACCCCTCATGCCAGTGCCTGTCGGGGTGAGCAACAGCTCACAGGCCCGCCTGGGGCAGCCTTCTGTGGCATGAGCTTGGGACTGGCTATAGGGCTGACCCAAGTTCACCTGCTCTTCAGAGCATTCTCGCTAAAGAGGAAGTGGTGAGGGGGTGGAAGCGGAGGGCCCAAAGTGGGGCTTGGGTCCCCAGGCCCCTTTGCCGAGGCCCTTTCTGGGTTGGAGCTTTTCTGCTCAGGACGTGGAGTTCGGAACGTGGGGCGGTTCGAGCACCTCCGCCGTAAGCCTCCAGGAATAGAGAGGCCTGTTTTGCGCAGTGCTGCACACAGGCAGGCCCAGTCCGCAGTGCCCTGCCCGTCTCTGAGAATTGCTACAGGAGCTAAAGAAGTAAATGCACGTAAGGTGCTCAGCATAATGCCTGGCACATAACTGGCATCACCCAAGTGTCGGCCATTGGTCCTAGGCCATATATCTCCCTGGGCTGCAAGCTTCCCAGGGACCGAGGCTGTACTGGAGACAGAATAGTCTAGCACTAATGAGTCAGGCTGCCTGCGTCCTAAATCCTGGCTCACCGCTTACCAGCTGAGTGACCTTGGGCAAATGACCTCCCTGCTCCTCAGCTTACTCCTCTGTAAAATGGGGGTAACAGCAGCAAGTTCACTGGGTTGTTTTGTGGAGCGACTGAGTGGATGAAGATAAATAACACAGAGCAGTACCCAACACATAGATGGACCTTCTTAGTGGGTGAATGGATATTAACTCGTGCCCAGACCTGCCCTGGCGCGTTCTGCAAAGTCAGCCTGTTGTTCCCTCGGCACCTTTCGACCTCCTCTTTTCCCCCGAGCTCTCTGTTTGTCGCCTTGTGTCTCTTTTGTCCCCAGAATTCCTTAGCCTTTTCTGCCCCCTGTTCCTGAAAGGCCTCGAGCACCACTACTCTCAACGGAAGGGCCGGCTGCCAAAGGGCTGCTTTCCTTCACGCAAGACTCCTTGACTTTGCAGGACACTCTCTGACCTTGGGGGTCCAAAACCTGGACAGCGGGCCTCACTGGGGGCATGCAGAATCTTGGGCCACCCCAGACCTGCGGATTCAGAATTTGCATTTTGACGAGTTCTAAAAAAATGCTTCTTTACATCCCCATGACTATTCTCCAATTACCAATTCGTATTTCTCAGTCCCTTCCCTCTTTTTACCCATTGAGTACAACATAGGGAACACAGTCAGTGATATTGTCATAACTATGTATGGCGTCCGATGGGTACTGGATTTTTCAGGGTGGTTGCTTCATAAGTTATATGTGTCAAATCACTAGGTTGTAATATTGTATGAAATTCATGTAATATTGTACGTCAGCTGTAACTAAAACAATTAAAAAATCACTTAAAAACAATACTTCTTAACTTTAATGTGCCTGTGGTGTTCCTTGAGATCCTTTTAAAATATAGGTTTCTGGGCTGTACTGCCAGAGTTTCTGATTCGGCGGGTATGAGGTGGGGCCTGAGAATTCGCATTTCTAACAGCTCCCAGGGCCGGGGTGGTGCTGGCCTGAGACCGCGCTCTGTGAAGCGCTGTTCTAAGACCCGACAGCCCCCAGGACCCGCGCAATGAAGCTCCACCAGCTCCACCAGGGATGTTTGAGGCATCAGGGGAAACTGCTTTGAAAGACAGTGGGCCCTTTCCCAGTCTTTTAAGAGAACATCAGGTCCCTGCCTGTGGTATCTTAGTACAAAGATGCTTTTGATTATGAATGCTATTTCCATATTTGTTCAAAATTCCACAGTTTAAAAGTTCTTTCATTTGTTTGCTCTTATTTCATCTTGCAGCAACTCAGTAAGTTGAGCCAGTATTAGCTCAGCTTACCAGGAGGAAGTATTAGCTCATTTCCCAAAGAGAGAACTGAAGACCCGAGAGCTATGAGAGTGACAGGCCTCGTGGCCAGCTCGCTGCCACCCGCTGCCACCTGAGCGGGCACACAGGTGGTGTTTCTTATCCTTACCCCCCTGCAGGGCCGACAGCGCTGCTCTTACTTTACAGAGGGGCAAACTGAAAGGCTTGAGGACATTCAGGAACTTTCCCAAGCTCACAAATGGGGCGAGTTCTTACTCTTCACCATGTCACTTCCCCGCAGTAGTAACTCCTTTCGCTGTGTCTCTGCCTGCCTGTCTGCCTGTCTGCCTGTCTGTCTGTCTGTCTCTCTCTCTCACACACACACACACACACACACACACAAACACACACAGTAGCCAAATCAAGGGGCTGTTTTAATTTTCACACTCAGCATGACTTAAGGAACAGGCCTCAGTAGCGTTGCCTCTTGCCCTTAGCAGTGCGAGGAGAAGGCAAGAGGAGCGTGAAGGATGACTCCCCCCGCCCAAGCCCCCGAAGACCTGGGAAACCTCCCTTCCGTTTCCTTTTCCCACTCGTGGCATAGTTCCTTTCTCGTTCTCTGCGCTCAGAGAATTAGAATTCACTCTTGGCTCTGATTTCCTCAAGATTTTCTATTTGGAAAAAATTGATTAAACCAAGTAATTCTTTCTTCAGCTCCACTTTCTCTTGCCTTTGTCAACATCAACTCCTCTTCCATCTACCCCTGACAACACCAACAGAAAACACACACACACACACACACACACACCCCAATAACCCAAACTCCAGCCAAACAAAAACCCTCTTTCCAGGACAGTTTGGATTTCTCTCCTCTCATCTGCAAGAGATGTGAGCCCTGGACCCCATAGGGGCTCTGGTCTGTTTGGCCCAGCTGGTGGGATGATGCGGACCTCGGCTTGTGGGGTCCCAGTCATTATGGATGAAATGAGACATTCACATGGATTACCGAACCTGGTGGAGGAAAAAGGAAATCATGGCTTTTCTCTCAAGGGGAGCAAAAGCCCCCACCCTTGCTCCAATGAGCTCTTATTGTCTTACTGGACACATTACAAGAAGGTCCTTATTAACTATGCACAGGCTCGGTTTAGGTGGTTACCTTTTACAGAAAACTAAGGAGCCAATGCTGCTAATCACATCACAGAAGAGGGATATTTGCAAATGAAAAGACAGAAGTAGTTGAACCAGTTACATTCATCCTTGGAAGGTTTAGCATGGATTTTAGGAAGTTGCTTTGCAGTAAATGTCCTCAATTCAGGGTGAGGGAGTTTTAGCAAAAAGCAAGGCTCAAAGAGGCCTAAGTACATTGCAGGCCTGATTCCCCACAGGAGAACCTATCTGTGGGCGTGGGTCCTGTGCATCTCTGAGTGGGAGCTGGGCCCATGCCACACAGAACAGTCTACTACAGTGGGAGGTGATACCAGGCACTAAACACTGGGAAAGGGAGCCTGGCTCTCTGGTTCCAGCCCTGATTCCCCTCTGGGACCCTTGGAGAGTCCCTGCTTCTTCCCCACCTAGCTTCTCATCTGTGAGATGGCGGGGAAGGTTGATTAGATGATCTCTAGGGGACTTTAAACTTCCGTATTTTGAGTCTAAGTACGAGTTGCACATGGGAAAAAACGTGAACTCCACTGGCAAATTCAAGTCCTTTGTGGCAGGGGAACCTGTCAACTGAGTTCTACAAATTGTGTTGTATCCGTGGAGAACATGATCTGAAGACACAATTTGCAAAGCTATTCATCTCTGGTGCCCCCTTCCTTTATTTTTCTGCACCACTGCCAGTGTGCCCACTGCCTCGGTACCACGGACTCCAAGCCCTCATCTGCCTCGCTCTGCCTCACCTGCCGTCCTAGCACGGGAGACAGCTTAGAGACTGTGTAATGAAACACACTTGGTGGCCAGTGGGGACGCCGAAGCCCGGAGAGGCAGAGTCTTTGCCAGGATCACACAAGGACAGTTACTACCCCGCCAGTATGTGAGAAGGCTGTCCGGCTCAGAGGCCAGGAGCGTGGGCCGCAGAGCCCCAGAGACGCCCTGTTTCTCATGAAGGTGTGGAACTCAGCCTCCCGGGGCCCCAGCTGCTTCCTTCCTAGAAGTAAGGATGGTGACAATCACCGCAGGGTGGTTGTGACATGTCGACAGGATACTCCACAAAATGCAGCCAGACCGTGCCAGGCGGGAAGTTTTGAATTCACCACTTCTTGTGAGCCAGGGATGTGTTACCACCAGCCACAAGCTATATTGACCACACCAGGCACTGTGCTCATCATGTCATATGCGTGATCTATTAACGGCCTCTCAGAGTCGAAGGGCCATCGGACATCATGGCGGCCAGCTTTCCACCTTGAATGGCTCCTGCAACGTTTCTGGGAGGGGGTAGTGAAAGGGAGTGTGGGCCTCCTAGTGTGGGGCCTAGTCTGTCTTTGAATGGTTCTGGCCATAAGACTGCTACTTTACAGGAAACCAAAATCAGTTTCTCTGAAACCTCCACTCATTTGTGTGCTGGAAAGGACATGGCTCCTCTGGGTGAAAATGAAGGAATTGGATGGGCTGAGCTCTGGGTTCTTCCTTGTTTGGGCATTTTAGGACTGTATAATTCACCGCGGTGGTTGTGGTACACACATTATCTGATTACAGCGAGACAGTGAGAGAGTGGACTCTGCGTTCCAAGGAACAGATGCGTCTCTGCTAGCACGTCTGTCAGGGTGGGGGACCTGCCAGCTGACAAGAGTCCAGAAGGTTCTTAGAAATGGAGTTCTCATCTTGTCTTAAAACAAAACCCGCCTCCGTTCCTCCATTTCCCCTTCCTTCTTTCCTGCAGCTCCACCCTCTCTCCTTCATTCTTTCCTTTCTTCCTCCTCACTTCCTTTCTTCCCTTCTTTCTGATTCGGAGGCCTGAAGGAAAATTTTAATCTCCCAATCAGAGTTAAAGATCACCCCCCGGCAACAGTTTTCTGACATCGCACTGAATACGCAGAATCGACCTGGATATCTACCTTTAACAGTTTTTGGGAGTGGGGAAAGCCCCCAGAAACACGGCCCGGGTGCTCTGTGTCTCTGAGCACCTCCCGGATCTGGCTGCTGGGTCCCCAGCTCTGGAGGCAGGCGTTTTCAGCCCTGCAGTGCTGCGTGGGCTTTCGGGGCGGCCTCGGAAATAGTGTGCGAGTCTGTGTGTGGCATGCATCACTGCATTTTCTAGGAACATGGGTGTGTGAAAGGGAAGAGCAGCCCTTGACAGCTGGCCGCTAGACTGGGAGCTGGGCCTTGGTGTCCCCCGGAGCTGGCCTGGCACTCAGACCCCGGCTGTGGTGTTCTCTGTGTCTGATGTCACAGAACACACCAACATCAAACAAAACTAATCAAGACCAAAAACCAAAAAGTTCTCCATAATCATGTTTGAGAAGAGAACGCAACAAGAACATTATCCAAACCACAAAAGTGACCAAATATCCCCCTTTTCTGCCCAATGTGAGGGGTGACTGCTGCTTCTGCTCCTTCTGGCTGGACGAGATTGAAGATACTCAGAGGCCTGGCCCTGCTTCCTGACAGCACCCAGTCCAGAGCAAGGCCCGCCTTTCTTGAACCCTCCCTAAAATATCGTAATAAATCCTCCCTAACACCCTTGCACCGAGAAGCTCATGGTTTTCACGGTGTGTGTTCTCTTTCACTGCGGAGTCCATAAACCCAACGTAGTTCAGTTACTGCCCTCTCTTGCCTGGTCTACTTGCAGTAGTCTCCTGACTGGTCGTTACTACCCTGCCTTTATTTGCAATGTAGCAGTTCAAGTAATCCTTTTAAAAGGTAACACAGACCCTGTCACTCCCCTGCTCAAAACCATGCTCCCCCTTCCCTCTGAGCAAAGCCAGTGACGCCCCTTTCATGACCTGCATAATCTGGTTCCTGTAGCCTCTCTGGCCTCAGCTTACCTACCTTTCCCTTTGCTCACTCTGCACCTGCTGCACAGCCTCCTTGTCTTTCCTGTAACACACCAGACATGTTCCTGCTTTTGTCTGGGGCACCGGATGCTCCCTGTGCCTGGAACACTTGTCCTGTAGATAGCCACAGGGCTCGCTCTTTCACTGCCTTCAAGTCCTTGCTGGAACCTCATCTTCCCATTGAAGCCCACCTGACCTGACCACCCTGTTTAAAATGTAACCTCTCCCTCAACCACTCCCAATCTCCCTTACTTTGCTTTACATTTTCTTTTTCCCATGGCTCTGATCACCTTCTGACATTCAAGGCCAGTCCCCTAGTTATTATCTTTACTGTTCAGTGCATGTCTCCTTCGGCTGGAATCTAAATTCTGCAGGACAAGGATCTAGGAACCAAACATCTAGAATTGGGGCTGGCTTCCAATTACCTATTGATACAAGTCTGTTGAATATTGCTAAACGCACTAGCATCACAGGGGCCAGAAAGTATGACTGAATGGCTGAGGATCCCTCACTGAGGAGCAGAGAGGAGGCCGCCTGTCTCAGCTCGGCTCATGGTCAGCACCACGTGTTCTCACAAAGCAGAGTTTCCTGAACTTCAGCCGTGTGCATGCCAGCCTCAACCATGCGTTTGTCCTAAGAACAACCTGTACTTTTATTTACTCAAATAGACTTACTTTTTAACAAATAAAATTATTTTAAAAGAAAATTATATATCTTCGTTTTTATGTGCTACTTATAGTTTTTCAAATACTGATGCTCCTTGACTTATGATTGGGTCATCTCAGTAAACCCATCATAAGTTGAAAATATTGTAAGTCAAAAATGCATTTAATATACCTAATCTAAAGAAACCATGGCTTACTTAGCCTAGGCTATCTTAACCACGCTCAGAACACAATATCCCACAAGCTCAGGCGACACAGCGCACCGCACAGCACCAGCTGTTACCCGTGTGATCACATGGCTGGTGGACCTGCGGCCGACTGCTGTGGTGCAGCGTTGTGAGAAAGCATGATGCCACATACCGCTAGTTTGGGAAGAGATCAACCTTCGATGTATCACTTTTGCACCATTGAAAAGTTGAAAAATCATAAGTCAGACCATCACGAGTCAGGAACCATCTAAACATAGTAAAATAACCATAGTACCCTGGCTGGGTGGCTCAGTTCGTTGGAGTGTCATCCTGATACACCAAGGTTGCAGGTTCGATCCCCAGAGCTCATACAAGAAGCAACCAATGAATGCGTAAATGGAACAACAAATCAACGTTTCTCTCTCTACCTAAAAATCAATAAATAAAAATTTAAAATAATGAACAGTGTTCACCTGTACCATTTAAGTCATCCTCTTTACCCCCAATACAACCTGCCTTGTGCTTTTCCTTTTAACCATGAAGACTCTCCTGTCCAAACCCCGCCATCTTTCTTCAGGAAACCTCCCGGAGCTCCTCCAGCTCACCCGGTCCCTCAGTCCCTGAGCTCCCTTCACACTTACAGGAAGAAACCCACACCCACATTTGGATGCATATAGGCCACATAGTTTCATTTTCTGTTTCAAACAACATAAGATTATGAAATATCTTAAGAGCTATAGAGAAAAGAAATACCAGAGTGTTCAACTCCCTTGTTTTATCGGCTACCAAAGAGATGAAGAGGCTTGTCCCAAATCCCTGCTGGGGCAAAACCAAGACAGGAACTTGGGTCTTCTGATGCCCATGCTCTGTGGGGAATCCACACTTACTGAGTCCCTGTAACATTTCCAGCAGTGTGCCAGGCACAGGAGATAGTGGTGAATAGAACAGACCCAGACTTTGCCCACATGGAGCTCACAGTGGAGCCAGGAAGCTGCCACTAAACAAGATACACGATTGAGTAAATAACTGCAAGTGCCTTGGAATATAAGTGCAGGGTGGAGGAGGGGCCCCAGCCTGTTTGGAGGGACACACAAGTGTCCCTGACGAAGTGTGTTTAAAATAATAGGAATTAGCTGAAGAGGAGCTGGCAGGTTTCTAAATGGTGCCGGGCTAACTCACAAAGGCCTGCTTTGATGTTGGGAAGCTCAGCTACACTGAGAATTAGACCACCGCGGCCGACCTGTTGGCCACAGTGCTGAGAGAGGAGGCAACCAGACAGCTGGGAGACCCCGGGGCCCCTGGAGCGCTGCAGTGGTCTGTTCCCCTCCCCCATCCTGCATCAGAAAGAAGGTGACAGGAGGCACTTCGGGCCTGCTCTGGAGGGGCCCTCAACCCTTGATGGCAGAGAGTTTGGGCGTATGGGGCATGTTCATTGTTTTTGCCAAGGCAGTGTCTACAGCGTGAGCTTTGATATTAAAATAATAATAATAAATCCTTAGTTCCTGGAAATGGGAAATCTTTTTAATTTAAATTATTTTATTGTTGTTCAATTACAGTTGTCTGTATTTTCTCCCCACCCCTCCCCACCCTACCCCAGCCAAACCTCCCTCCCTCCCTTGCTTCCTCCCTCCCCCTTGGTTTTGTCCATGTGTCATTTATACTAGTTCCAGAAAACCCTTCTCCTCACTCCACTCTGGCTATTGTTAAATTGTTCTAATTTCAATGACTCTGGTTATATTTTGCTTGCTTTTTTCTTTTGTTGATTATGTTCCAGTTAAAGGTGAGATCATATGGTATTCGTCCCTCACCACCTGGCTTATTTCACTTAGCATAACGCTCTCCAGTTCCATCCATGCTGTTGCAAAGGGTAGGAGCTCCTTCTTTCTCTCTGTTGCGTAGAATTCCATTGTGTAAATGTACCATAGTTTTTTGATCCACTCATTTGCTGATGGGCACTCAGGTTGCTTCCAGCACTTGGCTATTGTAAATTGCGCTGCAATGAACATTGGGGTGCACAGGTTCTTTTGGATTGGTGTTTCAGGGTTCTTAGGGTATAATGCCAGCAGCAGAATTGCTGGGTCAAAAGGCAGTTCCATTTTTAGTTTTCTGAGGAAATTCCATACCATTTTCCACAGTGGCTGCACCAGTCTGCATTCCCACCAACAGTGCACTAGGGTTCCCTTTTCTCCACATCCTCTCCAGCACTTGTTTGTTGATTTGTTTATCATGGCCATTCTGACTGGTGTGAGGTGGTTGGAAATGGAAAATCTTAGTATTACTTATAAGGCACACTGCAAGGCTTCCTGTAGTTTTAACTAACTGGTAAAAATGCAGATTTTTCAAAAAGAGAATGTGTTTTTAGTCCCTATTACTGTTATAGCCAGAGTTTATCTTCATATTTCTATGTGCTACTTCGGTGAGGCCGGTTAAACAAGAAATGCCCAGCTGCGTCCTGCCTGAGTCTTAGAAAATGAAACCTGACAAGCAGTGTGATGGTTCGGTGACGTGGAAGGGGGTGTGTCGGGACTGAGAGGCAGCCTTGAGGTGGGTCACCAACTCTGTCCCTTACTGGGCTGGGAAAATTGCTTCCTCTTTCTGAGCCTTCGTGTCCTCCTGTCAGATGGGGATAATAATTCCTGTACCTTGTGGGTTGTTTGAGACATTAAATGGGAATATAGGGGGGAGCTCTAATGGGCTGCAAAATCTCACTTGAAAATGAGCCTCCCGTTATAAATCCTTTTTATAAAGCTCAAACTGAGGCCCAGACACCTACTAGAACTAACGTCTCCTGATGACTGCAGTTTCTTTTTGCCAGGCTGCTGTGCTGGGCTTGCCTTCCTGGAGAGCTAAGGCTGGCAGGAGTGAGTTCCTGGAGAAACAAATATGCGCTGGGAGGTAGGGGAAGGGAGTAGAGGGGCCCCGAAGGGGCTGCGGCAAGGGCAACAGAGGAGGAAGGGCAAGGACGAACTCTCCTACCTTCTCAGCTTGCAAAGGGCTCTGAGGTTCGGCCTTCTCAGGTCTCTACTGCCGCCTTCTTCAGCTCCCTCAATTCACCTCTTTGTGTAGGGGAAGCCGACCTAGCATAAATTAACACTCTTTTCCGCACACTTTGAAAGCAAAGTCAGGCTTTAATGATCAGTTTTCTGTTCCTTGGTATTTTCTTTTAAGCAGAGGCTGTGTTTTTGTAAGGTACTACATTTCAGTGGGCTATTCTTTTGTCCCCAGCAAACATTCCAGCGAGGTGGGTTTTAGATGGTCCAATTTATTGCTTCTGGTGTCCAATAACTTTGGAATGAGCATCTGTCTCCATGCCCCCAAGGCCACGTTATTTCAGAAAGTTACAGCTCTTAAAATCGTTCTTTAAGAAAAGCAAGTGCCACTAATTCTAACTAAAGTGAGCTTTCCAAATAAGACCAGCTGTGAATGTTTGGGGGAAAAAAAAAAGGAAAGAAAAAAACTTCAGCAACAGGAGTCCACAGTGAAAACTGTACGCAGGTGAATTTGTCAGGCATTTTCGCAGCCATTTAAAAAGATGTCTTCAGCAAACTCATCTAAATTATCTAAAAATGCTTGGCATGATGGACATGTTGTATCGGTAGGCCAATATTCAATCCAAGTGGAGGAATCTAAAGGGTAGATGTACCTGCCAAGAAAACAAGAAAACAAAGCGTTTGTGACAACGCCCACAAAGAGAGCAGCGCCAGCTTCCACTGGGCTCAGCCTGACAGGTCCCCCAGGGTCAGGCTGCCGGCCAGCCCGTAGGGACCCGCCTCCCTGTGGGAAGGTCCTCAGACCCCTGATGGTCATGAAGCTGCGTGGGGCTCCCACGGTTAAAGGCAGGGATGGCATCTGTTTTGATGTCTATTTTTTAAAAAATGATAGTAAAATGCATAAACATTTTTGTCTTTACAAACGGAGCTATCTGAAGGCTTTTGGAGTGTGCAGCTGTGGTGCTGGGGCTCGGATGAGCACCCTCAGATTCATCTTCCAACGCAGGCTCTCGGCTTATGTGTCAGCGAGTCCTCAGCTGTCCTAATGGTCTTAAATAGTTCTTTGTTTTAAACTTTGTTTTAACTGTTTCAATTATTTTAAATAACTGAAATAGTTTCAATCATTTCTCCTAATGGTTTGTTGGTTAACAGCAGGGCACGTAAGAAACAGGTAGTGTATTTAAGAATAAATTACACTCAATTTTGGAGGGAAGACCTCAGACGCCAAAATATCGGTGACTTACTTGAAACTGAAATTGTGTTTTATCTGGAGAGCTTCTTTACCCATGATTAAATACTGGCTTCCTTTCTGCAGGTCAGCATTAACACAGGTTGCCTTTCTAATGAAGGTGATTTCAGAGTCTTTCTCAGCAGCAGCTTCACCTGAGAGACATACAAGTGAAGTTTATCACATTCGTGTTACAGTGTCACCATTATAAACTCTCTTAAGTATTTCAGCCCCTCGTGGCTATTTATTAGTGAGTATAAGTTTATATTAAGAGGCTAATGGCTATGGAAGAGCAACAATGTCCCTGTGGTTCAGACTTCAGACTCCAGAGCCTCGGTGGCACCCCAGATCTGCCACTTACGGGCTGTGTGGCCCCAGACAAGTGATTTATGCTCTTTGTGTAAGGGCTCAGCCCCCTCATCTGAAAAATGGGCATGGAAATAAAACCTACCTTGTAGAACTGTCATGAGATTAAATGGGCTGATATATGAAAAGTGCTTAGAACTATATATATAGTAAGCAGTATATATTTGCCTGTTATTATTCTTGTAGAAACAGGAATTAAAAGACCCTCTCTACAGTTGAACAATATTAATCTCCATATGTTGTATACCAAAATTAAAAAGTCGGTAGCTAAAAACAACAGAGTTGGTGAATTATCAAACTCTGGCAAAGTCATCCTAATTATTAAATCCTGAAAAGACTTCTGAATGTGTTGGTAAATAGTAAACAATAGTAACTATGTGAACAATCCCCATCACTGGTAACACAAATTCTTGTGTGCATATATTACTTCAGGCTAATTTCCTTAGGCTTTTCTGATCACCATGAATCTATGACTTCCTGTTGCAGCAACACATACACAACATTCTCAGCACCACCTGCCAATTCACCCCTGCACGGTTAGCAGCGTGGCTACGTGGTGCCTCACCACGTTTTTTTAAAACATTTTTTATGGAGAATTTCAAGCATATTCGGGTGAAGACAGGATAGTTAATTAACTTCAGCTTCAGCAATCACTAATCTTTTTATTATTTATATCCTCACCTACTGGAAGCACACTGTGTTCTAGGAGAAACACCAATTTATTAGCCTTGAACTGTATAGCTCACGATTCTTATACAAACTGTTGCATGTGTGGTGTTTTGATATTTGTACAGCTTTAAATTTTACATATATTAAGAATGTACACCTAGAATGAAGATAACAGTATGCAAATATTTGTTAACCTACTTTACAAACAGGGCTGTCTTATTTTTATAATTGTTTATTTGTCCATTTCCTTTCTTTAAAAATGTGTCTCCTGACATAGCACATAAACTTTATGAAAACACTAACTCTGACTGTGTTATTCACGTTGCATCCTCTGTGTCTAATAAAATGCCTGTCATGTAGTAAGTACTAAGTATTTGTTGAATGGAAAAATGAATGAATGAATGCTCACCAGCTTTGTAGACATCCAGAAGGGTTGCAGTGTACTTGACAAAAACATTTTCTTCAGTGAAGGATGTGATACTAACTTTATAAGCTGGTAAAAAAGAAAACAACAGTTCATACTAAATACTACTGATATCATGTCCAACAGAGGCCAGAGTTTGTCAAACAGATGAGAAAGGGAGCCTGTGGCAAGCTCTTATTGGCAGCCTGAGGTTGATCTTATTCCTTCTTCCAAGAGGCCTTCCCAGATACTCTCAGTCTGATTCTACCGATCATTACTCTAATGACTCATTCCACTCAGAATCATTAGCCCTGGCTACTGTTATGGAACAGGCTGGCTTGGATAAGAGTAATATTAAATTAAAAGACAGAAACACACAAAACAAACAATAGGAGGCTTTGTCAGATATAAAGATCAGATTCTGATCCTGTGAGATTAGGAGATCATGGCCATGGGGAACCCTGAAGAGCCTCTCCCTTCTCTGCACAGCCACAGTGGGGGCCTTTGTCTATCACTCAGGCTCGCCTTGTGAGACTCCTGGTTCTCTTGCTTCAGTTCCTTGGATGCCTCCACCGGCTTTCATCTTTGGTTTTTGATAGCATTCTGTTTTCTGACTTTGCTTGGATTGGCAGCTCCCTGACACGAGCCACTCCCTATGCAGGTTCTCTTCATTAGGGCATCTACCATGGGTCTGACCTCAGTTCGGGAATGACCAGCTTGAAGGGACCCATCCCTTCCATGTGGCCTGAGAAAAGACCCTTCTGTTTTTGCTTTTGATGGGGTTGAATGACCTAAAATGTTTGTCCATTTTTTCAGATCTTAGCAAGCTAGCTAGATATCAGAAACCTATTTTAACTCAAAGAATAAATGCAATTTGGATTTAGTTTATTACTTTCAATAAAAGACATAATAGATGAATGAATGAACTCATTGTGGGAAACAAAAAAAGGCTGTTTAAATTAGTGGCTTAAAATAGATGAAAACTGTTCTGAATTTTAGATTCATAAACCTTTATGGTGGATTTGAGCGACGTACCTACTATGGGCATAGGTGGAGAGAGGAAACCATTTTATTTTGTTTCTATTCTACTATTCCAGTAGAACCCCAGAGTCCCCTGAAAAGGCCACTAAGTTATTTTTTAATGTAATAAACTAATTCCAGCTTGCATTTATTCACCATGTTAAATAGATTTCTAATGGTTAAGAGTTTAAATAGTTCTAAAACGGAAGGAAGAATTTAATGGAATTTTTGTTTGCTATAAGAATAAAGTATTTTCTTCAGACCTCAGTGAGTTTTAAAAACTACAGTGGGTCTTGGCTGAGTTGGGCAACCTTTTAGTTTTTTAAAAACAATCAAGATGACTTAAAAGGAAAGAAAGACTATAAACCACACAAAAATCATTCTGATGGCTGTCTTTCCATTAAGGGAGTTTAGTATAATATATGAAAATCATACTGGAGACCAGAATGGCTCCAGTTCTACTACTTACTTCTGGCATAGCTTTAAGAAAATTATTTCGTTTCCCTGAGCCTCAGTTTCTTCGCTGGTAAAATAAGAATGATCCTCTGTTACCTCAAAGGTGACTTACAGGACTCCAGGGAGAAACTACATGAAAGCAGTTGGTAAATGCATAATGCCAAATCAACTGTGCTGATTTTTTATTTGTAAATAATGCCCTACCAACTACCAAGAAAAGATTTGAGACAGTGTACAATGTGCTCTCCCTCTCTCTTAAAAAAAAATCCAGAAATAAATGTTAGAAACTATGGACAGAAAATAAAGGAGCTAATTCTATGAGGAACCTGAGATAAGACTACAACTGCACTTGGGCATTTAATTTAGTGCTGAGCTCTGGACAGCCAGAAGGAGATGATTCTTTTGAAATGGAGAGTTTCAAACATGCACTGAAATTCTAGATATATTAAAAATTATTTAGTATTGATATTTTACTGTGTCTTTGAAGATTTTTTTTTTAAATCAAACCTTAAAACCACCTTTGTTTCTGCCTCTGCTCTACTGACTGGAAGAGTGCAGTTATGAGTAAAATCTTATACCATTGTGACTTCTCAAAAAGTCTCTTTAATTATATTTTAGGGCCTTTAGTTCGACGGGATCTCTTGGAGTAAAGTATCTTGGCTGGGTGTGCACATCACTTCCATCGTTTTTAATGAAGATCATGTTTCTTGTTGAGGATAAATAACTTTACATGTTAATGCTGAAAACTGATAGCACTTTCCTGCAAAGAAATATACGGACTGTTGTATTCATATGATCACAACATAAAGTTAATGACCTTCCTGATTATGTATTCGTAAAATGTCATGTTTAATGGAACTATATACTGAACTTTTGAACTTACCATACGCAATCTCTGGTTTACATGCTGTGTTTTTTCTCACATCTGGAGAGACTGTCAGATCCAGTTCTGGCTGCATTTGTCCACAGTCAGCTGGATTTTGTGAAAAATGGTAAAAGGTTAACATAGGAAGCACACTCTCTATGAGAGAAAACACAGTGTCCATGAGCTAGGAGACAAACTAATATAATCTTACAAATACTAGATTGCTAAGACCTATTTTCTCCTCTTCCATAAAGTGAAATAGTATATAAAGCAAAAACAAAACAAAACAAATAAAAACAAAGTCTTGAACGTGAGACTTATTCTTAGAATGGAGAGTCCACTCCACAGTCAGCTTTTCAGAAATGTATATGCTTCCATGGAAGAATGGAGGAAAATCTCCCATTTTTTAAAAAAGATTTTATTTATTTATTTATATTTTTTTATTAATAGAGAGAGGGGAAGAGAGGGAGAAACAGAGGGAGAGAAACATCAATGTGTGGTTGCCTCTCAGGTGGCCCCCTCTGGGGACCTGGCCTACAACCCCCAGGCATGTACCCTGACTGGGAATTGAACCAGCAACCTTTTGGTTTGCAGACCCACACTCAATCCACTGAGCCATACCAGCCAGGGCTTCCCATTTTAAATTTAATCAAATGTCCCTTGAAGGAAGAAAATGGTAACTTCACTGATTTATAGTTATAAAATGGTGCGACAAGTAACCAAGAAATGTGTAGACATTAAGAATTTGGAAAACCAAAATAAAACCAAACCAACCCAGGCCCTCATGAAGTCAGGTGATTATTTGTGAGCTCTGGGTCTTTCTCTTGGCCAAGAAGGCTGCCTTGGATTTATGAAGACTGAATGGAGAACTCACTAACTGGGGAGGACATGGGAAAGAAAGAGGAGCCTCTTCTCTTTGGTTGTAGTCCTACTACATAAGAAAGACCAGGTGAAAAGTAAGAACTTCACATCATATTATCCCTCTGGTAGCCAAGAGCCGTCCGGATAGTGTTTCTCCACCTCTGTACGGTAGAAACTATCGGGTTGTTCAGGAGTTGCTGAGACGTAGTTTCACAGTGCTCAAGGAATCAGCTTTCAATCGGCTGAGATGACATTTCTCCTTCTGAGGGATGATGGTTTGTCACGCAGCTTCCCCCAGATTAGCCCTGGATTAACTTTAAAACATATTAAAAAAAGTTTACCTTCCACGCACTTGCATGTTGCTCCTTCACAGACTTTCTGAAGCTTGCTATCGGATGTGCTATAAAACATGGTGCACTTTTTTTCTGTAGCAACAAAAGCATGGTTAGGAGAGGGGCCTGATCAACACACAGGGCATTCAATACCCCATGAATCTTGCCCATGGGGTCTTAGAGATCATCAATTCCAAATCCTTTTTTTTTTTTGTATGAAAGGCTCACAGAGGTTAAATTTTGAATTGCTTGTCCTGGCATGGGCCCCTCTACCCTCAAAATGACCTTCCCTTCTGTGCTTGAAGTTTTACTGTTCGACACTCATTTCTTAGAGTGAACTTATTTGGTGCTTCCATGAATGAGAGGAAATAAATTATGTTCCATGAGAGTCTATTAAAAGAACTGTAATTGTCTAGACTGGAGAAGAAAGGAAGTGTGTGTGTGCGCACATGTATTTTATCTCTCAGGGGGAACTGAGGTTAAGTGTATTCTATGTAATTTCAGAAGTTAAAACTAAAATGAATGGATACCAGAGTGTGGTTCATTCTAGGAATTTTCTAAGAAGTAGAACTGTCCAAAGTGGAGTTATCTGTCTTGTGAACCAGAGGGCTCTCTAATCACTTAATATTCTCCGAAGTGGCAGAGTGATTAAGTTGGGGTCATTCATTAAACATTTGTTGGTACACGTTATGTACCTGACACTGTTAGATGATAGGGACACATCTATCCTTAGGGACACACTGGATGGAAATATTCTGTCTGGGGCTGCTGAGAAAGACATACAAACAAGTAACTACGATGCAATATGAATGTGACAACTACCCTGATACAGCTCTCTGCAAAATGTGATGAGAATATAGTGGAAGGAAGTTGATTCTGGAAGGATTAAGAAGTTGGAAACTAAGTGGGCTTCTCTAAAAAGAAAAGGGGCAATAAAAATACACACCAAAAATAAACTTGAGGCACAGGATTTAAAATCTGAGAGCAATCTGATTTAGTTATTTTAAAAATAAAGCAACTGAGGACCAGAGAGGTGGGATGATTTGCTCGAAGTTCTGCTATAGATTGTATGTCCAAGTTGGGACTTTTGTGAAGAGTGAGCCCAGAAGAGGCAATATATAAAATTTACAGGCCTCTAGTGGATTTATGAAGGTTTTGTAATGAACACAAAGTAGTCTTCTGAAGAAATTTGGGAGTACAGTTGGTTACCTGGTCTGTGGTATTCATACACTGTGAAAGTAGCAGGATTCAGAAACCCAACTTGAAAAAATTCAACTATCCGAAATCGAACACAGAGGAACTCATCTGAAGGAATCTGGCAAATTCAAGGTTTAAGGAAATTATGTGAGAGAAGAGACTGATAATATTTTAGCTTGTACATTTTGAATAGTAATAGTAAATAAAGAATGATGGGAGGTAGAACCTACTGAATTCAGTTGCAGAATAACATGTCCATCTTTGATTTGGTAATCAGTTAATAGTTGATCCACCCTCTCCACAAGCTAAAGGAGGAAAGAGAAAAGCATGAGTTAAATTTTATGATCTTTTTGTTTAAATGCACTCACCCAATGAGATGTTAGATCATGGGGAAATAAGTCACTAATCAAAGAAGTTGAAGAGCAGCTCCCTCTCTTTAAAAAGCTGAAACGTTATCATATGCACTCACAGTTTTTGTGCCATAGAAATATATGCCCTTACTTTATTATTGTAAGTAGCTAGTTAGTTAAGGAGGGGAGCAAATGGAATTGGACATCAAACCTGACCCACTAGGGAGCTGAATGGGACATTAAGCCTGATTTACCAGGGTGCCACAGCACTCACAGGCTCCCTAGGGGCCTGCTACATTGTCTTCCAAGGGGACGTAATCCCAAAGTGGACAGGAAAAATGGTTACCAGTCATTAGCTGGGATTACTGAAGGAGGGATAAAAACAGCAAGGGGAATTCCTTTGCTAGGCACACATGCAGTAGAAGTCAAAATGGTGCAGGGGTAGGTAAGTGCATATACAGCAGAAGCCAGATGATGCAGCAGAATTTTGGAGCATGTGAACTGGAGCCAAAATGATGACATAAAAGGGTGGAATTCAGCCTAGGAAAACCTGGGGGGTGGGGTGGGGAATCAGGTTGGATAAAATCATGAAACCCCAGAAAATCCAGGAAAGGGATTGGTTGGGGGTGGGCCGAACACATCCCTGGGAAAACCACGAGGTCGGTTGGATAGTTTGAAAGAAAGCCTGCTCATTCCCCAAAAACAAGAAAATATATGGAAGATCATCAAGGATCTCAAAGCAGTTGCTACTAGAGCTTGCCTACCTCCTACATCCCTGACAGCATATCAGTTCCCTTCACCCCAATAAATTTACACTCAAACTTCTCCTATGCAAATGCCCTTTGAAATTCCTTTCTTACAGCACCACAAGAATCCTTCTACAGCAGCACCAACTTCACTGAAAAATCAAAATTTAGGTAGATCGTTGGTCTGGAAACAATATTCTGGTCAATCTATGAAAATGACATACTAGAACGAGGGAAGTATCTTTGTAAAATACTGTAGTAAAACTTCTGACCAAGGAGGCATACGCAGATACACTGTGCCTCCTCACACAACCAAAAGAAGGACAACAACAATTTAAAAACAGAAAACAACCAAAACTGACAGAAAATCAAACTGTATGGAAGTCCAACAACCAAGGAGTTAAAGAAGACACATTCATCCAGACCAGTAGGAGGGGTGGAGCTGGGCAGCCAGGCGACAAGGTGGCAGCTGGAAGACCCAGTGAGGTGGCAGATTGTGGAACAGGGCACTCCAGGCTGCAGCTGGCTGACAAGGCAGCAGTGGGTGGGCCAGGTAGTCCCACATTCATGCACAGACAAACCAGGCGAAACAAAGGAGGAGCAGGACTAACCGCACAACCCAGGATCCCAGCTTGGGGAAATAAAGCCTCAAACCACTGATTGAAAAGACCTATGGGGAGACCCACAGGGTCCTAGAATGTACACAAACCCACCTACATAGGAATTAGCACCAGAAGGGCCCAATTTGCTTGTGGGAAGCAGGAGAAGTGACTGAAATCTGGCAGAGAGTGGAGCAAGCACCATTGTTCCCTCTCTGACTCCTGCCCCATATACAGAGTCACAAATCAGAGAGGTGGGTTACTCTGCCCTGGTGAACACCTAAGGCACCGCCCCTTACTATGTAACAGGTGTGTCAAGACAAAAATAAAAAAATGGCCCAAACGAAAAAATAGATCAAAATTCCAGAAAAAATACAATTAAGTGATGAAGAGACACCTAACCTATCAGATGTCCAGTTGAAAACACTGGTAATCAGGATGCTCACAGAATTGGTTGAACTGGGTTGCAAATTAAACAAAAGAAAATGAAGGCTACTCTATGTGAAATAAAGGAAAATGTACAGGGAACCAATAGTGATGGGAAGGAAACTGGGACTCAAATCAACGGTGTGGACCAGAAGAAAGAAAGAAACATCCAATTAGAAAAGAGAGAAGAAATAAGAATTCAAAAAATGAGGAGGGGCTTAGGAACCTCCAGGACATCTTTAAACGTTCCAACATCCGAATTGTAGGGGTACCAGAAGGAGAAGAAGAAGAGCAACAAGTGGAAAAGTTATCTGAACAAATAATAAAGGAGAACTTCCCCAATCTGGCAAAGGAAATAGACTTCCAGGAGGTCCAGGAAGCTCAGACAGTCCCAAAGAAGCTGGACCCAAGGAGAGACACACCAGGGCACAGCATAATTACATTACCCAAGGTAAAAATGAAGGAGAGAATTCTAGAAGCAGCAAGAGATAAGGAGACAGTTGCCTACAAAGGAATTCCCATCAGACTGTCAGCTGATTTCTCAAAAGAGACCTTACAGGCAAGAAGGGGCTGGAAAGAAATATCCCAAGTCATGAAAGACAAGGACCTACATCCAAGATTCCTCTATCCAGCAAAGCTTTCATTTAGAATGGAAGGGCAGATAAAGTGCTTCTCAGATAAGGTCAAGTTCAAGGAGTTCATCATCACCAAGCCTTTATTATATGAAATGTTAAAGGGATTTATCTAAGAAAAAGAAGATAAAAAATATGAACAGTAAAATGACAGCAAATTCACAATCATTAACAACCACACCTAAAACAAAAACAAACTAAGCAAACAACTAGAACAGGAACAGAACCACAGAAATGGAGATCACATGGAGGGTTATCAATAGGGGAGTGGGAGGGGGAGAGAGGGAGAAAAAGTACAGAGAATAAGTAGCATAGATGGTAGGTAGAAAATAGACAGGGGGAGGTAAGAATAGTATGGGAAATGTAGAAGCTAAAGAACTTATGACCCATGGACATGAACTAAAGGGGGGGAATGTGGCTGGGAGGGGGTGTGCAGGGCAGAGGGGAGTAAAGGGGAGGGGAATGGGACAACTTTAATAGCATAATCAATAAAATATATTAAAAAGAGAAAAAATGCAGTAAAGAAAACCAAAAATTCATAATAATATTAAAAAAAAACATTCACATCTCTTAAGTCGTCTGTGTTTGCATTGATTCCAGTGGGCAAAGCGATGTCCATCACTGCATGGGAGGACTCGGATGATAATTCTTCTTTGCTGGGCTTGTAGCTAAAATAATTAGAGATTGGGAAATGGAGTAAATAAATAGATCAGATTCTTTAAGAAAAGGCCATATTCCTTAGTAGGCTTTAATTTTCAAAGTCGGATCCCCACTACAATATATGCATAGCAATCTCTGAATTTTAAGTTGCAAGGGACCATTTAGTCATGTATACTAACTGTTTACCCACTTGACGGTTAATCTGAACAGAGCTGGAAGAGATAGAAGCCATTCAGTCCAAGCTCTTGACTAACTCCTTGAGGAAACTGAGGATGAAAGTGAGGCACTCAGTCAAAGGTCACATTACTGGTTAGCTCCAGAGCTGCATGTTTCTTAATTCTCATTTTTGTATTTTTTCCAACAGAGAATATTCAAAGAAGAAAATTAGTTGTATATGGGAAAACAATTTAATGAGCATGATCAGGAAAATAATGAAAGGAAATATGCTAAAATATTAGCAGCTATTTTTTTCTGTATGGTAAGATTATAAGTGATTATCTCTTTTCCATGCTTCTATTTTCTAAATTTTCCACAATAAACACTTTATTTTTAAAAAAATGTTTTAAGGACTATCCTTTGCCTAAGAACTGTGCTTGTGGAGAAGCTAAGGAGTAAGGTGGCAGGAGTAAAATGGAAGATTTTCTGGGTTTTTCTTCTTCTGGTAAGAGAGAAAAGAATACCAGGAAACTTGGGTTTTATCCCAGTTCTACTGCGAGATTTCTACAAATCATCTTCCCTTTATAGAGCTCATTTTCTTATTGTTAATAAAGAAATGTAAACTTGTGTTTTACATTTATCTTTATAATTCTAAACGTTGAAGCAGAGTTAGAAGAGTACAGAGGGGCGAGCTGGGGGGTCCAGGACTAGAGATGGGGGGCAGGGGCAGAGTGGGCGTGGTCCTGCAGAGACCGAGTTCCAGGTTCCAGCTTCACCTCAAGATGATTCAGAGGCAGCTGGCCACTCAAGAGTGAAACTTGAAAGAGCAGTCGGGACTAAAGGAAGAAACCAGGAAAACAGCTTCACACGGGGGAAAAATGAACTGATCTCACCTAAATGAGTGAGTATCGCTGAAACGGGAGGTCTTACTTGAGTTAGGGGCAGGCAGAGGTACTCTTGTCCCCAGTCACACTTCACGGAGCGTGTACAAAGCAGACCCTATTCAAAGTTTTAGGTGTAATATTCACCATAATAATTTAAAATATAAGATTTATGGCTTATAAAATATTAAGTCCATTCTTCACCAGAGTAACAATTTTCACAGAATAAAAAGCAAGGTGGAATGTAATATGACATCTGGACATGTCCCTAATTGGGTGAGTATCACCAGAAGCAGAGAACTCTTGCTCACAGATGCAAAGACTCTGTCAACAGGATGGAAAAGGGCCTCCTGACTGGAAAGTATCTATGAAAGGTTGCTGGAGCCTTGGTGACTGATTGCCATGGTGACGGTTTCTACCGTGGAAGGAAACCATCCTTTCAAGAAGCCCTTTGCGTGCTGCCAAAGACAGCACTCTTTACCAAAGGCATTTTGTTCCAAGAGAAGGAGAGAAATAAAATCCTTTTTTCTTTTCTTATAAATACAACAGAGAGGTTGTAAAAAGCTTAATACATGAAAGAGACTCTGAACACAGAAACTGTGTGCTGGCATTTTTTATATCAGGAGAGAGAATATTAAAAGACAAAGAATTTCTCACATGAATAAGTACTATATAATTACTCTTATTTATCCAATGTAACTTCAGCATCACAGAACTAATATTCCACCCAGCTTCCCCCCCCAGATTGTGTGTGTGTGTGTGTGTGTGTGTGTGTGTATTTTTAAGATTTTATTTATTTACTTTTAGAGAAAGGGGAAGTGAGGGAGAGAAACATCAATGTGTGGTTGCCTCTCACGTGGCCTACACCGGGGACCTGGCCTCCAACCCAGGCATGTGCCCTGGTTGGGAATTGAACCAGCGATCCTTTAGTTTGCAGCCTATGCTCATTCCACTGAGCTACACCAGGCAGGCCACCTGGCTTTTTTGAACATTCTGCCCCGAGTTTGTAAAAACCAAACTATAAATATTCAATATTGCATCTCTATTTGTTTTCTTTTGTGTACTAACAATCTGGACTTAGGCCTCTTGTCAATGAATTCAAATGAATGAGTTTTTGATGAGAGACTTTTTATACAGGATGGGGAAAAATTAGGGTTACAGTTGTTTGTATGGAAAATGATACAGAAATTAATAAATAACAATACAAGAATAAACTGTGTTTTTCATACTCACAACTGTAAACATACTTTTGCCCCACGCTATATAACGGGGGATTAAAAAAAACTGGAATAATCTTTGGATTATCTTCTGGAGGGCAGGCCCCTTGCAGTACAGGCCTTCCCCACCAGCTGTCTTCAATGTGCAGCCTGAGTGAGCCACACTCACTGGCTGATGCTGGCCAGCGCTTTTGCTGGGTGCAGGTTGTCTTTCTAAAGGAGAGAGTAGGAGCTGCTTATGAGAGAGAACTGTTTTTTCTTTTTCTTTTCCTAATACTTTCATCACATCTCTACCTTTCTGAAAGACAAATAAAAAATACAGTGTTTGAATTAGAAGGTGGCCAAAAACAGGGGGGAAAACTAGGTATGAACAAAAACCAAAGCCGTTCTGTACAGTGAATAGCTATTTAAGAATATCCGTTACATTCCACATTTAAACAGGTGGACAACTTGCATCTTCTGGCCATCTTAGATTTCAAAAAGATGTAAAGAAACAGTACAGTGGCAGATGTGAGCTCCTGAAGCCTATAGTCCCCTCTGTGGAAATGCACTCACCTCGCACATGCTACTAGGCGCTTGTAGTCCGAGGTGCCTGTGGATCCTAGCGCAAACAAACAAAAATGAGAATGAACCATTATTTACTGTTTTTGAAACTGTCAGAACAGAATCATTAATGAGCATACCTCCGAACACACTTAAAAATGATTTGTGGTTTGGAAGTTGGCACTTTTGGTGATTTTACTGAAAATTTGTGGCTATTGACAACACCAGGAAATCTTTAAACCATTAGAATGATTTGCTGCTTTCAAAGAACTTATGAGTTAAGGAAGGAGTCATTAAAGGTAAATATGTGTTGGTAACTAACATGTTTGGGGGGAGGATGTAGGGAGGAAGAGCAGATGTGTGGATTCGTGGGTGGTTGGAAAGTTTCCTGCAGGAACAGGCCTCGGAGCCACACACGAAAGCCATCAGGGCAAAGAGAAACACACCCTGAGCTCACGGCTAAAGGGGGCTGGAGTGTGCATGTGGACTTGCTTTTGGACTGAGGGGAGAACTAACCCACCAGAGAGGAATGTGAAGGCCAGAAATAGAAAAAAAATGGCACACTAATGAGTGGCCATAAGTACTGGAGAGACCAAGTTGAAGATGGAGGCAGAGAAATGTGTATTTGTCAGAACCCTTGGGATACAGAAAGTGTAAGGGGTAGAAATCCGACAGGGTGATAGGGAAATTCAGGGTCGTAGAATGGAACACTGATTTGAAAGTAACAGAAATTCAAGGATCAGAGATTAGACATTTCTGGGTGAAAGTGGGGAGCTTTACAACTAGTTACATTCTTCTTTTTTAAAAAACCCTCACCCAAGGATATGTTTACTGATTTTAGAGAGAGAAGAGGGAGATGGGGGTGGGGGGCAGAGAGAGAGAAAGAGAGAGAAACATCAACATAAGAAACATTGATTGGTTGCCTCCTGTATGCACCCTGACCAGGGATCGAACCCACAACCTAGGTATGTATGTGCCCTAACTGAGAATTGAACCCATAACATTTTGGTGTATGGGGACGACACTCCAACCAACTGAGTGACCTGGCCTAGACAACTAGTTTCATTCTGAAAAAGTAAATTAGTCAAAACAATATCTTGATCAATAGTGCATACCTTTAGTTTAGTTACTAAGTTGTTTAACATAGATTTCCAACTATTATTAAAGAGTTACTTCTATTATAATAAATTACAGTAATGTTCACTCTGATGTGAACCTGCTAAAGAACCTGATTAAGAAATTTTGATTTTTGGGCAAGCACAATTTTCTAATCAGGGAAGCTCTCTGACAGTCTTTACGCTTAGGCAAAATTACAGTGTAAAGCATGCTGTTTTACCGCTGATGTCCTGGCTTTCAATTTTCAAATGAAAGCTGCAAAATTCCTCAGAGGTACCAGTTTTGTGAGCCACAGTTGTTACCTACATTGGGACAAGTAAACAAGAAGATTTGATTTCAAGTGGGAAGGGGAAAAACGTATTACGGCAGGCCTGCTGCTATAAATGGGATGGATGCTTAAAGTGTCATGTTCCAGATCCAGTGCAGATGGTGCACATTAAAGACCCATTTTCTCAGCAGCTGGACTTTCAACACCTCCACCACCTGAAACATAGCTGAGAAGCCCAAAGTAAGCAAAAACTGACCCCTGGTCAGGCAGAATCTATTTTTTTCTTTTTAAATTTTATTCTTTTTCTTTTAGGTCTTTCTTCTTTTTCTTCCATTGTCCGATTACAGTTGTCCCCATTTTTCCCCCATTACCCTTCCCTGCCCCACCCACACCCCACCTCCCACATCCAATCCTCTTCCCCACCCCATCTTTGTCCATGGGTCCTTTATACATGTTCCTTGACTTGACCCTTCCCCTTCTTTCCCCCGTTATTCCCCTCTCCCCGCCCCTCTGGTCACTGTCAGTTTGTTCTTTATTTCCATGTCTCTGGTTCTGTTTTGTTTGCTTGTTTGTTTTGTTGATTAAGTTCTACTTATAGGTGAGGTCATATAGTATTTGGCTAGGCAGAATCTTGGTCCAAATTCCACATAGTTAAATCTGAGCACCTCACTCTTCAGAAAACTTTAAGATTCTCATCTTTGAGCCTGTACACTCCGATTTTACACGTAACACTACAAGGAAGTGTTGTTTTCTCCCACCCCACACACCACCGTGGGAAAGAACAAATTACGGGTGTGTATGGATGGGCAGGGTGTTGCAGGAAGTAGTTACATCAACAACAACTAGAAGTGACAGAAAAGGACCATCAATCCCCTGCCCATGAAATCTGATACAGTCTTTGAAGGAATAAATGTACTAAAGATAAGAGCATAATTAAAGTCATCAATAGAATGTTAATTTATGCTCAGAAAACATATTTCATTTTTAATTTAGCCATTTAGTGGAAAGTTTTTCTGTTTATGTGTATCCATGTAGTCTATGGCTAAAATAGAATAAACTTAAGCCCTTACATAGATACATATACATATATCTCTCTCAACCCCCAATGACGGTGGATAAATGAGATGTGACTCTGTTACCAATCTTAGAAAATATACATGTGTATGCATACACATGTATATACACACATGTAAGCATGACATTGTAAATGTACATATACAAGGTGGGGGAAAGTAGGTTTACAGTTGTATGTGAAACACAGAGTTTATTCTTGTATTATTACTTATTTATTATTGTATTATTTTCTATACAGACAACTGCAAACCTACTTTTGCCTAACCCTGTATATGCAATTATGTATGTAATTTCCACAGATACACAGATTATATACATACAAGGTTTAAAAATACAAGCTATTTTCAAAAAGAAATTATGTGTACAGTTAATAAGATAGCTAAAAAGAATTAGATAAATGAATCCTACCTCAGTCATAGTTACCAAAGCCTAGATATCTGTAACTTTGTGGCAAAGTCCCTAGTTCATTATATGTTACTTAGGGTAAGCAGACACCTAACTCCCAAATAAGTTGGTTCTCAATGAAATACTTACGTGCACTGTAGCCAAGCCACTGCTATATCCAGTACGGACAATGAGGTCATCATCGACAGGCACCTGGAAAGGTGGATGGAGAAACCATGCTTTCTTTTATTATTTGATAGGGAGGGAGGAGAGAGCAATGAGAAGAGTGAGCAGACACCCGCCAGCTTCCTCACTCAAAGCTCATGTGAGATTGAATGGATAAGGCATTGGAGATCCTATGCACAGAGTAGGCACTGAAAAAATACTGGAATTTCCTTTCCCTTCTACAGCTAAATAAGGTGTCTGAAGTCGCCTAAGTAAGCCAGCAAAACTAACATGTAAGAAAACATTTTGGTTACATCTTCATTTTTATGTGGTTATGGTAAAATAAGCTCTTCATTTCCTTTGCCGACTAAATAAATTCCTTTCAGAGCCTAGCCTCCTATGTACCAAAGGAGATCCTTTTCCTTAGCAAGAACAGGGAACGTCAACATAACTCTAAAGTAGGTGCACTCTATATTTGCCCCTCCTACCTTCTGCTTTGCACACCTCTTCCACCTCCTAATGGCTTGTTTTCCCTACTTCCTCTGGACTCTGTAATGGAAACCCATGGCAACCCACCTGGTTCACCTAGCACCCCACCCAAGCCTGCCAAATCCTTAGGTGCTGCTGCTCTTCTCCCCACTCTGCTAAGAGGAGAGTGAAGACATGAACTGAGTTAGTTCACCCTTCCAGGGAAAATCTACCATAGAAATGCTCTAATTTGTACAAAGCATGGGAGAGATCATTTTGAGTAAGTGGCCTGAAAAGTTGGTTCTTCACCATGATCTTTAGGCCAAGAGCTCCTCATCAGAGCTTGGAGCCTTGGCTCAGATTGTGAATGTCTGGTGAACTCTAAATGCTCCCAGAGAAAGGTTACCAGAGTGGCGGCCAAAAGCACAAATGCCTGCAGAGACCCAGGCGCAAAGCAAGTATGGACATAAGCACATATACGCACGTCACAAAACTGGGGACTGTGACAAATTGAAGAATGCATGCCACTGCCAGCACCCTATTGCCAGATATTAGGTTTTTCAGCAGAACTGGGAAATCAGGTTTTTATCTGAAATCTCTGGATTTTAAATGTTGGAATAACACCGGTCAGGGCAAGTTCTTTATACAATATTTTCTAAATATGAATCAGATATATGCCTAGCAAATATTTTCTCCTCCCTCATGCTCTTTTGTAATGTTGTCTTGACATTTCTCTTTCAATCTGGGTCGACTGTTTGGCCCATTTGACCGAGAATATGTTGCAGAAGTAACTCTGAGTAACTTCTGAATAACTTAAGATACACATCTTAAGAGATCTTTAGATTATGCTTTCAAATTTAGAAAAATTTCTTCTTCCTGGAATCCAGCTGGCTGGGCTGCGAGAAAGCCCAGACAGCCAGGCGGAGAGACCCAGAGGAAAGAGAACTGAGGCCCCTGGCCGACAGCGGTGACTAAGCTCCCAGCCAAGGCTGGCGTGAGCTGCCAGCCGTGTCACCCCAGTCAATGCCACACCAGCAGAAGAACCATACGGATACACCCGGCCCACGTTTCTGACTCTGAATCACGAGATAATAAAGTGGTATTATTCTATGCCACTAAGGTTTGAGATAGTTTACTTTACAAAATTAGATAGCTGAACACACTGGGAAAGTGACTATTTGTGTACAGTTCAGAAACAAAAGGTTATATTTACTGCAGAAACTTACTATAGAGATGATGTTGTTTGGCATCCTGAGTCTGAACATTTTGGATGTTTGGGGGATTTTTCTGGCATTTAGGCAGTACTGACCTCTCAACTCCTGCATCACTTAAAATGTAAACCAAATATCCTGAGACTTTTACACACATCTAGAAGTGGAACACCTCCAGAAAACAACTCAGGATGCAGGCTGTGGAGCTGCAGCTATGCTCCCTGGCCGGCACTGAGAACCAGGGACTCTTGTGGTTTGTAGATAAAGGAGGACCTGCTGAAAACCAGGAACAACTGTGGAATCTCGACCACTCTAACAGTCGCCCAGGGACAAGTCGTTTCACAATCATCTTCCTCCTGAGAGCCAGAGTCCCAGGGGGTGTGTGGAGGTGCTTCAGCACTCTCCCAGTGGGGAGAAGGGTGGAAAGATGAGGCCAGTGGCTAGCTGGGCCATCTCATCCCTTCAGCCAAAGTAGCTTTGCTTTTTTTCTGACTTAAATATTGGATTAGCCCTGGCTAATGTGGCTCAGTTGGTTGGAGCATCATCCTGTAAACCAAGGGGTCTCAGGTTCGATTTCTGGTCAGGGTGCATGCCTGGGTTGCGGGTTCAGTCCCCGTTCAGGGCATGTGCGAGGGGCAGTTAATCAGTGTTTCTCTTTTGCGTTAGTGTTATTCTCCCTCTTTTTCTCTCTTTCTCCCTCCCCGTTCTCTAAAATCAATAAACATGTCCTCAGGTAAGGACAAAATATAAAAAATAAACAAATAAATATTAGATAAAAAATAAATGTTGGAATATATCTATATCTAAATCTACATCTCTAGCCATATCCATCTTTATATACATATAAGACACACTATGAGCTACTAGTTTGCAATTTTTACATTAAATTTACCTTTCACAAACATGAATTCGTGGAGATCGTGGACAGTAAGAACTATCATCTAAAATGCAGTCATTGGAAAAACATGTATTAGTAGCTGCCAGCTATTATTAATATGGACCCTAGTTTTTCCAGTGTGTCCTTTTCTTTGGAAAATTCTCATAGGCCACCAAGGTTTTCATTTTTAAAAATGCAGTAGTAAGTAGCAAAGGACATGGGGCAAGGTGTTGGAGAACCTAAAGGTCAATTCCATTTTGGCCACAGTCTGCATGCATGACCAGGCCAGATGGAACCACTGGAGGACTCCCAAATTGTCTTCTCTCTTCCTCTACTGCTGTGCCTTTGTGCTTGCTGTTCTCTGTGTTTGACATGTTCTTGTCTTTCCTTTACCTGGCTAAATGCTTCCAGATGTAACCTACTCATCTGGATGCCTCTGACAAAACCCTCCTCCTCTCAGGCTGGTTCAGGAGGTCCCCCTCTGTCCTTCCATGTACCTACCCAGCTCTTATTTTTCACTGTCTGTTTAAACGACTGTTCTCCCCATGCCTGACACACACATGTATACACAGGTTCTTGGCACTTTACTTTTGAGTCTTCAGTGCCAAGAACATTGTACCCTTGCTTAGGATACAAAAGGTACTCGCTATATGTTTAAGTAGTGAATAGACACATTTGTAAAATAAGGGTGAAACATGATTTCTAAGGTCCTGTCCAATTATAAAATATTATAAAACATCTTTCATTTACCTCTACTGGCTTCCCAAGGAAATTCTGCTGTGTTATCTTGTAATGTTGGAAGTCACCTTTATGCTTGTAAGAAACACTGATTTCCATATTCAAGTGGAGTTGTTTAATCAGGAGTGAATATTCTGTCAGGCCCTCGATGGCATTCATTGTATCCTAGCAACAAGCAGCAAGGCATAAAAACAGGTTCAGCTTATTTACACGCTCTCTGTTTGCAAATCACTCTCTTATGAGTGGGTGGAGCAGACTGAGTGAAGCTGGCTGGGGAGGCGGGAGGCAGTTCTCTCCTCCCCAGTGAGGTTGTTACTCTCAGCAACGACAGTAAAGATGTGTGGCCTCATGTGCAGGCTTCTCCACAGTCCTGAGCTCTTCGAAGAATGACTCCGACTTCTTGCATGACTCCTTCCTTCTCCTTAGATTTCAGCTTGAAGCCATAAATAAGCTTCCCCTTCCCCTTATTTAAGGTTCCCCTTCTGCCCTTTAGACCATTCACCTCAATTTGTAATATTTTTATGTATAGTTCCTTGTTGGCCTCCTCTGCTGTAATGTAAGAGTCAGAAGGAAAGGATTGTATCTTTTCTGGCATCCATCACATTTAGTATGTACCGTATTTTTCAGACTATAAGATGCAAACCTGCCCCCGCGCCCCTCTGCCAATTTGGGAGGAATAATGGTTGTTAATGCTGCCGTTGAGTTCTGTTTACATTTAGTTTGGTGAAATATTATGTTCTTTATATGTTATTTTACCAAATTTTTTGCTTCAAAACTTTTTTTCTTATTTTCCTCCTCTAAAACCTAGTTGCATTTTATGGTCCAAAAATACGGTACACATATGGTAGCTATTCAACAAGTATTTGTTGAAGGGATAAGTGAATGAACTTAACTTTTCTGACCTTATCTTTCTCATCTATAAAATCAGGAAATGTAAACATATCAGAGATGTCAAATACATGGCCGTCTTGTCTGCCCATGTCTGTGGAAGCCAATGCTAATCAATGGGTCACTGTTTCCTGTCAAGCCTCTAGTGTACCCAAGATGAAACCTATTTGCCTCCAGGATCAGATGATTACTAGAGTAATCCCGAAGAACCCCTGGAGCTCTACATTATTCATATATTCATACATTCATACATT